>NC_059072.1:54565849-54873926 GCF_020497125.1 Mauremys mutica | reverse complement strand
CAGCTGTAGCACAGGAGCACCTGTCCTGCTTAATGAGAAGGGATTAATTTGATAAACTACATCTGCTCACTTGATCACACAGACCAGTTCTAAAGTTGGTCCTTTCAAGATAACAATAATCAATGGACAAAGGTCAAAATACCCAGATTCTTTGTGGAGAAGCTCCTTAGCCATACCAGAATTATCTATTGAGGTCTCCTATATTCTGATATAGACTGACCATTAAAATATACAGGTATATTTCCTGGATCAATTTCCTTTGCAGAATCACTTGATGGAAGCAAGAGACTTGACAGACTATCAGTCCATACCAACACAGCAAATCCTTTGTTCCAATGGCACCTAGCCATTGTTTACTTCTACCTTAGGATCTTTATATAAATTATCTCCAATTTGCAGTAATGACTTCAAAGTATCTTGGCTATGAATCTGAGTTATTAGTTTTTCCATGATGAAATTACATTCCAGTCAGTATAATAGCAATAATGAATCCCACCTGCAGATAGTCTTGGTAACTACTCTCGCCGGATCTGCCCATCCAATACAAACAGTAGGACATAGCAGTCACTCACTCTCCCTTTTGTTTTCACATGCAATTTTAGTACCCGCTTCAAGTTACGTATGAAAAGGCTGCAACTTAACTGTTTCGAGATCAATTGTTCAACCTTGTTTCCTTAATACAAGTTACCCCGAGGATACTTATTCCCTGTTATGTCAGATCATCAGGACCGTGAAGAACAGTGCAGCAAGTACTCATTTATCACCCAGATCACCACACTATACAGTATTTACTTCGAATACAGTATTGACAAATCAGGCAAATTATAGCTGTTTAGTCCGATTGACGTGTTGCCTCCTCTTTACAAATTCTGTCAGCTTCAATTTCTTTCCATGAAAATCAGCCTTTCCTCAGGAACCACATGCTAGGAAGAGTGAATGTATTCAGACTGTGGATAAGACAACTAGAGAGGCGACTCAAACTATGAAACTAAGAGACAGAAAGTTTGTTTTCTGTGGGCTATGCTTTGGCTCACCAGTCACAATAGGAATTGCAGATGCGCTGCTCTGTATATGGGAAGTAAGGTATTGGGAGTAAAATTCAGGGGAAAAGATGAATGAATCCAGAAGTCATTGAATGCCGCACTGAGACAAACAATCTCCCTGATTAAGATCTCTATGGGGAAATTCAGTGAAGTGGATACTGTTTCTTTATTTTCTTAGGCTGCATCTTCGTGCAGCTTTTAACATTATGAGAACCTTGTGCAATTGTTGGAGATGTTTGAGAGTTTGTAAGGGATTGTCCTTTAAACCCTACCTGCCAACTGTCAATCCTACCAGTTTCTTAATGAATCTCAGTCTCTAGATTACCGTAGTCTCTCTGCTATAAGTAAAGTCAGGTGTAGTGTTCTTCAACGTCTCACCCTTGTCCCACACTGCAATTCCAACCAGATGCCTCCTAGCCACACTATTCACTGGTTCTGTGCAAAGTAAGGCTATGTCTGTAAATTATCAATTGCCTTAAGTCCCAGCTAAATTGCGGTTTCTGTGCTCTCATCCTCTCACTCCGCACTAAAGGACTGGTAGTAGTGCATTTATTTTTAACTTTTACACATGTGTCTATCCTACCATTCCCTGGGCAAATGTGCAGTTCATTAGAACAATACAAAAACTGGGGAATTTATGTGAATTAACAATAAATGAATTTAAGCACAAAATTAAGATTATAAAAGTAAATATCCCTCATCTAACCTGTTCTGGCAAAAACATAAGCAAATCGATGGGTTTTATACCATATCTTGAAATTCAGATTCTAGCAGCGGAAGCAAATTTTGCTTTGCTCATAGCAAAGTACCAGTCCTCTGATTTAGCAAATATTAGTGAGAGCACGTCAGCTAATCTCGACTCGTATTGTGGTCCCTGAACTCCGGTAAGGTATAAGATGGCTTTAGGAAATACCATACTTCTGGAATGATATGGCGCTGAATATGGATGGAAATCAATTACAGTCGATCTCAATCAACAGTCCGAGATTTGAGTTACTGGATTTTCCTTTGAACATCAGAAATACGAAACTATGGTGATAAAGAGAACTCCTTGATGTGGATTACTAAACCCTCATAAAATGCAAAGGAAGTTACTATGTTGTTATTTCTTCCACACAGTTGGAAAAAAATTGCTAGAATGGGCTCCGATTACATTTTAAGACTATGAACCGGTCTGGTCTGAGTATATGGGTAAGAACACTCAGCCAAAAAAGGGATTAAGCGCATGGATGAATTCAGAAAGGCAGAGGAATTCAGACAAATGCTAGAACATTTGAGATATACTATAGATAGTACATAGTATGCAGATCTCAACATTCTCTCTCCAGGAAGTTAGAAAAATTAAGTTATGCCTTGTTAAATGGAATTATTTCTGTAGATTTTGAACCTTCAATATTAGTTATTGCTGTGTTCACATGGTAGTTTCTTAAGATACTCTCATGTAAAAATGTTACAGGTAAGAAGTCTGAGTCAAAGGCATGTAGGATACACTTACAAGCTACTGATCAACAAATACTCACAACTTTCCTTCTTTTAGCCCCTAAATTATCAGCAATTGCAATTGCTCTGTAAACATATTTTTCAGATAATATTTACAAGGCAAAAACTCTGCTTTCTCAGGTTTTCTGGCAGCTGCTGTCAGTGTATGCAGATCGTGATTTGTGTGCCCTATATTTAGGAAGCAGGGGTTACACTCAAGAACAGAGGCTCAGGAGCAGTAAACTGAGAGGGGTATGTGACTAATGATTAGGCAGAATTTAGGGATGTAAATTACTCCAATTACCTAGGTACTAGCAAGTACAGTTTGAAGTTTTCTGGAAAATGAGTTAGTGAAGTCTGAAAATACACATTGGTTGAACAAGAGTAAAAGAAACCATGGAAGACTGGTGAAGTTATCAGTACAGCTCCATTTAATTTGTGCTAGTAAATAGCAATCATGAATATGTGCCTTACTTTGAATTATCCCATACAGCACCAAAATCCACAAATACATGCTGCTTATTTGACAGTCTAATCTCTTGTTATTCTTTCTTGTTTGCAGAATAAATATGCTGCATTTTATTCTGAAGGCAGAATATTTTAAATGGGAAGCTGCACTTCTGTTTTATATCACTTTCTTCATCCCAGTAACTAACCAACAGAAACAAAAAACAACAACACTGGATAGAAAATATACAAAGTCAATTTAAACTTGGAAATTGCAGCATATAACAATGTAATGCATACCTATGGGTGGGACATAACAGGTGGGGCCAGTGGATCCACCAATACTTCAGTGCATTGCCTTTGCCCCAAAACAGCCATAGGAGGCCTGAAAGTGAGATAATTCCTTGCCACTGCGCAGAACCCTAGAACTCAGCCTGAGTCGATGGGACTAGCATTTGGGCCTTAGCAATGAATAAGAATGGAAGCCAGAATGAGCACTAGCATGCTCCAAAGGTATGCCAGGTTAAAAAGAAAATTGAGAATTCTGCCATTTCAGACCGATGGGAAGAGCGGGGGCTTAGCTCCTACTTTAGCTCTCCTGCTTACTTGGCTTCTCTCCAGCTCCTTCCCTTTCCCCGTGCCCATGGCACACACACTTTTATCATTTGTCACTTAAAACAGTTTATATTTTTAAATTAATATCTATGGACTTCAGACCATGTTTTTAATGGCACTGAACTGCTCCATATTGTCAAGGGATGAAGTATTAGGGCACATTCATGCTCCCAGTGAACATCACCTTTCCTTGCAAGGAGAAAAAAGC
Organism: Mauremys mutica; assembly: GCF_020497125.1. NCBI lineage: Eukaryota > Metazoa > Chordata > Testudines > Geoemydidae > Mauremys > Mauremys mutica. The sequence goes on along the minus strand of NC_059072.1, from coordinate 54,870,134 downwards.
CGGCTGTTATGTTATACTCAGACTCCTCCCCCTCAGGTTTTGTAAAACAGAATCCATTCATAAAGAAAGATATTTTTTCCAACTGGAAATAATGTTTTCACCAGACCTCGCAGTACAATACTGCAACAAAATAGTGACTATTGAATTGTTCTTACATTATCTCTTTCAGAAGCACTTATTAACAGGATCCAATTCTAGTCACTTTACTTGTCATTATCTTTGTGTGCATTCTAAGCACTGCACAAGAGAAAAATTCTACTTTTGGACTACTCAAGTATTCCAATGTGGGTAACATTTCACAGTTAGGGGTGGTATTTTGATTTGTGATTTAAGAAGAAAATGCAAAACTATGGAAAAGCATATTTTAAAACACATATTTTACTTCAAAGGGATTTAAAACAAATGTTTCAAATATCCACTGAAAGTCCACCATCCAATGCACACCTGTTCTTTATTTTAACCATGACATATAAACACTTCCTGTCCATTACCCAATGAATATTAGTATGTAATCCAGGTTACAGTACCTCTGACATGAGATAAATCACCATGCAGAGGGTTGATTTATGCTATATTAATGACTCCTGCTAGGATTTTTATGCATATTCTTTCACTACAGCAAATAGACGCACACCTATCTTGCAATAACATGGACTTTTTTGTTTTGCTTAGTTTACTCTGTTTCTTTCTGTAACAATGCAGGCTGTTTTCCAGATGTTAGCATTTTTGGTTAATTATTGCATATCTAGTATGTTATAGCTCACTCTAGTTGTCAGCAAAGTGCACATTGCAATCATTAACACAAGCACCTTTATTTTTTTTGCAATCTAAACTAATGATTAATTACTGCCACCATAGACTTGTTGAACCAAGCTTTGCTTAAAGCTAATTTAACCAATATTGCATTGTGTATGTGTACACACACACACGAACACACACACACACACACACACACAAGCTGGATTTTTTTCTCTCTGTTAACTATTTTGGGGGTTATATATGTATATGCAATAAAATTGTCAGTGTTTGTGTAACACTTACATTAAGCCTAGACTGTCAAAAGCCACCAGGACCATAGCGTAACCTTCACTACATCATCAGTAAAATACAACCAGCACAGAGCTCTCTCTAATAGATATTGCTGTGTAAGTCAGTAGAAAGATTGTGTAAGTCAGTAGAAAGACTTCTGTATCCATTACTAAAAAGCCATGACATCATTCATGCGTCCTCATTCAGTGTAAAGTTACAAGCATAACAACTTTTGAAGGGTTTTTTTAGCAAAAAGCCAACTGTATCGTATTTAAACTCCAGATGTGATGATCTGTTAAACCTGAAGAATATAATCTGCTAGCTTTCTGAATGGCATCCCTTCAGCTATCACAGAGAGGTAACTAACTAGCATCTCTCTTCAAGACAGCCTCAGCCTGCTTCATACAGGTCATTTCCTGTTTCACACTGGCTGCCTAAAACAACAATCCCACATAGTTCACATCTGTAAAATATTTCAGCATATGAACCAATGCCAAACTCTTGTGCAGCTGAAATACGCACTGATCATACAAGTACTCTAACCTTCTGAGCTTCAGCCTGGATTCTTTTGTGGGTTTCAAAACAAGCTCACGCAGAAAGCGCTCACTCCTGTGAGCACAAAGGTTATTTTATTCCTTTTCCAAATGATTCCATATTTCTTTTTTGTTTCACAACATTGGTTATAGTGCTTTTATTTTTTTTTCCAGCCTGCTTTAAATGCATGGGTGGGGACCACATATTGCTCAAGAAAAGGAATTTCATAGGGGGGAAAATAGCAAAATAATTTTGAGTTTAATAAAAGGCAAACTCCACAAATCTAAATGATGTATTAATATTTCAGGTGAAAAAACTGTCATGTCTTATTTCAACATGTTTACAAAATGTTCTAATTAAAAAATACTATACTGTGAATACCAGTGCACTCTTAAAGGTTGTTACAAAACTGAAGCAGCAGCAAACAGCAGTTTGAATTGTATCAGGTCTTATTTGCATATAAATCTACCTGCATTGCCTTGAGGGTGGTGGAAAGACTCAAGAATTATAAAACGTACATGTCTGAGTACTTTAAAAGTTGCAGTATTGCTAGGAGGTAAAATACAGCAAAATACGACAATGTGAAACTGAGCAAGCTGTCCTCACAATGATTTCACTGAAGCTCAGACAATTGTTGAATGAAAGATTTGTTGTGAAAACTGTGCTAACATTGCACCCCTAATGAAGGGGTGTTTAGGAGATGACATGGGGAATTAGTACTATACCCTACACATGACTCAATGTGTACAATACCTATGCACATAGCTCAGCACATGACTAATTTATCTGATTATATACACAAGGGTGATCTTTTAAGCCTGACACCAAACCATATCATTGAAAGCCTAAAAGCACTCACAAGTTGGTTGACTGCCATGCACTGGAGAGAAGTTTGTTCTAGAAACAGTGAAATCGCTTGCAGAGTAATTGGCTAAAATTTGGACATTGGGGAAAGGATACATGACATACAGTGCTTGAAGTACAGAACTGACAGTCAGAAGATCTGGACTCACAACTTACTATTCACTTGCTGTGTGACACTGTATAAGTCACTTAGGGCCCGGTCCTTCATTCCTTAATCATACTAGATAGCCTTTACTCACACAAACAGTCCCAATGGCTTCATTAAAAAGTGTTGAAAGATTGGGCTCTTCAACACTCCTTCTCAAGTACCCAAACTGTGAAGTGAGAAAAATATTCACCTACCGCATTGGGCTGTTGTGTTAATTCATTCAAGTACAATAAGATCCCCTTGTGAAAGGTGCTAAAGAATTATTATTACATTATTCAGAGGAAATTTTGACTACACCAATTGAGAGAGGGGGGCAGATCAAAAAGAAGGCAGATCAAAAAGTTTTAAGGGAAAAAAATTCCTTCTCCTGACTTGCTGTTCTTTGTGTAAAATTATAAAAGTTTTAAGACAGAGAATTAGCAAAGAGCTCGGGCAGGCAATGGATGGAGAAGAAAAGACAAGAGAGTCTTAAGAATCCATTTAGTTTTCTATAAAGTATGACAAGGAAGATGGTTAGACTAGCTCTAATCTGTGCCAAACAATGGACAGAAAATGAGCTTGGGAGAAGGTGAAAAATCCAGAAAACTAAAGGGAATAGTCCATGGTAAATTAACCTAAATGAGCAGAAAGCACTGACGGGGGGAAAAAAAGATCATCATTAGCTCTGGGACCAAGTCAGAGTTCATTCTGAACTGTACAAAAAGTAACTGTTCATGGGACTTGGTGAAAAAGACATATAGCAGTATAAAGAAGAGGGAACATATCATACAGTATCAGTATCAAAAACATGGCAAGAATCTAATGGTAAGTGCTTTCAAGCAATTTAAATATTTCGTATTATGGGAAAGTTGTCCATGCAATAATACAGGTCCCAAACGGGGATCTAATATTGTGAGAGTGTTACAGACACTAGAGTTCTGCAGAGATTGGGGAGGGAAAAGAGCATTCTCATCTACACTGGTTTATTAAAAACAGACTCAAAATTATATTGAGTTTTTTGGTACTCTGGGGCACCTAAATATAGTCTGACCTCATAAAACATTGATTTGTGCAGTGCAGAGTTTGTAATGGGATGTAGTAGACTTGTGGGATAGCCCTATACTTCAATAAAACAAATCCTACAAAAATAAGATACTGAAGAGTTTTAATGATAAAAAACATTGGTGGCTTCTGGGTGGGAAAAATATCAAATGTCATGAGAAAACAATCTTTCAAAGTAGGTCTTTCCTCTCCTTGATTTTATCATTAAGTTCTCTGATCACGCAAAGCATTTTGTGGGATGACAATGAAAATAAACAATTAATAAGTATACCTGACCATGTCCTTGCTGGACACGACATCCTTCCTTGCCACAACACCCTTCCTTAACTATCCTGTAAAACAGGATCAAGATAATGTCTACAAGGCTTAAATGGGATAGACTGGAAAGATATGCACTAAAACCAACAAAGATATAAAAATATGCCCCCCACCCTAGTGCTTCAGGAATCAATACAAAATAAAGTAACGTAATGCCAGAAATACATGGTCAGTTCCTAAATGCACTCACACAGTAGGACAGTAACAGTATCCTCAGACAGAATCTTCACTTGGTTGCACTGCACTGTTCTCCCTGGATACCTTTAAATTAGATATCTCAGACAAACTGCTTTGCACTGAAAAATACTACCACATCCTGATGAGAAAGAGCAGGGGGAAAAAAGGTAGCTCAGATGGACCTTTTAGTGGGTCCCTTGCCCGTACCAGAGATTGTAGAAGGGTACTGGCATTGTCTAGAATAAAAGGAGGATTATCTTATCTGCTCCACTCAGTCCTGCAAAGGTAAAAAGAAAGAGGTTAAAAAAAACCCTTTATCAACAAAGGAGAACTCATTTTAGTGTTATCTGTAGAGTGGTGCCTGCATTCCTGGGACATGGGGAGACTGCCAAGCGCCACATCTGCCCCTCAGGGTCAACCATACCACCTCAGAGGGGCATGTGTCAAAGCTGCAGAATTTCAGAGGCTGGACAGCCCCACCTCCGGAGCCCATAACTTTTCTCTTCCAGGAACCCTGTCACTGCTCCCTAAGGCAAGCTTTGTGGTATACACTATCTGTCATAGTGTCCTAAAAACTGAGCAGAGAGGGTGGCCCTCTTCCCTGAGGGTGAATTGCAGCTTCAGTTGTATTGGAAATGGTGGTCATCATTACTGCAAGCTCCCCTCCACACACCAAGCATAGCCATGGTTATTCATATTGAGGGTAAGAGTAGCTGTAATCCCATTGGGTAGCTAAACAAACTACGGGTATGTCTACACTACCCGCCAGATCAGCGGGCATCAATCGAGCCAGCAGGGGTTGATTTATCGTGTCTACTCTAGACGTGATAAATCAACCCCCGAGTGCTCTCCCATCGACTCCTGTACTCCACTGCCGCAAGAGGCGCAGGCCGAGTCGACGGGGGAGTGGTACCAGTCGACTCACCGCAGTGAAGACACCACAGTAAGTCGATCTAAGTATGTTGACTTCAGCTACGTTATTCACTTAGATCGATCCCCTCTCCCCCTAGGGTAGACCAGGCCTTAGTAACAGATTTAGTTGAAAATCCCCAGAAAATTCAGTCTTTATCCACAGATTATGTACTGTAAAATTGGTGAACTTTGTATCAAACAAACAAGCTGAATCCCTGCTTTAAGTGAAGAGACTGAAAACAACCTTCATAACCGAGATGCAATATGTATTTTTAAAAAAGTGATATCTGAAGCTAGGTCTTTAAATCCTTATTTAACCACAAGTGGCCTGATTTTCAAAAGTGCTGAGCATGGAGAAGCTCCCTTTGAAATAATAATTTATTTCTAAAAACAGAATCCCCATGTTCAGAACTGACCTAGAGTAGACTTAACTTGTGAACGTATCGCTGAAGCAAAGAAGGGGAATTGTCAGATGGATTTGACTAATTCCTGCTAGACATAACTTGATCCTCATAAATTGTTTAATCCTAGTAAGGCACCAAGTTCAGCTAGGGGCAAGATTTTGAGATGTTGCTTTGAAATATTTTTTCAATGTTAACTTTTATCCACTCTCAGTATATTTCTGTCTCTGTGGATTTTGTACTTTTCATTAAATCACCTGCTAAGCAAAATAAATACATTTTGCAAGTGACAAAAACAAGTTAACCAGCCCGTGCAAGCTGATGAGTTTTATCTTGTCAACCTCTGCAAGAGAGTGCATGTTTTAGTTATGTGAGAAACTTTTTGCATGGACTACCTTAGATAATGCAGCCGATGGCAAAAGACTATTAACAAGCAATTTTTCATGAGTATAGTAATAGCAAAGGAAACTATATATTGGCAGACAATGGGAAGAGGAAACATACATTTGTCAGTAATTCTGTGTTTTAATACTCTACCAGTGAAGAGTACAAGTTCTGTGCTGGCAGAAGTGAGACAGTTACTACAGATTTTCATGCTAATGAACAATAACCTCAAGTATCAGAGGGATAGCCGTGTTAGTCTGGATCTGTAAAAGCAGCAAAGAGTCCTGTGGCACCTTATAGACTAACAGACATATTGGAGCATGGGCTTTCGTGGGTGCTCCAATACATCTGTTAGTCTATAAGGTGCCACAGGACTCTCTGCTGCTTTTAATAACCTCAAGGAATATTGCAGGGATGTTCTGCATTATGCCCACTGCAAAAATCTTTATACAAATGGGGTCACCACTCATGTGTTAATGTCAAGTTCACGGTTAAATGCTTTGCTGAATCAGAGCCTTAAAAAGAAATCCACAATTCCATCACTCTATCAATAGCAGCTGTTATTAACCAACCACTTATCAGTGAAGCAGCTCATGAACTAGAAGACATATGAGAAGAGCCATGCTAACTTCAGTTGAATCAGAAACACAGGCGAGATTCCAATGTTTACCACAAAGAAGAAGGAGAGAAATCTATAAGGAAAGACATTTAAGTTTCAAAATTCCAAGAAGATTATCGTACAAATAAAGAGGGAGGAAATACAAAATATAAATAAACAAACAAATAATCAGTCAGCTGTGAAATTTACTCTAGGGACACTGTATAGCAGTGGTGGGCAACCTGCAGCCCACGGATCGCATGCGGCCCATCAAGGTAATGTGATTGAGGTCCATAAGACAGTTTGTTAACATTGACCATCCGCAGCAGCTGGCTGCTTCCCGCAGCTCCCATTGGCCGGGAATGGCAAACCACAGCCACTGGAAGCTGCAGGGGGCCATGCCTGCGGACGGTCAACATCAGCAACATCACGGCACACAATCAGATTACAATTTCCTGGTGCAAGTGCTGGAGGAATGAACTAGGGGCAGAGCTCTTCTTGACCTGATGCTCACAAACAGGGAAGAATTAGTAGGGGAAGCAAAAGTGGATGGGAACCTGGGAGGCGGTGACCATGAGATGGTCGAGTTCAGGATCCTGACAAAAGGAAGAAAGGAGAGGAGCAGAATACGGACCCTGGACTTCAGAAAAGCAGACTCTGACTCCCTCAGGGAACTGATGGGCAGGATCCCCTGGGAGAATAACATGAGGGGGAAAAGGGGTCCAGGAGAGCTGGCTGTATTTTAAAGAATCCTTATTGAGGTTGCAGGAACAAACCATCCTGATGTGTAGAAAGAATAGTAAATATGGCAGGCAACCATCTTGGCTTAACAGTGAAATCCTTGCTGATCTTAAACACACAAAAAAAGCTACAAGAAGTGGAAGATTGGACAAATGACCAGGGAGGAGTATAAAAATATTGCTCAGGCATGCAGGAGTGAAATCAGGAAGACCAAATCACAACTGGAGTTGCAGCTAGCAAGGGATGTTACAAGGCCCCTTACTGAATGAGGGAAGCAACCTAGTGACAGAGGATGTGAAAAAAGCTAATGTACTCAATGATTATTTTGCCTCTGTCTTCACGAACAAGGTCAGCTCCCAGACTACTGCACTGGGCAACACAGTATGGGGAGGAGGTGACCAGCCCTCTGTGGAGAAAGAAGTGGTTCAGGACTATTTAGAAAAGCTGGATAAGCACTGCATCCGAGGGTGCTAAAGGAGTTGGTGGATGTGATTGCAGAGCCATTGGCCATTATCTCTGAAAACTCATGGTGATCGGAGGAGGACCCGGATTACTGGAAAAAGGCTAACGTAGTGCCCATCTTTAAAAATGGGAAGGAGGAGGATCCGGGGAACTACAGGCCAGTCAGCCTCACCTCAGTCCCTGGAAAAATCATGGAGCAGGTCCTCAAGGAATCAATTTTGAAGCACTTAGAGGAGAGGAAAGTGAGCAGGAACAGACAGCATGGATTCACCAAGGGCAAGTCAAGCCTGACTAACCTAATTGCCTTCGATGATGTTATAACTGGCTCTGTGGATAAGGGGAAAGCAGTGGGTGTGTTATTCCTTGACTGTACCAAAGCTTTTGGTACGGTCTCCCAGGGTATTCTTGCCTGCAAGTTAAAGAAGGATGGGCTGGATGAATGGACTATAAGGTGGATAGAAAGCTGACTAGATCATCAGGCTCAACTGGTGGTGATCAATGGCTCCATGTCTAATTGGCAGCCGGTATCAAGTGGAGTGCCCCAAGGATCGGTCCTGGGGCCAGTTTTGTTCAATATCTTCATTAATGGTCTGGAGGATAGTGTGGATTGCACCCTCAGCAAGTTTTCAGATGACACTAAACTGGAAGGAGTGGTAGATACGCTAGATGGTAGGGATAGGATACAGAGGGACCTAGACAAATTAGAGGATTGGGCCAAAAGAAATCTGATGAGTTCAATAAGGACAAGTGCAGAGTCCTGCACTTAGGATGGAAAAAATTCATGCATTGCTACAGACTAGGGACCAAGTGGCTAGGCAGCAGTTCTGCAGAAAAGGACCTAGGGGTTACAGTGGATGAGAAGCTGGATATAAGTTGACAGTGTGCCCAAAAAGGCTAATAGCATTTTGGAATATAAATAGGAGCATTGCCAGCAGATCGAGGAACATGATCATTCCCCTCTATTTGGCATTGATGAGGCCTCATCTGGAGTATTGTGTCCAGTTTTGGAGCTCCCACTACAAGAAGGATGTGGAAAAATTAGAAAGAGTCCAGCAGAGGGCAACAAAAATGATTAGGAGGCTGGAGCACATGACTTATGAGGACAGGCTGAGGGAACTGGGATTATTTAGTCTGCAGAAGAGAAGAATGAGGGGGGATTTGATAGCTGCTTTCAACTACCTGAAAGGGGGTTCCAAAGAGGATGTATCTAGACTGTTCTCAGTACTACCAGATGACAGAACAAGGAGTAATGGTCTCAAGTTGCAATGGGGGAGGTTTAGGCTGGATTTTAGGAAAAACTTTTTCACTAGGAGGGTGGTGAAGCACTGGAATGGGTTACCCAGGGAGGTAGTGGAATCTCCTTCCTTAGAGATTTTTAAGGCCTTGCTTGACAAAGCCCTGGCTGGGATGATTTATTTGGGGACTGATCCTGCTTTAAGCAGGGTGTTGGACTAGATGACCTCCTGAGGTCCCTTCCAACCTTGCTAGTCTATGATTCTATACCCTGATGGGCCACAGGTTGCCCACCACTGCTGTATAGTGTAGTAAAAAAATCGAAGTTAACAATGGTCTGCGCTGAAAAAGTGCCAGATACAACAAGATAAATATATGGAGGGAAAGAAAATGTTATCCTTATACACTCATTGGCAAAAATCAGACGGAAATCAACAGTGCAAAGCACAGTTCTGCAGAACTAAACATCCAGAATTGCAGAAGCCTTATTATCTCTGAAGTTCTCCTGTCTATTATGGTAGAAATGAAAATGAAACAATTTGTGATTAAGAAAAAGCTGGGAATGCTTCCAGACTTCTCAAATGTGAACGCAGCATGTAGGTTTTTCTCCTGCTTTCACCAATAAATAGAAAAATCAAATTATATTAGTGAGAATGAGAAAAATTAGGAGGACTGATGACAGCAAGTTCAAATGGGTAAAGTCAGAAAGGAGCCAACACCATTAAAAGAAGTGAGAAATGGTCAGCTGCAAGGCAACAGAGGCTGAAGGGAGTTTTAAGCAGCAGGAGTTGGTTAGGCATCCTAATTTATAGTGAGATAAGGGTCTGGCAGAGCACAATAACAGCAGGAGATTAATAGATTTTTTCCAGTTTGAGGTCAGAAAACTACATGAGCTAGTGATACCTATATACTATGGTGGTGGCACATTAGAAATGAAAGAGAAAAATAACATTAGGTATAAGAAGAAACCTTAAGGGGGAAAAAGCTCTGGAAAGGAAATGGCCAAAGCTACTGGCCTATGGAAAATGAAAGAACCAAGAGCAACATACAACTTAAGAGGATCGCACAAGTAGTAGCATGAAGTACATGAAGTAGCTACCGCCTTTGTTGGAAAGCATGTTGTGTGGCTGCAGAGTGGCAATGGCTCAAAGCTTTTACCTGGCAGTCGTTCCAAACAAAAGATTTGTAACAAGGATCAATCAATAAGAGAATGCATTAGAAATGTTTGTAGAGGTCAGCATACAGGACCAAATCCAAAAGCTTGACAAGGAAATCTTGAAACAGCAATAAAAGAAACAAAAGAAAATGTTCTGTCCTGATCCAGGGCTGTCCCATGCCACCTGGTATTCTTGTATAAGACCAATGGCATTTGGGTAGGGGTTCCTCATTCTTTGGTCAGAAAGGCTGGATATGATGTCTTTCTTCTCCTCTGTTGTTGTTCCTCGGTGAATGTCATGGGGAAATATTGGAGAGAGAAGCGGAGGTTGTGGAGAATAGCATTTTTAAAAAAGCAAAAATAATTATTGGTACAAGGAGTTCATTATGTTTGCAGCAGTAAAGAAAAGAACCTTCCTATATAGTTGCTGCTGACCATTTCTCACTACTTTTAATGGTGCTGGCCCCTTTCTGACTTTACCAATTTAAAGACCGTACATTGCTCTATATTTCATTTCTTATTTTCTTCTTTTTTTCTAATTGTACAGTGCATCCCGAATGTCTATGTGGTATACACACTTATACCAATAAAATGTTCCAGGTTGTATGTTTTGATCAATGAAAGATCAGTAGGCAGATACAGTAGAAATAACAGTCATCTCTGAGAACAGCTGAGCTCACTGGTACATGAAAAAAGAGAGGGAAAGAATGACATTTTGAAACTAAGAGTGCAGCAATAAAGAATGAGAGGCAGGATGCCCATTAGCTTAAAGTAAATGAAAGAATATTTCCAACACATTCAGGACCAATAACGATAAGTATACTTGCTGTTGCAAGTAAAGAAAGATAGGGTGCTATTAAAAATTGGCAGGGAGAATGCGTAAGACAGACGTTGGCATGTGATTAAAGAGCTGGATCAGGACAGAGGAAAATCCTGGTGAATCAATGCCAAAAGAAGATACAAACTCAGGCCTTGCTTTGGATGGATCAAGGAACACAGCAGAATGTGGCAAGAGCTACTGGTCTTGAGGAAGCTGGAGAAGCTTCAGTGTACTTTATAGAGTTGCTTGAAAGATCCAAGCATAAGATAAGGATTAGTCTGGACCAGTGGTTCTCAACTTATTTACCACTGCGGACCTCATATGCAGCTACATGTTACGTGGGCTCCATCCACACAATATACGGCTCTGAGGATGTCACATGGACTGCAGCTTTTTGCTGACTGGACCAGAAGTGGCCCACGGACCACAGGTTGAGAACCACTAGTCTGGACCTTCTAACATCTCAGAGGCAGAGAACATATGAGGATGGTCAGTATATGAGAATGAGAAAAAGGCAGGCTCAATCCCAGGCTGATGCCCTAAACTGTGACCACATAAGTGTAATTCTGCTTTCACATGCAAATTATTAATGATATATTAATGCAGTATTATATTTAGCTGTACACACCAGAACAATATCTAATAGATTTGTACAGTGCCCATAACCACAGTATCAAAATGCTACCCAGGTAAATGGAATCTGTATCAAAATGTGAATCACTTAATTTTTGCCCTTTCTGAAATTGTCCTATCAAGGGAGCCATCTATTCTATTTAGATTCTTACATAGTGCCCACCACACTAGTTCCTGTTCATGGCTCTATGTTAGATTATGCTCGTAAACAAGACCTAAACATGCAAATGGAGGGGCATCTGGGAGAAGCCAGTGGTGTTCTTGCAGGGCACTGAGGAATGTTGATGGATCTGACCCTCTACTGGGTATCTATGGTCTCAAAAAGTGGACTTAAATACACTTTTAGGCACAGATTCTCACCCCTGGCTGCAGCAATACAAAGGTGACTTAAAACATTCTTAAGGCAGCAGGCAAGGATTCTCATGACGTACGACCTCCTGCCAGTGGAGAGGGTATTTTGGGGCAGGCTGGTGGCAGGAACATGAATCTTCCATGACCATCTTGGCCAGCAGAGAGGATCTTAGGGTGCCACAATCCACTGGCATATGTTAGAGCAGCTTTAGGGTGGATTGTTTGTCCTCAGGTAGCCCTCATGATTGGTGGAAGGTGAAGAGAGGAAAGGTGTCTTCCTTATCCTACAATGGGTTTAAAAGAAACATGTTCTCCTCACTGCCACTGTTACACTATCATAAAATTGAAATTATTACCCATGTTTCATATCTATTCCCGGGTCTTTGTTTATATATTCATGATAGACATATTTCAAGGAGCACTGCAGTATCATCAACTTACTCTTCTGGAATAGCACAAGGACAAAAGCAACCTTACACCCTCTTGAAAGAAGGGGATCGACTGTGCCTTTGATTAAATTATTATTTCTGGAACATTCACACCTAAAAGTTTGGGTGCGTTGGCTGCAGGAAAACAGAAGCTCTCCTCACCTTTCCATAGCACAGGAGCTGCTGAAACCCACAAATCCAAGAATGTATTTTCCCTGGTTAACAAAAATGATCTGAAAAACATTACAAGGGATTGTGCATTTGAGTATTTGGCAGAGCGCTCATATGTTGCAAAACAGCTCAGGGTGTATCCCTGCTTTGGAGACAGATCTAAAACACCTACATTCCCCCAGGCTCTTCAGGGAGATCTCCTCTAACATTGGGAAGAATTAGCAATTACAGTCCCACAGGATTGGTACAAAAGTGATGTTTATGTCTATGTCTCTGTCAATAACTCCACTGAAATAAAATACTACTCACTGTGAGTAAGTTCAGCAGAGTCTGGCCCAATTTGGCTTGCATAAAGGGGACTCCACAAATGTGATGGGGAAAAATACTGATAGAGGATTGCTACTAACCAGTAATGAATATCAGCTGATACCTTTTTTTTTAAACATAACTTGTCCTGTCTAGGTGCAAAGTCCTCCTTAAATCTGTTTTAGTTAATATGTATTTACATCACCTTTCCATGTCTTTAAACATAGCAATTTTTCTAGTCCATATTCTAACATGTATGCTAGCATGCCTACTACCAGTGCACCCACTAATCTGAGTTAACAGCACTTAAAGTGTCTCAGCTCAAGGATGCAGTCCTGTCTGACCTTTGTAAGCCAATACAATTTCTCATTCTCAGAAAAAGTCTGATTTCTGTAATGTTCCACTCTGGTAAAATAACTTCAGCAGGGATAAAGAAATAACCTTGAAAGAGGGAACAGCTAACCATATTCCAAATAGCAAACAGCTTCAGGGGGACATTGCCTTTAAGAATACTGTTAGCTTTTAATTTAGAGTCTCGTCTAGCTACTTATTATTTGGTCAGTTCCTCTTAATATAATATTTATTTTTCTGACTTTTTTTTTATCCTTTGAGAGAGGTACGAAATGGAAATTCTTTGATGAATGGGGTTGAACAGATGTTGCTGCTTATCCCTCAGTGTTCAAGAACTCTGATTTTATCTGAAATAAAATGGATGGCAGGAATAAATTTTGAAGTTTGTGTTAAACAGCAGCAAGCAAAAGATAATCTATGGAATAGTAAGCGTAGAAGAATTTCAGTAAGAATATATAGTGCTATTAACAGTTACCTCCTGTATAAATATGTGATGCTTGCTAAAGCATTTGTTAAGTGGATTTTTGTAGTTTTGTGAAATGGTGTTCCTTTAGGATACAACCCAACTATCCAACACTGTACAAAAGTGAAAAGATCCATTAATTGTTCTTTATTACACCTTGAAACTACAAATTTAATTATTTCAATAATCAGCTGCTTCACTGATTATCCTTCTGGGAAACAAACTAGCTCATTTATTTTGTTTTATTTTATAAACCTATAAATGGAGGATAACATGACTATAAAACTTTATGGCAAATAATCACATTCATATGGAGACTTACAGGTATTCAGAAATGCTATTGTCAATATTTTCTCTCAAACTCCCATCCTGCCCCCAAAATAATCAATAAAATATGTTGCAACTTATATTGTTTTCTATGTAATATATTTTAAAGGCAAATTCATTTCCTGTTGAAAATGGAAAAAATATTTAATTTTCAGACACAACTAGCCATTATTTAATTGCTTTTCAGTTTGTTCTCAGTTTCTGAAACTGAGTACATTCTGTTTCTTTTACAAAGGGAGCGAGTAGAAAAGTGGCATTTCTCTAAAGTCACTGATATCTATCACTGTTATCAGGGCAGGAGTGGAGCACTTATCTAAAGTCTACTAACACTTAATTTGATACAAAAAGTAAGCAACATGAAGGAATCTCAAATTGAATATGCCAGATTAGTGCACAGGACGTAAAGTTCTACATGAAGAGTAAACAACTATTTCATGTCACAAGCTTAAATGGACATGGATGACAGGCTGAAAAGACTAAAAAAATACCTATTCTACATGGTCCATCAGATTCTCCACACAAAGTCTATGATATTAAAGTCGGGCTAAAGATGTTGGCCTATTAAATTCCATTTATAACATTTTTAATGATATATTAAGATAGAAATTTAATTTTAAATCAGATCAAGAAATTATGGTTAGAGGCAGCATCTGGGTGATGTTCCAATGAAGTACCTGGCAGAAATCAAAGTGGCACCAGTGGGCAGAAAGAGATGTAGCTGCTATGTGGAGATTCTATCTGCAGATAAAGCCCCTGCCTGAACCTGGGAGTTGTGTAGAGGCCTCTGAAGGGGAACAAAGAGTTTCAGTTCTGCTTATCTCAGGCTTGCTAGGGCCTGCTAGTTACAGGGAAAGAGAGCAGGTGGAGGATGAAGATGGCCAGTGCTTACTTTTAATATCCCATGCTTGGATGGAAGGGAAAACATGTCTTTTGGCTTAGCAACTTCCGACTCACTGCCAGAATCTACTTCCTTCCCTGCCATGCCTCTTCAGTCTACCTACCTGCTCCTCTCCATGGTCATACCACCCACACTGATGTCACTGGTGCACAAAGGAAGGAGACCCAATGATCTCACCTGCTGCAACTGAAGAAGAGAGCTGTTGGGTGAAGAGCCTTCCTAGAGCCACACTTTAGAAGCAGCTAATGTCTAAGTATGCTGTATGCTCTTTCCACTGCAATGTCTTTGCCCATTTCCCCTATTAAATTCCAGCAGATTTCCGCCTCCCTCCGAAGCAGCAATCCTGTAACCTGCCAGCACCTTCCCAATCTGATATCGATAGGCAGACATCTTTACTGCTAATAAAATGGAGTACAGGGATGAGAGTGCCATGTGCAAAATAAATCAGATGTTGCCCTTAGTAGCATTCTTAGCTTTATAATTCAATTCAACAAGCTACCATCCTGATCAGATTTGTGCTACTCAAAACAATATGCTTTACAAAGAGATTTACTAGTAAATGGTCAGAAGGGAAAGAATCAACACAAAGCAATGAATTCTTGGGTGTTCAACTAAGTCCCAATTCAGCTGTCCATTAGGATGAGTCAGACATTTTCCATAAAACCAAATATTTTTTGACTAGCTTAACAATCCATCCCCTATTCAGCAAAGCAATTAATCATGTGTTTAACTTTAAGCTTGATCTTAAGTCCCATGACTTTAACAGGATCATGTGCTTACAGTTATACTTAAGTGCTTTGCTGAACACAGATGAATTTAAAGATGTGTTTAAATGTGTTGCTGAATTTAGGCTTAACACAGCAAAGAAAAGGAAGGCAAGTGGCAAAGCTAAAACATCTTTTAGTAAGGTCATCCAGAACTCCCAAGAGAAAAGAATTCTGATCATATTTATTATCCAGAAAAGAGAGTTTGACTGATAGAAAAACATAAGCCTCTGAAGAGACAAGGGTAAAGGTAAGGGTATGCATGTTCTCACACTCACATTCCATTAGCGAAGACACAAGAATCTGAAACCTAAACTAGAAAATGAAAAATGAAATAGGCTGATCTCCACACGTACAAAATTCATCACCAAAAGAAATACCATGGATGAATGTGTGAGTGCAAAAGGGAGGATCTTCTCTATAGCAATTACCCATCACACTGTAAGCACTACCAGAAAAAAAAATTGAGGAAGAATTGGATAGCTGTATTATGTCATTTATAGCTATGCAAATCGTGATTCTAAAGGTAACCAAATCTTAAGCTTAGAGCATAAACTGATCCACTGTAAGGGTCAAAAAGTCTCTTTACTTCTTGGTAGATTAAAATATTGTACAACCTCCATGTCCCCAGAAGCACTGTATACTGGCCACTGTCAGAGGAAGATGTGAGGCCTAGGTTAACAGATAATCTGAATCGTATCTTTTGATTTGTCAGTAGTGTTATGGGACAGCTCTTTCACCTGTGCATTCTTTGGAAGTTCCCTGACTTCTGGTACTCTTGGATATCCATATTTAATTTACTTTCAGTTTCCTTTCAATGATCATATAGTCAGTGTTATTATGTGGACATGACCAAAGATAGTCAACTTTATTGCTCTCACCCATGATATTTTTGCCAGTATTTTAGCTAGTAAATCATTTTATACATATTATATTCATATACATACACACGCATGGGAGGTGGGGGGGAGGGGGAGAGAGGGAGAGAGAAAGAGAGAATATATTACGCACACACAAACTACATTAAAACACATTATTAATGTTGCAAAGTCAAGTACTCAGAAGTTAGGCAACCTTAATTCTGGCATTTCCTATACAACTTTCATTTGCACCCTGCCCTCACACCCTTGTGCATATGCATTATGATAAAGTCTTTTACATGATTACATATTTTTCCTTGCCCAGTCAGTCTCTCCTCTCCCACAGCTCCTCATCTGATCTCAATATTCCCCCTCTCCCAGTCCTCAGCCCATTCCCTCAATGGCTACAAGTCCCAGTTTTCTCATACTACCAGTCCCAGTCTCATCAGAGTCATTGTACCAATATATTCTTGTCCTTCCCTTCCTCCCTGAGTTCAGCTTTTTGTCTCCTCTGTATTCTTATCTGTCACTTTCATCCTCCAAGCTGCCTTGGTGCCAGCACGGGAGTGTCATTGACAGCACAGAAGAGACAAGCTTCCTGCTGTCAGTTCAGGTGCCTGAACCCACCCTAATCCTGAAGAGCTTGGAACTGCCATTACATGGAAAGTCCTTGTGAGCCCGTGTAGCCATAGGCCAGTACTTGCTCAGCTGCCCAGGAGAGATGGTAGAAGCACAGTCCTGTCATATGTAGGTGCTGTGAGGGTATATGGCATACTCTGTTCAGAAGGAATCCTTGGGGAATTTAGCTGCTAAATTCAAAGCAGTCTACTAAGCATGTATGAACTGTGGACTGCCAAATTTGTGTAGGTTTTCACAGGGATGGCAAAAGGGTGTGTCAGAAAAGTCACCCCTCTGCCAAATTTCAAGTTCCTGCTTCAAAGCATTGGGCTGCTGGAGCTCTTCACAAACAATGAAACAAAAAATTTTAACATGAGCAAAACAGTGTATTTTTCCCTAGCCTTGTTCTCAGAAACGGCTGAACAGTTTTGGCTGAAATTTTTCAAAAAAATATTCTGATACAGCACAACTCCAAAAGGCCTTAACAGAGACCTATATTTAATAGGCCCTATTTTCTTTTTTTTTTTTTAAACAGATAACTTCCTTCACCTTTGAAATGTCTTCAAACCAGACTACAGCCTGAACATTTCTAAATACACTTATGTCTCCATCTCTCAGCTGGATTACTGTAAAGACGGACAGGCCAACAGCAACAAGCAAACGGGTTTTCTGGCAGGCCATGATATACTGAGACAATTCATTCTCCATCTTGTCCTAAGATTCTGGCCACTAGCTTTGAATCATACAACGTAAAAAGAATCTATTAAATTATTGTACTATCTGAGGTGCTGTGCTGTATTTAGTAGTCCAGAAGAGCTACATTTAACAAATACAATGAACTATGAATATATCATCCAGGACATAAGCATAATGTTGGCCCAATAAACTTAAAGCATACCCAGCTCATGGCTTGAATTCCAAAAGTGACATAAATTCATTTGCTAGAATCATCCAATTGGAACCCCAGTGCCTGCTCATCAGCATTAGCACGTCTTTCCTTTGGGACATTTTCTGACACGCCTTTTTTAATAACTGTAGCCAGCAGCTAGATACATATAGTACTCACAGAAATGGAGAATATTGAAATTAAATAGTTTTCATCAGGTTTGTTTTTCTTCTAGCTGGTTATTTCGCTACCTTTTATTTACTGCCAACATAATATACTGACACAGACTAAAAAATCCAGGGTCAAGCTGCAAAAAAAAATCTTAAAAAGTAAAGAGATGACTCAAATCTTCTTGCCCATCTTCTGAGAAGCACTCATTTGTCTTGTCATCTTGAGAGATGCTCTGGATAGGTGTCCCTAAAAGGTTTATACAGAGCTGTGTGTTTATGTAACCCCTTAACCTCTGCCAATGTAAGCCAATGAGGTCACTTACACAGACCAGTGGTTGGCTTCAAAGCTGATGGCAAAAAAAAAAGGTGACTAGAATGTATCCTTCCTTACCGTCTCAGCATGTTCACTCCAATTACTCTCATATTTACTGACTTCTGTGCTCACTCACATTTAATTTTTACTCTCTTTGATGGCAGAGACATACTGGCTCCATCTGTCACAGGGTTAAATAACCATCTCTGATTGCAGCAGATTCTATGACTTAAAAATCAGAGCCTGGAACCAATCATGATCTTCAAAAAGTCCTTTTTTTCCTGAATCCCTTTCTAACTGAAGACAATGGGAATTGAGCCATCCATTTCATTGGGAGCAGGAGCAGACAATATTGATCACCTCTAGAGTGCAATACAGTAAATGCTCCCTGTTATCTTTTTGTGGTATAATTACTGAATTTTATTTTAGGAAAAATATCGGAAAATCCTCCAGCAACTCCATTTTTGCCATTATTTACTATTAATGTACATGACTCGGTGGTTTGCAATTCCAAAACACCCCATCAATCTGATAATTGGCTACTGAGCAATTATGAAAGCTTAAGAAAAACAATCCTGAAAGATATCCTGTAATAGTGTTTGAGCCTGTGCATCCCGATTGTACTGTGGTGAGTGCTTTAAAAATGCATCATAGTGATAGCCTAGTAAAGTATGTTAAATGCTCCAGATTCACTCATCTTCTTTAAAAAAACAACATTTTATTTATTTATTTTTCCACTGTTTCTATTCTTTATAGACTTGTCCATCAGTAAGGACATCTTTTCGTACATCAAGTTAAATGATGCCTTAGATACTACAGCAATGGGCTCCACACATAAACTAATACTTATACTACTATTTATGACATCTTCACTTTCAGAGTGAATTTCAATGTCCATATCTGAAGTGTCCGCATGCTGTAGGTACCAGTTTCAAGTCATATATGGCGGGTGCTGGGAAATACTAAAATAAACTGTTAATGGCCTGACTTAGTTCAAACCAAGGAAATCCAGAGTTAATAGAAACAAAAGACTCTGGAATGGAGAGAGACTTGACATTTTCAGGGCTGTTACCAGGCATCATTTCAGTAGTGATTTTAGCTTTCCAGGATTTTTGGTTGAAGAATGAACTGAAAGGTATGTTTTTACTCCTATCCTGCTGCCACACCACTCGGCAACATCAGCACCATCTAGTGCAACTACTAGAGTGACTCCACCACTCGACGGTTATCACAGCCTGCAAGTCAAAGTAAGTCTAAGATTCATCTGTCCAGATGCCAGATATTCACAACCTTTTTCTGTGCACTCTTTATAACAAGCAGTGCTCTGTGATGACCACACATACCACTGCTGGTTTTTTCTGTTATGCTCCCTTTTGCTTTCATCTCCTTTAAATGTTTGTAGTTTGACAACTACAAAATTCAGTGAAATAGTGAAATATCACTTGCATCCAAAGAAGTGGGTATTCACCCACGAAAGCTCATGCTGCAAAACGTCTGTTAGTCTATAAGGTGCCACAGGATTCTTTGCTGCTTCTGAAATATTACTCTTATCAAAAGGCTAGCATTTAGTGGTATGAAATCAAAATAGGGCTCTATAAAATTTACTCTACAAACTTAATTAACTGATCACCCTCATTGGGGTGACATACAGCAGGACTTGTCTACAGGTCTTCACTATCCACCCTGCCTCTTCACATAACAATCAGAACACTGCTATACTACCAAAAAACTCAATATAGTTTTAAGGAATGGGCTTGTTTAAATGGGAGTAGATTCCAAAATCCCCTCTGAAAGTGCATACACAGTCTTAGAACATAAGGCTTTTCACAGATACAGAAGGAAAATTTTGTGGGAGCTTATTGTTGGCAGGCTGAACTGCACCTGAATTGGCTTTAGACATAATTCTGCTCAATAGGAACCGTACATATTAAAAAAAACCTCTCAGAAGAAGTACATCATCACTGTGAATGAAACTTGTGAACAGCCTGGCTGGAGGGATGAGAAAGCTTAGGCTGGTCTTTGTGTTGTGTTACTGTTATTTCAACTGCTAATAAAAGAAGCAACTGAAGTAGAGTGGTGAGTTTGGTCACTAACCTAGGCCCTGATCCTAAGAAGATTTATGCATGTTCTTAACTTTACATTCTGTGAGTAGCTCCACGGAAGACAGTGAAGATATTCCCATCATGTAAAGTCAAACACGTGTGTAAACCGTCTCAAAATTGGGATCCTAGAATGTGCGGGTGAAATCCTGGCCATATTAATGTCAATGGGAGCTTTACTATTTGCTTCAATGGGGCCAGGATTTCACCACGTATTTCTTGTGTTAGCATGGGTAAGGACTTAGCCCTTTCACAGCTGACTCATATTTCTTTCCCTCTGACTATTGGGTTAATGGTATTAGAAAGACAAGGTGGGTGAGGTAATATATTTTATTGCATCAACTTCTGTTGGATAGAGAGACAAGCTTTTGAGCTTACACACAACTCTTCTTTGGGTCTGGTTAGTGATATAACAGAGGAACTGAAATAAATACACACACACACAAACACACACACTCTACCCTTACTTACACCAATGTAAATCCAGATTAATCTGCTGATTATGGAGGATCCACTGATCCAGTGGATCTCAGAGCAGAATATAGCCCAACAGATAAACTTATCCAGCAGAAGGGTTGTGCTGTGCTTATCAAGGAATTCACAAAAAATAGCCCATCAAGTAACAATACAGCTGCCCTTTTCTTCAACTCCAGTTTAGTTTGCTGAATTCCATTATCTGCCCAGCACTAATCAGTGTCTTCAATTTAGATGAATGTACTATTAAAAGAGAAGCATGTCAGATTGTGAAAGGGTTTTTGTTCTCCATATTTAAAAAAAAACATATCTATCCAGTAGGGAGGTGACAGGAACAACATTAAATTAGTCCAGCAATGGCAGAATTAGGCACTACAGAAAAAAAACAAAGAATGTACTGTTATTTTCACACAGCTGAAACACACCTTTTCCCATGTAACAAGTACGGAATCAATATATGTTAATACAAAAAATGATACATAGTTCTGTTGCAAAAGTGAAGGAGTGATTTCAAATGTCTGTTTGATGAGGATAATGTGTTTCTTTGAAAAGAAAAGAAAATATTTAAGCTATTCAGCAATACAAATGAAACAAAAACGATACATAAGGGTTGAAATACCTTTTATGGTGTACATTTGTACAGCACAGAATCTCAAATCCCAATTTTTGAACAACCCTTCAACCCATTTCTGGGTACAGCACTTAACAGCTCACACCTACATCACATAGCATTTGGGAGATGAAGTATTAAGCACTACATCCATTTGAAACTGCAGGAGAAATGTATGTAGACAGAACGTAGCTATTCAAACTAGAATTTGGATTGGACCCTGGTTAACTAAGGTATTTATGGGATGCTTAAATGACTACGTGACAGGACTTCAATTTTCATTCTCAAGCAGAAGAGATTGCCTCCAACAGCATAGCACCTCGCAGTAGTTAGGGCTTCTGCTTTTCAAGAATTATTAATTTAATTTTTCAGGGTTTATTTTTAGCAACTGTTGAGTTCTATCGGGATTTTCAGGGCTCTCTCTTTCTACATGCTATAATGAGTAAAGTATATTATATACATTACAGTAGTGTATACTATAATAAATACTCTCTTTGCAGTGTTCTCTAGTGCAGTGGTTCTCAACCAGCGGATCCTTGCGGGGCAGGAGCAGGTTTCAGGGGGTCCACCAAGCATGGCTGACATCAGACTCACTAGGGCCCAGGGCAGAAAGCCAAAGCCACGCCACATGGGACTGCAGCCCAGGGCCCTGAGCCCCACCACCCAGGGCTGAAGCTGAAGCCTGAGCAACTAAGCTTTGTGTGCCCCCTGTGGGGTGAGGCCCCAGGCAATTGCCCTCCTTACTATCCCTAACACCAGCCCCGGCTTTTATATGTAGAAAAACAGTTGTTGTGGCACAGGCCCTAGCTACATTGGGCCAAATATTGACTGGAAAGGAAACAGTGTCATCTAATGACTCATCAGCTTCCTAACGTTGCAAACTACGATCAGTCCCAAAAATTGCCACTCTGACTTTTTAAAGGGATCAGTGAAAAAACCTGTAGCACTGAAAATCTTGTACATATAAAATATGGGAGTTCTGGAGGCAGGATAATTATTTAAAATTTCCTGTCTAAAAGTCAAACACCATGTTCCCATGTTATGGCTTGGTTTGGGGGGCTGCAGAAGCCATCCATGCCACTAGCCAGTCACTGCCTCCAGGAATACCACATGTGGGGAAAAAAAGTCAGAGATTCCAATGTTGCCACATCATTCACTGGGCAGACCAAAAACACACTGGGCCAATCCCATGACAAAACTCTTTGGCAAGAAATGGAAAGAATGTGCTCGCAACAAAACAGAACGGTGTGGCATCGACTTGCATTCGTGGAGGAAGGGAGGAGGACACGACGGACGAAGGTGAGAAAGGTGACATTATTCCCAGCAAATGCCACTTTTAGGACAAGTAATTTTGCAGGTGTTGTAAACCATTTTGGATACATGATAAGGTGATGCCTCAAATACTCAGCAAACTTTTCTTTACATGTTCATCTGTCCTCCAGTTTAAAATTGGGAAACAATCCAAGATCTTGCATGCTTATTATATGGATGGAACGCTATTATTAAAAATGTATGTGTACCAAAGAACACATTTTGCCCTTTGATACATGCACACAATGACCACTAACATCAATAGGTGTCACACATGCATACACCCTTTCTTTCAGACTATTTTCAATCATATAATCAATTTAAATTGATGCTCCAGAATTTGCTGAACCTTTTTCTTTCACATAAAAAAATCCTTCTTCTGTGTTTTAAAATCTTTCATCCATTCAAATTGGACATGTGATACTAACATTGGTAACAAGTATTCAGACTTCTTAAGTCACCTTTAACAACTCCAGATGTTCATGGGACTTGTAGAGAAATTGCTTCTTCTTCTCTAAAACATTTAAAGAAGCTGAGAAATGTTTTAGTAAAAGTATTTTCCAAATCTTCCTGCTGACAGCCAGAGCTTATCCTTATCAATAAGTCATGAAGTGAGAAATTTCAAGTACAAAATAAAGGCTGCCTTCATATTTGGAGAGAAGGGAAAGAGAAGAAAACCATAAGGAATTTTTTTTGGCCAATGAATATCCTAACTGAAAACACATTACGTCTTACAGGAAGCTAGAAGATGATGTCTCAAATGTAAGACTCCCATGCATCCCTTTTGTCTTATTATCAGGAAGTTAATCAAGCCATTCAGATAATACCATTCTGATCCTCTTTGAGAGCTCTCAGATTTTTAAATGAGAAAGAAAGAAACTTCTGCAGCCATTCAGTCTAACTTCTGACCCAACAATCTGGCACGCTTAATTAAAATTAACCTAGAGCACAAGCACTGAGCTATGAATTTCCCTACTGTATTGCAAGATCGTTATTGTGACAAGTGAATGGTAAGATCCTGATGAATGCCTACCACTGTTCAATAGATTGAAGAAGGGCTTGAAAATGCCTTATCTTTGCTCTCTGTTTTAGCCAGATTAAGGAAAGGGTGGTTAATAACCTTTCATATTGCCCTCAGACACAGGATTCAGTCTGTCTGGCTCCATGCTGTGTTATTGCTTCAGTCTAGGCTATTGTCTATTCTCACGACATATATTAAAAAAAACTTCAGAGATATGTTTTTGGCTCTCATTTTACAAGACAGAAGTATCATTAACAACCTTCTAATTGTTTCATGGCAGAACAAATGATTTAACTAAGTCACATCAATTAAAAAGGCCACAGGACATGTGTTATGAATGGCACCTAAGCACTGTAGTTTAGGTAACATTTTCAACTGGGAGTATTTTATTATAATCCTTTTTCTTTTAAGAATGCACAAAATCTAGCAATGAAGGACATAGTAACAATAGCTGAATGTTTACCTAAAATAATCATGTAACTGGAATTTTAACAGCAAAGGAAACAAAATTAAGTCTGTACTCATTTTCTGCAGATTTATGATGTACAAAGAGGGCTTGAAAGGTTTTTCTCTCCAATTTTATTTCTTGATCATTTTTTAACCTTAAACAAAAAATCAGGTCCTGTCTACCCTATTGCCCTGGCTGACTCTGTGGACAACTGAAGACAAGTGAGACTATATGATATAGAAGGAATTTAGCAATAGAGAGCAAAAGAGGCTTTCAGTTAGAAAATGTTTAGAACTCTCATGTTAACATCCATTTAACTTACACTTGAAAAACTGAGTTGGGACAAACAGTTTTAGGTACAAATCCATTCAAATGAAAGTTGAGAAAGGTATCTTAGTCATTGGGTTCTCCAGCAAAAACAGGGCAGACAGGACATTATATTACTATCTCTAAATGGAAAGAAGAGATAAAAAATGAGTTATAAAAAGGGGGGGAAACTTGCAAGCCTTCTTTATAAATCAGACAAAGGCAAAAAACAAAAACAAAAAAATCCTAGCACTATTTTTTCCCTTTCCAGGCCACCTTTAAGATAACACACTATTTACAACCTTTCATTTGTGTCCTTGATGCCTGAGTAAAAACCTGACCCTGCAAAAAATGACAAATGGTGCTTAACTTTAAGCATATGAATCATCTCACTGATTTTAATAAAACTATTCATGTTTTTAAAAGGTAAGCATAGGTGTCTGAGAACACACCATGAACTCCTGGCCTCACTGAAGTCAATGGCAAAATCATTGATGTCAAGGGCGCCAGGATTTCACCAATAAGCTTTATGTCGTTTATATTATATTTATACAGAAGCTACGTGGTATTTATATAGAATCACTGTGTGAGCTACAACATTTTTATGAGATCCTATAGAAAATGGGAGGTTAAATCTAATTAAAGCTGTAACAATAGCTTTTCCTGTAGGAGGAGTAAAAAACTTATCTTGATGTGGTTACACTGAAAGGTCATTCCTATGATCCAGATTCTGCATGTCTGCTCTTCATTTTCAAAACTCTAGCCAGCCACAAACCAAAATGAAATGACGGGATCAGAAATGTTTCCACAACCTTCAGAGAAACCTTTCAGTACAATTAATTAACTGTAATTAAAATCCTGGAATATAATTAAAATCACCTAGTCAGTGTTACTAAACAAGCTACAGAGAGAAAAAGAGAGAGAGAAGACAGGTAGGGAAGAGATTCTTTTGTTCCTTGCATATCAATGTTATGAGCAAGTAGTAAAGCTGATGAAGCTGGATTGTGAAAAATGTGGGCTATTGTACACTAGGTGTCTATGATCTTTAAGGATAAAATGCAGGGGCTTAAATCAAAGACCTAATCTGACACAAAGACCAGTAAGCAGTTAATCAGTAGCACAGTATAAACACTGAGTATGTTACATCACTGCCTTCTGAGCATGGTTTTTAGCATTTGCTTCTTCAGATTTACCAGCTCAGCTGTAGCCTAGATAGAGTTTAGAGGATTAAGCCATAATGCTACACATGTGCAGACTAGAGGGCACAGCAGTTGTTGTTTAGTCCTCATAACTTCTGCACAGCATGTGAAAATCAGATAGTTTATGGCAGTTACAGCTCATTAAAATAACCACGCTTGTTCTTTTTAACAGGGTCATTATGTATCATTAACTGAGTTTCTCTAATTGTTTCACATCCTTTTATCTGTGTAGTAGCTGCTTTCAGACCCATTTTATCCAGATCTTTCTATCAGTACAGAAATATAAAAACCACCATTAAGTAAACAAGCCATTGGTCCACATATTCTGGTAATCTGCCTCCAATGACCAATAACTGATCCTTTAGAGAAAAGTGAAATTTCCCTTTTACTATGCCATTGCATGTGAGGAGAGATGCCTTCCCAACTCCAGCTGGCACTCAATTTATGTGCTGAAGCATGAGGCATGATGTCTCTCATAACTTTTTACATTGCTTGTATAACTGCAAATGTTATTTTTCCTCAAGCAAAATCTCTAATCCTCCTTGGAATTTTGCTGATCCATTTACTTCAATACTATGCAGAAGTGAATTCCACAGCTAGGTCATACACTACAGAAAAGAGTATTTTTTATAAGTTTTAAATTTGTTGCATCTCATTCTTAAATTAACAGAATGATTGAATTGGAAGGACTAGTTGGCTTTCACTGTATCTCTATTATGTTCACTGTCATAGCACATAAGTATATCTACAGGCATTATCTCTCTGTTTCATTAGTGTTCAAACCATCAAAGAGATCTGCATGCTTAGACCCTTATTCTCAACAAGAGGAATCTCCCTGACTCCAGTGGGATTCTCCCTTGCTATCAGCTTTCTATATTGAACACAATTCTATACATTATGTGTGCAGTGTTTTTACACATATAAAGCTACTCTTGCATGTAAACAAATATGCACTCAAAGTTATTTTGCTCAAAAAATAGTTATCTGCCTACTTTCTCAGCTTTTTGATGTTTTACAAGTCTCAGTGAATCAAAGAAAATGAGCTTTCCCTAACACAAAATAAATAGATGAGTCCTGGCTTAAGAACATATATTTTATTCCTAAAAGAATAAAAACAACAATTAAAATGAAAAGTTTGCTGGAAGACTTCCTCTTGAGTTTTCTTCCTGGTCAGAAAAATGTTCATAGCTTTAATAACTTCTTCCACTGAAGGAGCTCATTCATCAAAACTAATAAAGTCTTTAAATCATTTGGTGCAACAAAAGGTGCATAAATAATTGCCACAATGTCCATTCGGTATTTTATCATGAAGGAAATAATGCTGACTTGGCACAATAAAGTCACTTAATGTCATAATGACTAGTACAAATTTATTTCTTTTTTAGTTCCCAATCATCATTAGCACATAGGACCATATATCAGATTTAAAAAAAAACAAAAACACTGTTTTTACAGGATATCTAGAGTAACAAGAAACTACTGTTAAAGCTCATAATGTAATAAAACCAAACATTTCAGATTTCGGTGCTGAAACTTAAACTCCTAAATTCACATGAATTGTCATCATCATCATCATCATCAAGGCACGTAAATATAAGAGACTTGATTTTTCAAAGGTACTGGGCACTTATAGCTCTCGCTGATGTCAGGTCAGAAAAAGCAGCTCCTTTAGTCTTCCATCACAAAGGGAACAATATAGTGGAGAATTATTTAGGAGGATATTATTTAGTGGACATACACACTCCCTTAACATACCTCATTCTCAATACCTGAGTTTATCTCCTAGCCGGGACCTCCAGTAATATCCTGCAGCTCCAGATCATTTTCCTCAACCTCTGGGCTGCGAGGCCCAGTTGATGTACAAGCTGGAAAATTGTCTTAATGATTTGAAACATGAGAAAAGCAGGGAATGAAAAGGGAAGGTTACACTCTGAAAGAAAAAAAAAAGATCCCCACACAACTTTAACTCTGCCCCTGGTAAGGGTGGTTGGAGGAACTCAGAATAAACCAATCTCTTATGTCCCGCCTCACTTTCAAAAGAGAGGAACATTTTCTCCGGATCTACTACCACCACTACAAATCAAGACTTCTATCCTTACAATTCAATGGGATCCTTCAGTTTGTGGTATAGGCCAGTGGTTCTCAAACTTGGGCTGCCACTTGTGCAGGGAAAGCCCCTGGCAGGCCGGGACAGTTTGTTTACCTGCCGCGTCCGCAGGTTCGGCCAATTGCGGCTCCCACTGGCCACGTTTTGCTGCTCCAGGCCAATGGGGGCTGCAGGAAGTGGCGTGGGCCAAGGGACATGCTGGCCGCCCTTCCTGCAGCCCCCATTGGCCTGGAGCGGCGAACCGCGGCCACTGGGAGCTGCGATCGGCCAAACCTGTGGATGCGGCAGGTAAACAAACTTGGCCCGCCAGGGGCTTTCCCTGAACAAGCGGCGCCCCAAGTTTGAGAACCACTGGTCTAGGCAGTGTCATGACTTATTGAGTAATTACTACTGGCTAACAGATCACACCAAACACAATGACTGCCTCTCCTCCCTGTTTTCAGCTACACAATCACAAATAAACAGACTCACAATAATTAACAGATCCGTAATATTACTTCCCTGTAGTTGACACAGGTCACAAGAGGCAACTCTTCCCCACACTCCATTAAAAATAAAAACATTGATGAGTTGCTTGTGTTCAAAGGCAGAAGAGTTCAGACAGCATTGGGTGTCTTGTTTGAAAAAGGTAACCTTATTTCTGCATTTCCTAGCTTCCTCATATTTGACTGCTTTTTATTTCACCTATACCATTCTTGTATGAAACACGTTGGGAGGCCTTAAGTCAACATAGCCCCATTTTCCAAGTCTTGATCTCCTTTACAACAGGCCTGATGACCTTAAATCACTGTTAAGTGCTCCCAACCATAATGAAGTGGGCAACAAAAATGATTAGGGGGCTGGAGCACATGACTTATGAGGAGAGGCTGAGGGAACTGGGATTGTTTAGCCTGCAGAAGAGAAGAATGAGGGGGGATTTGATAGCTGCTTTCAACTATCTGAAAGGGGGTTCCAAAGAGGATGGATCTAGACTGTTCTCAGTGGTAGAAGATGATAGAACAAGGAGTAATGGTCTCAAGTTGCAGAGGGGGAGGTTTAGGCTGGATATTAGGAAAAACTTTTTCACTAGTAGGGTGGTGAAGAACTGGAATGGGTTACCTAGGGAGGTAGTGGAATCTCCTTCCTTAGAGGTTTTTAAGGTCAGGCTTGACAAAGCCCTGGCTGGGATGATTTAGTTGGGTTTGGTCCTGCTTTGAGCAGGGGGTTGGACTATATGACGTCCTGAGGTCCCTTCCAACCCTGAGATTCTATGATTCTATGATTCTATGAAGTGTTTTGCACAGAAAGTTAATTATAACCCGATATCAACCAGTGTAAGTCATCTCCCTTTTGACACTTTTAATAGTTTCAAACCAAGATGCTGCCTATAAAAAATTAGTAGCGAGGCTCTACTCAGCATTATCTCAAGGTTACAGGAGTTTACACTAAAAATAATACCACAGTTTATAAAGATTTTTCGTTTCAGAAAGGCAGGACATTTACTATTTTAATACGTCAACATCTGTAAAACCCTCCAGCCGCAATGGTTTGTGCACTCAACGCTTTGCTGGTAGGTTGCTCCTTTGAATGAACTCTTACAATTTATTTCTTTGAAATGAATCAGAGATACAAAGGCAGACTGGGGAGAGATCTCAATTAAATGTTAGTGGCAACCAACCAAGAGACCTCTAGGCTGAGATTTTATAAAGCTTTTTTTCACCTCTTATGGCCTTACTTAGCTTTCTGTGCAGGGGACCAAATAAATTAATACTGTAATACATAAATAAATGTCATGCTTGCAATGAGAAATCCTGACAGCAGGCCACGCAGGGTAAAACAAAGTCTACGCCAAGCAATTAAGTTTATGAAGGACAAGCAGATGACAAGAATTAAACTAATTAATTTACTACATAAAAACTTCAGTTAAAGTATGAGAAAGCTCTCAACTGTTCGCCAATAAACACAGCATTTCTTCTCTCCACTGAAGTTGATGGCACTATAGTCTCTGCTATCCGTGTCCTTTTCCACTTTCCTTAAAAAAGGCGGAGAGGGAGCTCTTTCTTGAGCAATCAGCCTTCAGTAACCATAGCCCACAACTTCAATAGAATACAACTTTATTTTTAATATGTCCTTAATTAACAGAGTTAATGAACAGCAGAGTGAAGGAAATTAAACATAGGCAAGAGAAAGAAAAGGGTTGTTTTCAAATGAGATTAAAATCTAAGAGGCAAAGAGATATGGCAATGCTGTTCAGATGGCAGGAGATGAACAGCAGAGCAGAAGGCTCTCACACCAACAGCAGTGAAGACATGCGAATGAATGGAGAGGAAGTCACTGCAAGATAGAAGGAGCAAGGAAAAGAGAGAAGAAATGGATAAGTTCCAAAAGGTAAAGAGACTTGTAACCTTAGTGCTAATGTTTCCCATTAAAGATTTTCACATTTATCTGAACCCAAGGTGAAGGAATCTAGTCTCTCTTCAGTTCAACTAACTCCATTTAACACTAATGGGTGCATCTGAGCCTTGAGAGAAGAAGAGTAGTGGTCATTGACGCTACACAGAAAATAAGGTGTTCAAACTCCTGCACAATATCTGAAAATAATGAAAAACATATTTTAGTATAGCTTATCAAATAACCATCTTATTTCACAGAATAAGATGGTAAAGAAAAATGTAAAAATCTACAGGAAGAACAAAAAAGAAATATCGGGATAGGGCTCTATACAATTACAAGTTAGTGGGAAATAAATTAACTGGTTTCCATTTCTTCTTGCCAACACACAGGTTCAGAATGCTGACAGATCCTGTAACTGGAGTGTAGAGCCAAAGAGAATATAATCTGTTATTTTTTAGAGGTACAAATCTACAATCAGTAGCAGAAGTGAATTCTCTAGATAAATATTACTTAAACATTTCACAAAGAACTACTCGGCATACCATGTACCACACTTCAGAATTCAGTGGAAAGCTTCTCCCACAAGTGTGGAGACCGAACCTTCAATTTCTGTAGAATTTGAGGAAAAGTGTGTGGCACCTTTTCTTCTAAAGATAACTAAACATGAACTGATGCAGTGGTATATACATAAGCCTGAGGATAGATGGTGCCATTAGTTTTTTCTGTTGCTCAGATATTTCCCAAACAGCAGCAGAGTGAAACTAAGGGTACGTCTACACTACGGGACTATTCCGAATTTGCATAAACCGGTTTTGTAAAACAGATTGTATAAAATCGAGTGCGCGCAGCCACACTAAACACATTAAATCGGTGGTGTGCGTCCACGGTCCGAGGCTAGCATCAACTTCTGGAGCGTTGCACTGTGGGTAGCTATTCCGTAGCTATTCCATAGTTCCCGCAGCCTCCCCCGCCCCTTGGAATTTCCGGGTTGAGATCCCAGTGCCTGATGGGGCAAAAATCATTGTCACGGGTGGTTCTGGGTAAATGTCGTCAGTCACTCCTTCCTCTGGGAAAGCAACGGCAGACAAGCATTTCGCGGCTTTTTTCCCTGGATTGCCCTGGCAGATGCCATAGCATGGCAATCATGGAGCCTGTTTTGCCTTTTGTGACTGTCACCATATGTGTACTAGATGCCGCTGACAGAGGCGATTCAGCAGCACTACACAGCAGCATGCTTTTGCTTTTGCATGACAGCAGAGATGGTTACCAGACATACTGTACCATCTACCAATCCATAAATTGGTAAAAAGATGATCATGGTTACCAGTCCTTTTGCACTGCACCATCTGTTGCTGTCTTAAGTGCCTCTGGCTGCTCTTAGCCAGGGGTGCAAAAGTCAAAATTGGGAATGACTCCCTGAGTCAATCCCTCCTTTTTGGTATCTAAAAATAGAATCAGTCCTGCCTAGAATATGGGCAAGTGTACTAGAGAACCACTGTATCATAGAACCAGAGAGCAAAGCTGCTCTGTGTCAGATCCAGCAGAAATTATGAGCTGTATGCTATTCACAGGGGGTGCTCCTGCAACAACCCCACCTGTTGATTCCATTCTTCCCCCAGGCTTCCTGGGCTACCATAGCATTGTCCTCCCACTTGTGTGATGAAGTAATAAAGAATGCAGGAATAAGACACAGTGACTTGTTAGTGAGAAATGAGTGGAAGGCAGCCTCCAGCTGCTATGATAGTCCAGACAGGACATTAAGAAGTGTGGAGGAGAGGAGCCCAGCATCGCACTGCTAGTCTAGGGGCAATTGAATCTTTTCTTTACACATGAAGGGTGGGGGCTGATGGAGTTCAGCCCCCTGTTGCTATGATGAGAACGGTTACCAGCCATACTGCACCATCTACCAGGAAAAATTAGGGCCAGGCGCCCTTGATAGACCTAACGGATGCTAGTCGGCATGGTTACCAGTCCTTTTGCACTGCCCCATGTGCCAATAGGCTGATGATGACGATGGGTATCAGTCTTACTGCACCATCAGCCACCCATGGCGGGGGGGGAGCAAGGATGTTGGTGTTGAGTGTTGCAGCATCGCGTCTATCTGCAGCATTCAGTAAAGATAGGGTGACATGTAAAAGAGTCAAGAGAGGATTGTTTTCCCTTTCACTTCTGGGGGGGGGGGTGCGTAAATTGCCGAGCTATGCCCTGACCCACCGCGGACACTGTTTTTGACCCTAGAAGCATTTGGAGCTCAGCCAAGAATGCAAATGCTTTTCGGATACTGCAGGAACTGTGGGATAGCTTGAGTCCTCCAGTCCATGAGCGTCCATTTGATTCTTTGGCTTTCCATTACGGTTGTCACGCAGCAGTGCGCTGAGTCCCTGCTATGGCATCTGTCTGGAGATTTTTTAAAAATGATTTTGAATTTCGTCTTCTGTAACGGAGCGCTGATAGAACAGATTTGCCTGCCCTTACTGCGATCACATCCGCATGGTCCATGCTGGAGCTCTTTTTTTTATTTTGATTTCGGACTGCATCGCCACCCGTGCTGATCGGAGCTCCACGCTCGGCAAACAGGAAATATTCAAAAGTTCGCGGGGTTTTCCTGTCTACCTGGCCACTGCATCCGAGTTCAGATTGCTGTCCAGAGCGGTCAGTGGTGCACTGTGGGATACCGCCCGGAGGCCAATACTGTCGATTTGCGGCCACACTAAACCTAATCCGATATGGTAATACCGATACTAGCGCTACTCCTCTCGTTAGGGAGGAGTATAGAAACCGGTTTAAAGAGCCCTTTATATCGATATAAAGGGCCTCTCAGTGTGGACGGGTGTGGCGTTAAATCATTTTTACGCTCCTAAACCTGGTTTAAATGCCTAGTGTAGACCAGGCTTAACAAAACTTGGGTCAGTTTCAGCACTGCTATTCAGAACCCATTCCAAAACAGCAGTGAAAGTGTCAAGAATGTCAATATAATTCTTCTGCTGTTGCTGCTTGGAAAAATGAGTAGGGCTGAAAAATCTACTCAGTCAGAGTTTCTCAGTCAAGAACCATTAACTTCTGTAGAACATCAGCGTACATTTAAAAAAATATTATTGTTACAAAAAATTTCCAAATGTTGATCAAGTGTAATTTGATGCAATAACGTCCACCTGAGTCTGCAGATCAACTCAGTCAGTGCTTCTGCTACTGCTTAGAGCTTCAAATCAATATGAACTTGTGTGCAATTAAGCAATTTGATCTGAGACTATAGTGCTTATTTTCACCTTTAGTCATGTAGATTGCCATCAGGAGCATTTTTCTTAATAAAATTTTAAAAATAAACATGCTAGGCTGTACTCATCAACTTCAAAAGAATTTCTCCAGAGGTGAATTTGGAAATATGTGCCTAGATTTGTTTTACGTTATACAGCTCACTGTGTACATAACTAATTAAGTATTAAAAACAAGAGAGCAATAAAAGATAGATGATCTACATCCAGACGTAAAGTCCCCAACATATCTCACCATAGTATCTTCTGAGGATGTTAGGGAGATTCCCAAACCTGAGCTGGCTTTTGTAGGTGATAAATCTGAAGAACTGTCACAGATTGAAGTGTCACTAGAGGAGGTTTTGGAATTAATTGATAAACTCAACATTAACAAGTCACCGGGACCAGACGGCATTCACCCAAGAGTTCTGAAAGAACTCAAATGTGAAGTTGCGGAACTATTAACTAAGGTTTGTAACCTGTCCTTTAAATCGGCATCGGTACCCAATGACTGGAAGTTAGCTAATGTAACGCCAATATTTAAAAAGGGCTCTAGAGGTGATCCCGGCAATTACAGACCGGTAAGTCTAAAGTCGGTACCGGGCAAACTAGTCGAAACAATAGTTACGAATAAAATTGTCAGACACATAGAAAAACATAAACTGTTGAGCAATAGTCAACATGGTTTCTGTAAAGGGAAATGGTGTCTTACTAATCTATTAGAGTTCTTTGAAGAGGTCAACAAACATGTGGACAAGGGGGATCCGGTGGACATAGTGTACTTAGATTTCCAGAAAGCCTTTGACAAGGTCCCTCACCAAAGGCTCTTACGTAAATTAAGCTGTCATGGGATAAAAGGGAAAGTCCTTTCATGGATTGAGAACTGGTTAAAAGACAAGGAACAAAGGGTAGGAATTAATGGTTAATTCTCAGAATGGAGAGGGGTAACTAGTGGTGTTCCCCAACGGTCAGTCCTAGGACCAATCCTATTCAATTTATTCATAAATGATCTGGAGAAAGGGGTAAACAGTGAGGTGGCAAAGTTTGCAGATGATACTAAACTACTCAAGATAGTTAAGACCAAAGCAGATTGTGAAGAACTTCAAAAAGATCTCACAAAACTAAGTGATTGGGCAACAAAATGGCAAATGAAATTTAATGTGGATAAATGTAAAGTAATGCACATTGGAAAAAATAACCCCAACTATACATACAATATGATGGGGGCTAATTTAGCTACAAGAAGTCAGGAAAAAGATCTTGGAGTCATCGTGGATAGTTCTCTGAAGATGTCCCCGCAGTGTGCAGAGGCAGTCAAAAAAGCAAACAGAATGTTAGGAATCATTAAAAAGGGGATAGAGAATAAGACTGAGAATATATTATTGCCCTTATATAAATCCATGGTACGCCCACATCTCGAATACTGTGTACAGATGTGGTCTCCTCACCTCAAAAAAACCTATTCTAGAAAAGGTTCAGAAAAGGACAACTAAAATGATTAGGGGTTTAGAGAGGGTCCCATACGAGGAAAGATTAAAGAGGCTAGGACTCTTCAGCTTGGAAAAGAGAAGACTAAGGGGGGATATGAAAGAGGTATATAAAATCATGAGTGATGTTGAGAAAGTGGATAAGGAAAAGTTATTTACTTAATCCCATAATACAAGAACTAGGGGTCACCAAATGAAATTAATAGGCAACAGGTTTAAAACTAATAAAAGGAAGTTCTTCTTCACGCAGCGCACAGTCAACTTGTGGAACTCCTTACCTGAGGAGGTTGTGAAGGCTAGGACTATAACAATGTTTAAAAGGGGACTGGATAAATTCATGGTGGCTAAGTCCATAAATGGCTATTAGCTAGGATGGGTAAGAACAGTGTCCCTAGCCTCTGTTCATCAGAGGATGGAGATGGATGGCAGGAGAGAGATCACTTGATTATTGCCTGTTAGGTTCATTCCCTCTGGGGCACCTGGCATTGGCCACTGTCGGTAGACAGATACTGGGCTAGATGGACATTTGGTCTGACCCGGTACGGCCGTTCTTATGTTCTATTACTGCTGTAATGCAAGCCCAGCTATCAAATTTTACACAGACACCCCTATGAAACTCTTCAAAGAAGAAGAATGACTTGTAACCTTGGGAAAATATACACATTCCCTGAAAATAAACTTAGGATAGCACTGAAATCAAGTGGCTCTCTCTCTCTCTTTTTTTTTTTTTTTGGTGCATGTACAGATCCCAGCTGAGTAGAATGAGGCAGATCCTTGGGGATTCACTTCTTTCTTTCAACAAGCCATTATTAAGAAGAGCTTAGGTTTAGATCACTCAAGCACTCCAAAGATGTCTATACTATTACCAGCCCTAATGAGCAGATTGTTCTTCAAACAAAAAGCCATTTACAAATACACAGCCACTTTATTATATAGTATCAGAGGGGTAGCCGTGTTAGTCTGGATCTGTAAAAGCAGCAAAGAGTCCTGTGGCACCTTATAGACTAACAGAGGTATTGGAGCATGAGCTTTTGTGGGTGAATACCCACTTCGTCGGTGGGTATTCACCCACGAAAGCTCATGCTCCAATACGTCTGTTAGTCTATAACAGGGGTCGGCAACCTTTCACAAGCGGTGTGCCGAGTCTTCATTTATTCACTCTAATTTATGGTTTCGGGTGCCGGTAATACATTTTAATGTTTTTTAGAAAGACTCTCTCTATAAGTCTATACGTTATATAACTAAACTAGTGTTGTATTGTAAAATAAACAAGGTTTTCAAAATGTTTAAGAAGCTTCATTTAAAATAAAATTAAAATGTTGATATTACGCTGCCGGCCCGCTCAGCCCACTGCTGGTCTGGGGTTCTGTTCACCTAGGCCGTCAGTGGGCTGAGCAAGGCCTGTGGCCGGGACCCCAGCTGGGAAGGGTCCGTCAGCCAGAACCCAAGACCAGCAGCAGGCTGTGCGGGGCCGGGACCCAGAGGGCTGGGGGCAGAGGGCTGGAGGCTGGGTATGTGGGGGAGTGTAGGTGTCAAGGCAGAGGGGGACCTGGGTATGGGTGGGGGTGCTGGTGTCAAGGCTAGGGTTGGGGGGGGGATGAAGGAGTCAAGCAGAGGGCTGGGTGTGTATGAGGGAGGTACAGGGCTCAGGGCAGGGGCCTGAGGGGTGTGCAGGGCTCAGGGGAGAGGGCTGGGTGACTGCCCCCCTAAGAACTCTCAATGCCGCTGCTCCTTGTCCCCTGACTACTCTGTCCTGGGACCTCTGCCCCCAACTGCCCCCCATCCCCTATCTAAGCCTCCCTGTTCCTTGTCCCCAGACTGGACCCTATCCCCTACCTGTCCCCTGACTGCCCCGACCCTTATCCACACCCCAGTCCCCAGCCAGACCCCCGGGACTCCCATGCCTATCCAACCACTCCCCGCCCCTGACAGGACCCCCAGAACTCCCGACCCATCCAACCCCCCCAACTCCCTGCCTGCGCCAACCCCTCTCCACACCCCTGCCTCCTGACAGCACCCCCCAGAACTCCCAACTCATATAACCCCCCCAGCTCCTTGTCCCCTGACCACCCACTCCAGAGACCCCCCACCCTAAATGCCCCCCCAGGACCCTCCTTGCTCCCGGTCCCCTGACTGCCCTGACCCCTATCCACTCCCTGCCCCCTCACAAACCCCAGGACTCCCATGCCCCATCCAACCCCCCCTGCTCCCTGACTGCCCCCTCCAGAGACCCCCGCCCCTAACCCCCCCTGGGACCCCACCTCCCCATCCAAACCACCCTGCTCCCTGTCCCTTGACTGCCCCCACCCCTTATCCAACCCCCCCAGCCCTGGGCCCTTTACCTTGAGGCTCCACGCAGAGCCAGACACGCGGCCCCGCCGGAGAGCACAGCCCCGGCCCTCAGAGCGCTGCACGCAGCGGCGGCAGAGCTCCAGTTGAGCAGGGAGCGTGTCTGCCTCCCCGCAGAGCCAAACACTGCCCCGCGGGAGCGCATAGCCCCAACCCCCAGAGCACTGCACGCGGCAGCAGGGCTCCAGGGGAGGGGCCGGCAGCTTGCTGCGCTCGGCCGGCGCTCCGGCCCCGGAGCGCAGACCCCGCAGCTTGCCGTGCCGGGAGAGTGGGGCCATTTGCCCACCTCGTGCACACAGCTATGCTTCTGCTCCCTGCTCCCGCGGGGGGAGCAGAGGGCAAAGGACAGCGGGCGAGGCCGGGAAGGATTTTTAATGGCATGCTGGAGTCAGGACAGGCTCCAGCGTGCCATTAAAAATTGGCTCGCATGCCGTCTTTGGCACGCGTGCCATAGGTTGCCGACCCCTGGTCTATAAGGTGCCACAGGACTCTTTGCTGCTTTTACTATATATATGCACACAAACCCACACATCATTTATTATTATTTCAAGTTTGGCCTCTGCATTTGGAGTCCAAATTGTCTACACAGTAGATAATTTTCAGAAGCATACTGAAATTATTTTACCTGTCCTTTTATTTTATAATGGACGTAAACTGACTTCCACAGTGCTCCATGTTGGGTACAAGACTTGCTGGAACATTGTATGTTACAGAATTGGAGCCAGATCTTAGATCAGAATGTAAACTGGCAAATCAATTTTGAAAAGATTTATTCCCAATGATTTCTTGTTAACTAGTGTTTGACTATAGTGGGTTGAATCAGCTCCAAAGAAATTAAACACTCCAAGTGAAGTTAATGGGAGTACGAGTGACTGGCATTTCTCAGAATCATGGCCTTAGTTACATAGAAAAAAAAAGGTCATCACCATAGTTTTGTCTATCATTGCTGAGCACCAATTCTTGAAATACTGATTCAGCAGGCTTCTATGTGAGTTAAGAATCAGTATGGGTAACAGCCCAGAATTGCCTGAGGCTAGAGCAAAAGGAGTGTCCACTCTTGTAGCAGCAGCAGCTCTTCCTGCTGCAACTCCCTAACTGTCTTCAACAGCAGCACTCATGGTTGCAAAAACAAGACACAGGAGGAAAGAAAAAACAGCCTTCCTCCTTCTTCGTCACCGTCAGGAGACCCACTTCTCCTCTGATCCCATCACACCACTATGGGAGCAAACTGATTAATGTTATTTCTTGTCACAGAAAATAAATTATATTGGCCTGGATCCTACAGCAGAATCTGACAGTCATTAATTTACTACAAGATTCATGCAGACTATTTACATTTAAAAAATAACTGCTAATCCTAGAATTATTACAAATCTTAGACCATACAGACACATGCTCTGGTATGCTGAATTACGGGTAATAACTTTCATATTTGGTGAGTGGCTTCTGAATTATTTGTATAGCAGAAGCCCCCAAAATATGGTAGGAGCTTTCCAAATGGAGGAAGACAGTCCCTGCCCCAAAGATTGTGCCCAAATACACCCACACAAAAATCAAGTCCTATACATATAGTCAGACAGTATCTATCTGCAGCTTGAGAATTGTTGCAAGAGAAAGTTAGAGTTTAGTAATGTTGTGCTTATCACTTAAGATGTAAAATCAGACTGGAAGAATCTAGCAACAAAAATTACAGATTTTCCTTTTAGCTAGTCCCTTCCTGCCTTCTCTCCGCACCCATCCTTGCCCTTTAGTATATTTTATACGTAAAATATAATGTTAAACTAAAATAAACCACAAATATTTTTAAAAACTCACAACCAAACAAAAAAATCAAAGTGCTACTGATGCTTGAAAATCACGACTGTATTATATCCCCCTCTCTAACTCTTAGTCTATTTTGTCTATTTGGATGGTAAACTCAGAGGTTGGGGACTATGTCTGACTATCTATTTGTACAATGCCTTGCATAATGGGGATCCTGATCTTGGTTGCAGTCTCTAGAGCAAGGATCGGCAATCTTTGGCCTGTCAGGGAAATCCGCTGGCAGGACGGGCCGTTTTTTTTACGTGCAGTGTACACAGGTTCAGCCGATAGCAGCTCCCACTGGCCGCGGTTCGCCGTTCCAGGCCAATGGAGGCTGCATGAAGTGGCACGGGCTGAGGGATGTGCTGGCCACCGCTTCCCGCAGCCCCCATTGGCTTGGAACGGCGAACCACGGCCAAGGGAGCTGTGATCAGCCAAACCAGTGGACGCTGCAGGTAAACAAACCATCCCGGCCCGCCAGCGGATTTCCCTGATGGGCCGCGTGCCAAAGGTTGCCGATCCGTGCTCTAGATGCTAGTGCAATACAACTAAAAATAACAACTTGATGGCTCACATGTAGCTTTTATCCACAGCCCTGAGTACAGCGGGTGCCACTCAATTCCCATGGGAGCTCTAGGAAGGATTGCACCCTTAAGCCATAGGACTGTGCCTTCTTAGAATTTCAAGGTATACAGATGACACACAGCCACTGATACAAAACTCCCAGGGGTGCTGCATGTGAATCCAGCCAGCTTTGCTAGAAGCTGGAGGAAGGGCAAGGCCACTGCATTTTCTCCATCCCCTCATCTTTGCAGTAGTTTGTGTCCTCAGGGATGTTGAGACAGGAAGCAGTCCGTCCTCTGTTTGGGAGTGTGGGGATGATGACTGCAGGAAGGGGTCAGCCTCTGTGCACCATTTGGCCCATGGTGCAATGCTTTAAAATCAAATTCATACTTTGTAATTGCCGTCACCCATACACCACTCTGGATGTCATCGATTTAATTTGCTCTTTATTTAACCAATCCAAGCATGAACTAAAACTAAACCAATTAAATTACTCCAAAATCAAAAACACCCCAATATTACCAAGTTACTTCATAAATATTTAATAGAATATTGCATAATATTTGAATATTTAGCAGAATTTATCAAGTTTAAATTTTATAAAGCAACTCTATTTTCCAATCTGTTTATGTAAAAATGCACCTTTACTACTGAATTAAGTATATTTTGGGAAAGGAAAATATTTCTTCACTAGTGCAATATAAGAACAAATGCTAAGACTTTCTAAATACTAATCAGTCACATACAGTAGACTATATACAAGAGTGGCAAAGAGACATATTAAGAGCTGTAGTTCAGACCAATCAGATTAATTCTTGTGGCTTTCTTGCCAAAGTAACAGTACCAATTTCTAGACCTTTATAAAGTCTTTTTCTCAAAATGTAATTCCATGTCACTGAAGACTAACAAGGTACAGTGTGACACTGTCCTATTGCTAGGTCTGAATTATTCCTTCTCCCCCTCCAAGCACACATCTGAAATTTCACTTGCTAAAAACCATCACCATCATTTCAAGAACAATTAATTGATTTTCCTCCAGAAACTGATACAATCAGGGTTCACTGAGTTTTTTAAAGCATCCCTGTGCACATTCAAAACTGCAATCTGGTAAGTGATTACAGCTGTCACTGATTTTCACATCACTTCCTCCATTCCAGCAGGGGCATAATAAGCCAGGATGGTACACTGCTCATCACCTTATAAGATGTAATTTGCTCTTAAACAGTTTGGCATCACTTATTATCTCTACCAGAGGATTCACAGAGTGAAGAAACTGGATTTGACATGAAACCATATGTTAACTGATTTCAAGACAAGTCTCTGAAGACTCAGGGCTCTACAGGAATACTGCAACTTAAGTCTCTTCCCCCCTTTTCCTTGGCAGAAATTATGTAACAATGTTCCAAATTTAGCTGATGGAGGTTTTTTTCCTCTTCTGTTTTTATGTGTGAAGGAGGGAGAGGAGGGGTTTTCATCCGTGAAAATATGTTTTGGAGTTTGGTGCACACCATTTAAAGTATCTGAACATGATAGTATTGTAATGCAGGCTCTGCCCCTAACCACCACAACACTTTGTGATTAAATAAAGAGCTCAGCAATCATGAATACAGGTTCCAATGCTGCATTCTTTGCACATTCAAAACTGCCACTTAAATGCCTGGAATATTTAGACAAACAAGGAATGCCAGTTTGAGCCCTGGGAATATTTTAATGTAAGTACAGAAAGTGAATAAAGTAAGGAAACCTCTCTCTTATTTGAACGTGTGCCTCCATGCACAAAATTAGATGCAATAAATAATGCACTGGTTATACAGTAAAGAACAATCTACAGAGCAACTACATGCCACAGGAACTCAAACTCAACTGCAACACCACAAGAGTTATTCAAAAGTCATAAGCAGCAGCAGCCCCACCACTACAGATATTTCCTCCTATGGGTTTCCCAGTGCGTTCTAGCTTTCTTTAGATTACAGGTTCTTGTATTTCAGTGTTTTTTACAGTGCAAGCAGATTGTTGGTACTAAACAAATAATATATGGCTGGCTCGACATATACATAGGAACAGTAATGTCCTTAATGCTTTCCTAATTAATAGCGGAG
Source organism: Mauremys mutica (assembly GCF_020497125.1). Classification (NCBI taxonomy): domain Eukaryota; kingdom Metazoa; phylum Chordata; order Testudines; family Geoemydidae; genus Mauremys; species Mauremys mutica. The sequence continues at coordinate 54,828,276 of NC_059072.1, read as the reverse complement.
ATCAAGTGTTATACAGGAGTGAACACCCATGGGTGTTGAGCTCACAAGCCCACAGTAACAACATTCCAGCTCAGTGGAGATACACAGCCTCTGCTAATGTGACTATTTCTGCAAGCAGAAGATGAGTTTTGGCGATATCACATCAATAAAACAGACAATACAAGATATTGCAGTGTGTCAGCTGATATTTGATTAGAAACAAGAAAATGCAATATTCAATGCAGAATTATAGTGTGTATGACTTGAGGCCTCTATTTTATTAGGACCAGGCGCCATTGTCTATTTCACTGTCTGCACACATCACCTCCATTACTAAAAAGATCAATGATTTAAAAATAAATAAATAAATAAATCAGATTTTTTTATTTAAATCAATTTTTTTATAAAATGCTTTTTGAGGAAAAAACCTATCTAAAGATAGTTTTAATTAAGATACATTATACTCAAAGATATCTCATCATGGAATAGGGATTATAAATTCTAATTCTATAGTATGAGACAATATATTCAGGTAATGTTTAAGAAAAGTTTTTTAAATGAGTTCCAATCGTTCATGGATTAGGGACCCAATCTTATAGGGTTCCAGGGACGTCTGTATAGATTATTTAGGTTAATCTTTCTATCTACCCAATGGGACTCAGTGCTCAGTCTAGAAGATACCATCAGAGATGCTTAGTTTTGCAGTTCTCAAACTGTGGATTTGTGTCTCCAGAGATAACATGCTTGTTAACAGAAAACATGTTTTAAAATAAATAAATAATATATAGAGGTGAGAAATAACAGACCTCAACCCTATTGTCTCTCTGCAAATTTGTGTACATCGAGTCAATCCCTTACCTCTCTCTAAAAGTGCAAAGTTTCATAAAGTTCAATGAATAGAAGATTGTTGATCTAGACAAGGAGAAGTCTGGAGTGATACCAGTCAGCTCTGTGTTCTTGGGGAACCAGGGCACAGTACCCAACCTGTCTGACTCATGAAGGACCCCCACTCCCCGCCACCGCCACCTCTGCTTGAACCAAAACCAATCAGAGGAATGACTTACAGAAAGCAATGGAAAGGCGGTGGGAGACGCACCTAAACCTCTCCTGACAAGGGTGATAGAATTAAGGCAACTCCCCTAGCCTCAACTGCATCAAAGGTGGAACAGGGAGGCATCTCCATTAGCATACAGAATTAAGAACAGAGATTCCAGGGCAAGAACTGCACTGAACTCGGGGACCAGAAAAGCAGGGAAGCACTGCATCCTGGGGGATCTCTGCTCCAGATGTTAATGAACTTACGCATGCACACACCCAGCTCAGCAGTTATCAGATTCTATTCTAGTAATGACTCCTTGACTGATATCCAAAATACTGAAGCTGCCTAATTGCATTGTGAGCTCCCTTGAAGGAACACTATCCATAGCTAGGAATGATCAGTTCCTATTGTCTAGCCTAAAGAAAACCCTTGAGTCATCAGTTTACCCATAAAAATATCTAGTGTTTTCTCTTGAACCATTGTTGTTTCCCTACAAAAAAAACCTACTCATGCTCAAGTAAGTGTTCTGATGCCTGGATCCAAACTGTGCATCAGTTCCACTGAGACTTCATCTTCTCCTGACTGATCATGCTGGGGGCTCTGCCTGTCTCCAGCACTCAGGACCCTGAGCTACCACCATCACCTGGGAACCCCGACCAGTTCAAGCTTCATGGAATGGTGAGACTCCAGCTCTCTCTCTCTCTGTTTTTTTTCTACCTGAGGTATAACTTTTTAACTCTGACTTGTTTGATCAGGTATAGTTGTCTACATATGACTTTTGTAATATTTTATAAGGTAACTGCTATGTTTGTTTAGACTCTCCTTGTGTCATTATCACTATTATTCAATAAATAACTTTTATGGTTAAGCTAGATGCTTCCCTCCTTCTCTCTCTGAACTTCACTCTTTTGTGTTTTTGGCTTCCCCGTTTACTCTGCAGCAACGCTCCTCTTACCTAAGCTAAAGATCCCCATAGCGCCCACAAATACTGTGGGGTTTGCTCATCAAGTGGGTTACTATCAGAACAATTGTAACGTGAAAGCAGGGATAGGGATGTGCTGAACCTGTGACATATGAGGGTGGCAGCTTGGAAGTGCTGCTCGACCCAGACTACTGAGTCCAGGGTCATATAAGGGTGGCAGCCTGGAAGTGCTGTTTGACCCAGCCTGCTCAGGCTTACTCTATTCCAGTGCAGGACCTGTGGCACTCAACAGAGCAGATGTCGCAGGCAAATTGCTGGATAAAGTGTATGAAAGAGAAATTGAGCAGTGTGCAAAAGGTCTAGAGGGTAAAATTGTTAACCTGAGTCTTGATGGGTGGAGCAATGTCCACAATGATCCTGTTGTATATGCTTCTGTGACAACAAAAGAAGGGAATGTCTTCCTTACAGAAACGATACATCAGGAAATGCACACACAGCAGAATACTTACAAGAAGTAGCACTAAAAGCTATACCAAACTGTGAAAAATAATCCAAATGTCTAGTACACAGCTTAGTCACAGACAATGCTGCAAATGTATCCAAGATGAGAAGAAATTATTTAGAAGAGAGTGAAAAGAGTCCCAAACTAATAACATACGGTTGTAGCGCTCATTTCCTCCTAGCCAAAGACTTCAGTGTTCTAGGAATAAAGGCTAATGTTGAAATTGCAAATACTTCCATAACAACCACTTTGTAGCAGCTGTTCTGAAAAAAGTGGGAGGAACCAAGCTAACTCTCCCACAAGACGTGCAATGGAACTCAGTAGTGGACTGTTTTGAGCACTATATCAAGAACTGGACTAATCTGATGACAGTTTGTGAACAAAATCATGAACAAATAGATGGCACTGTCACAGCCAAAGTTCTCAACATTGGGGTTAAGAGAAATGTTGAACACATGCTGAGTACCCTGAAGCCTATTTCTGTAGCCTTGAACAAAATGCAGGGAAATAGCTGTTTTATTGCTGATGCTATTGAAATTTAGAAGAAACTGAATGAGATCTTAAAAAGAGAAATATGCAATGACAGAGGTAAATTACAAGCATTAAAAAAACAAAAGGGACAAGCACTATCTCCAGCTCATTTTCTTGCAAATATTCTCAATACTCAGTACCAGGGTCAAATCTTAACTGCTGAAGAAGAAGAGGAGTCAGCTATGACACGGACATCCAGCAATCATCCCTCCATAATGCCAACTATAATAAACTTCAGAGCTAAGGGTGAACCATTCAAGAAATATATGTTTGCTGATGATGTTTTAAAGAAAGTCACACCAGTGAACTGGTGGAAGTCACTTAAACACTGGGATTCAGAGACTGCTGAAGTGATAATCTCACTTTTAACAGCAGTAGCTTCTTCTGCTGGTGAAAAAAGAATATTTTCTTCCTTTGGACTAATTCATTCCAAATTGAGGAATCGTTTGGGACCTGAAAAAGGACAAACACTTGTTTTTCTTTCCCAGATTATGAACAAACAGGAAAATGAAGGTGAAGATGACTGAGTTAGCTGCAGAAGCCAATATTTTAAGTTTCTCATGTTGACCTGTCTGACATAGTTGATTTAATTTTTGTTTTTGTTTTAAATATTTCATTTAACTATTTTAGTTAAAAACAATTTTAACAAAAACAAACCTGATTTTAAAAAAAAACTTGAATTTTTAACTAAATTCAAAAATTCATATGCTTGTTTCGTTAAAATATTATATGTTTGCTGTTGAAGAAAAAAATCCAGAATACATAATGTTGTTGTTTTAGTTAAATAAAACAATTTAAGTGTTTGTCTGGTGATGTTCTCCTCCTAATACAGCATTGCAAGTGTTATGTTGCACTCTATATGTTTTATGGAGATATGTTTATGAGTGTAAATATAATGTAACTGGAATATGTTTTATGCAAAAGGTCTCTTGTAAGGTATCATTACAAATCTTATAATCTACTGAGTCTGTTCATCCTATTTGTATGAATGTATCATTCTTGTATCTGAAGCTAGAAATATGAAGTATTACTCTGAAGGCCTATTGTAACTATGCAAAGTGTTATAATAATGGTGGTTTAGAATCTTGATGGCTCCCATTGACCAGGACAATTGGTTGTAAATGGCTCTGTTTACTTGTAAGCCTTCCTAAGTTAGTGTGAGTCAGGGAAGAATGGAGGCTTGGGGTCTCACAGGACATATGATTCTGGTACTGGAATCCATCTTAAACCTAGTGCTTTTCCATTTAGAAGGAGGGGTGGGGACCCAGAGGGACAAAAGATTCCTGCCTTGTGCCAAAGCTATAAAAGGGGGTGGAACAGAACAAAGGAGGCTGCCAGTTATGAGAAATCCCCTAGTTACCAACTGAGCTGGAACTAACAAGAACTGTACCAAGGAAAAGGATTGGGCCCAGACTAGGAAGAAGTCTAGTCTGAGAGAGATCACTTGACCATTGCCTGTTAGGTTCACTCCCTCTGGCATTGGCCACTGTCGGTAGACAGATACTGGGCTAGATGGAGCTTTGGTCTGACCCGGTACGGCCGTTCTTATGTTCTTATGTGAAAAAAGCTTCATATTTGATATACATACACAAATACATGTAAATACACAGACATAAAATATTGCATCAATATAGAGTTGGATAAACACTTATTCTGTGCAAGTGAGAAGGATTCCATGGCATATTACTTTACCTTTCATTGTTGTTCTATGAAGCTAGTCTACTAGAAATTCTTGGGTTACAAATCTTCTAATGAATGGAATTGGCAATCCTACATTTTTTTGAGAGAGAGAATTCTGGACTCATACATGAGGTAATAGCTGATGCAAATCCAAAAGATCCTTTTTAGGGTCTGAGTCTACAAGACTCATGAAAAGGGGTGGATGAGCGTGAATCAATAGAGGATACTGCTTTCAAGGAACAAATCTCAGGTAGGTAACCCTTTCTCCGTAGGTATTATCACATATATCTGTACTTGACAGCTACAGAGCAACAAGGAGGACTCTGAAACAAGGAATTTATGCTCCATAACTAGATGTGCCCATACAACAGTTGAAAACAGTTGACTTTCAGTGTGATTTGTGCTCGTAAATCCGTTGGGCACTTTGGGAAATCTCTCTGAAAAATATTGCACAATGTTAACAAAACAGTCAGCAAAATACGTGGCTTACTACAATGAAGATTCATAGGCAGACAGCACATTTCAGTTGTCCCCATTAAACATCAGATACAACAAGCTAAATTATCATGAAGAGCCAAGCTTTCAGAGCTTTCTTTAGCTTTGGCTAGGTTCTGGTCAGTTAGATTCCCCCTTGTTTGTAAATAAAAAGGGAACCCAGGGTCAGACCAAGTGAGAAGTCAAAGCAGAATGTTCACCACTAGGAAGATACTGTTTTATGTTGTATTACAGACACTTTATTTATACAGTTTATGATTATTATTATTATTATTTATCTATTACATATATAATATTTTGTGTACTATGCTCTTTAAAGACATAGAATAAGCCAGGTCTCCGACCCATAATGCTTTAAGTCCAAACAGACAAAATACAAAAGAGTGGGAGAAATCACGCAACATAGCTTATACAGAAGGCAGACTCTTTAATATACCAGCACTACTTTGATTTTGTATTTTAAGTGCTTAAAATACTGATTAGTGACAACAGTAGGAAGCCAGTAATGTAACCCTAGGCCTTTAATCAACAAATGACAGGATTTGTCGGTGATAAAGTTAAAACTCTGCCCTCAACCTTCTCCACTGACAGCATTCTCTGAATTGTAGATGATACTATAAGCCAGACCTGGTGACTGATTAGCTAAAAGATGATACTTGGAAAGAACTAATTATTTGGGTGCAAAGAGTAATTCACTAGCTTCTACTAAGAAGAAAAAAAATAGCCAATTCCATAGTAAAAATGTCACAATAGTTAAACAACCAGGAAAGACTCTTCATATGTCTGTCAGGAAAACAGTGCTGTCAGAATCTTTTAAATGAAAAATGTTTGTAGTCAAACATCCACTCCTCCACCGCCCCCCAAAAAACCCAAATTAATTAAATTCATGGAGGATAGGTCTACCAATGGTTATAAGCCAAGATGGTCAGGGACACAACCCATGCTCTGGATGTCCTTAACCTCTGACTGTCAGAAGGGGATGGATCACTCGATAATTACCCTGTTCTGTTCATTACCTGTGAAGCATATGGCACTGACCACTGTCAGAAGACAAGGTACTGGGCTAGATGGACCACTGGTTGACCCAATGTGGGTGTTCTTATGTAAAATGTTGTGCACATTTTACTTCTTCAAAAATTTCTGGGGAATTTTTCTGATAAAGAAACAAAGAAACAAAAATAACCACACGTTTTGTTTCTGTTCCCCATGTCACCTTTTCTGTCTCCCTTTTTCAATGGCAAAAGGGAAAACAAAAAAACTCAAACATTTTGTAAATTTTCTAAAAGATAAATCTTTCTTTAAAAAATGTTGAAAGTAAAACATTTTTGAAGTTTTTGAAAATCTACAGGGAACATTTGATACTGTATGTAGGTTTTTATATGGAAGTTTGTCACTATCTCAATAAACCTCCTAAACTAGAGACTGCATTGTGATTAGTTTACCTTCCCCTAGATATCAGAAAGACAAACTTGCAACTAGCTTGCTTCTCAGTGCAGTTAGCATCTCTCTTTTGGTGACATTTCTAAAGGTGTTGAAGGCAATCAAGCGCAAAGCTGGATTTAGGTTATGCAGGAACCTGAACAAAACAAGCTGTGTGAGGCTCCAGCCACATCTCAGAAACCACCTTCCACATCTGGCATCAGCAGATGGTATTTGATCTGGGTGAGGTTGCTGGTCATTCTGGGAGAATGAAGGGCTGGGACCCCACGTTCAATTTTCAGATTTAATGTACCGTGTACAAACATAATTGCCTGAAATATTTGTTAATGTACCTGTTACAAACATAGTTAATCTATTAAGGAGAAGAGCAGAATCATTTGAAAGCTAGTGGGAACTATAGCCTTTGGATTGCAACAGCAGCTACTATTCAAACGGACACAGCCGGTGGGCAAGGTTATAGATGTGTGCTGAAAAGGGTTGTTGACAGTATGGGGGCCTTATGGCCACACACTTGCCACGTGTCTATGGCTAGCCCTGATCAATCAGAAGTGCAGGGATCCAGCTGCTTGAATTCAAACAAGACAGCAAACTTCCTTCATTTCAAGTTGTATGCGCTTTCCTGCAGGCAGCTAGGAGGACTTTAGAAATCAAACTGACTTGAGAGCTGAGCCATGTTAAGATTGAGAGAAGGAAATGTCCAAGTTCTAAGCCACGAACATGGCTAATCTCATGGGCAGTTTGGTTGAAGGCTGGTATCATATGATGCCTGTTCTCTATTCTGCCTTCCGCAGCAATCTCCTTAAATCTTCTTTTTTTGTCACATAACAGAGATAATATCCAATATGTTTTTCTCCATGAACATGTCATACAGCAGTCAGTAGCCTTGTACGTGGTCATGTTTCATGCTACATTATATTACCTCAAGTAATAAACTCATTTTCTTAACAACGGTTTACATTGCATCACGTTAAGTGCAATGATTGGTGCATTTTTCTGGATTTTGTCTAGTCTATAAAAGTATTTTACCACTAGATATTCATGGAGAGAGTAAGAATAGGTAGAGTCACTGGATTCATTCACCTTACTAACATTAGGAACAAGCCAGCCACCACAGATAGGCAGAATAAACCTGTGCATAAAGCCTCTCTGAAAAAAGAGAAATGTCTAACACTCCACTAGCTCTGTCCCTCCCTGCTGCAACAGCAGTGCAATTAGGTTGGGTCTTCAGGAAAAGATATGTACTGGAAATATTTTTTCATTAAATAAATCACAACTAAGATATCCATTTACTAAAAATACATATTATTTGTCCTCCTCACTATTTTAGCCCCTTTCAGCCAACCAGCTTGAGGACAACACAACATGCACCATTCTCACTGAAAAGTGACTGCCTAGACACCTTCAGCCATTCACAGCCCCATTAGTGAAAGTCCGAAAATATCTGCATCTCGAAAACACCACATCTGATCTTTCTAATCTGAGAATGATTTGCTCTAACCCTATAGAGTTTTGAGTTCTGCAGAATTTTGAATTTTGGGGAAAAAAAGGTTTTCACAGAGGTATATTTTGCACATTCACTCAATTTCTTTCCACACATCTGAAAAGCATAAGCTACATATTCATTCCTGACTATTCCCACTCATGAGTTAGATGGAGGATCACAAACTAATTCAACACATTACAGTATCTCTAAGCAATCTGAAAATTAGGTTATTAATCTTTTAAAGAAACCCAGCCCCAGTGAAGTCATGAATAATGACTATTCTTTTTGAGCATTTCTGCATTGGTAGACACTAATGGCTTTCTTTGCTCAGCCTCAGATTACAGAGAACAGTGATTAGCTACTCCTTACAAACGTAATTAACTGATTAAGAAAAAGGGCAGAGAAGATCAAAGCTCTTGGGGCATATAGCCTTTGGATTGCAAAAGCAGCTACAATTCAAGGGGTTAAGAGGATAAAACACTGCATTCACACAACACATGTCAGCTGTCTCTCCTCTCATTGTGAAGCTGACTCAACCCACAATAAAGAACAACCTTTTATAAAAGGTTGAAGAAGGTTCTATTCATTTTACTTTGTGAAAACACTAAAAAACTGCTAGGAATACAGCAGCATGTGTTCAGTGAGGCACAGCCTTCTCAAACTTCCTTAAGAAGTTCTAAGCAACAAGCTTACTGTACTATTCTCTTAAACCTCGTCAGAGTCACTCACAGCTGGGTCTACTGTTAATTATTCCAGCCAGTTCTCATCATGTGAGCTTCAAAGCTCTCCAGTCACTGCAGCGAAGCTCTTAAAGCTTTTAACTTTGTCTATTCTGCAACCATTTAGAAGGTTTAAGGAACACTCTCTGAAAACGCCTTTCATATTCTCTATCCTTCTATAATTAACCATGTCTTTGGTTTCAGCTCCATATTGAATATTGGGCCCAGGATATGTAAAAGATCGACAAAAGCTTGTGATGAAGACCATGGTTGACAGCCTCACTCCTCTGACACAATGGAATTTTCTACAATAAGATAAAATTCATCTGTAAAAGAGATGGACCTTTCTCAAGGACTGGTTTGAGACTATGGAATGAAATCTCCCAGGAATTAAGAACCATCACAAACCTAACCATTCAAGCACAAGGTTAATTTCTTTGAGCTTGTCGTCTCTAACAAAGTCATAGCAACATGTGTGTATATGTAATTTAAAAAAAATTCCAAATCAAAACACTCCATTGCAGATCCACTTCTCCCCCTGGGAAGGGGATGAGAGAAAAAAATAAGACCGATGTTAGTAACATTGCTCAATGTGCTATCGAATGCTACTCAGATACTAGAGTGATGAGCAGGGTATAAGAAACTGCACAGAATAGAATTTACTGCAAACCTGCCTTCCATGTAAACTGCCTATTACCTTTATTGATCAATTGCTGGAAATCCAAGAGTTAGAGTTTTATTCCTTTAGAAACTTAACAGTAAATTTAAAAAAACAGACTGAGAAAAAAGGGAGAAGGAATGAACACGCAGCAAGCACAGACTGAAACACAGCATTCAGCAAAATTCTGAGTTTCAATTTGTAGCGTTTCTGACACATCCCACTGGGGGATGGATTAGTATCATTGTGAAAGAGCCAGGATATGGCCTATCCTTCACGTAGAATCTGAGGATCCATGATGAATGGCAACACCAGCTACGGATCTTGGAAGCTCCACTAAGCAGTGATTTACCATGATCCGCTCTGCCTGAGAACACAGCCAGCTTGGGTGGTTGTGCTATCCATCCACTCAAATTTACATCAACCTCTCCTCAAATTCATATGTCTGGAATGGGTAAAATATGCAGAGCAGAAGTTAATGCTTCTGTCAGCAGCAGGAAATCCCACTGAATTTTCTACTGAATTTACCAAACTATTTAAGGAACACTGTCTGAAAATGCCTTTCATCTTTTCAGTGCGAATCCAAGGAATCCCAGAATACATACTGTTTGTACAGAGGGATTCTGTAGGCTCAGAGGAAGAAGTATGTTGCATGCTTACCACACTCCTTCCCTTTCACTACCATCTTCTCTGCCCTTTTGTCTCCAGATAGTTTCAACCAAATTTTGCATGATTTTCCTTAACTTTTTGTCTCCTCACGAGGAATGATATGGGCAAAACTATTTAAGATCCCAAAATAAGCATACGTATGGACTTAAATATTATAAACAAAAATATTTCTAAACAAATGTAAATATCTAAAAATGCGATTCCTCCCTCATTTATCTGCCATCACCTAAGAGTTTGGTGTATCTCCTTCAACAGAGGAGCACATCACTAATACTAAAAGTAGCACAAGGAATGACTTGAATGCAATCCTCTGCCCTGTGCTACAGTTAGCAATGTCATTCTCTGTTGTGAGACACAAACTAAACATTGAGCCCCAAATCCTGCCAAGTACTTAGACACATGCTTAACCTGATGCAAGGGAGTAGTCGCAGAGTTGTGACATCAGCTGCACAACTCATGCTTAAACATAAGCATGAGCTTAAGCAATTTGCAGAATTTAGGCTCAAATTCAGTTCTTAGCATGTAAAAACCCTTTCAGTTACATTTAAAATACACAAAGGAAAAAGCCTGTTGTAAGTCAAGACATTTTATAATTCTTTGAGAACCTACAATATTACAAGTATCAAAACAATATTTAATCTGTTTGCAAACTTAAGTCTCCATGGAACCAACAGTCTAAGGGATCATTTCTAGAATTACCAATTGCATACAGATAATTTATTATACAATGCTATGCCATTAATATAGAAAAAAATCTCCGCTACCCAGCTACTATATTTTTAGTCTTCGCTTGAAAGCAAAATATACTGGGCCAAATTCTGCCCCTGTTTACACCTATTCACCTACAATGAGGTGGTCCATTGGTCCAGTATGGTCCAGTATCATTATATTATCTGCATTAAGATTTGCAAGTCTAATGTTCTGTATGGGCTACTGAAGCATCTTTTTCCAAGACAACTACTGTAATATTTAGATGATATAAACAAAACCTACTTGGTCTTATAAAACAATGTGATATATACCATACCATGTGTCCATTAAGGAAGTATTCCTCTGCTACTACCCATAGTCTATTGGTCACATCATAAACTTGGATTCAAAGCCATTCCAAATTGCTCTGATCCCAGCAAGACTGTTTTTAAACTCACTACTTCTACAGATGTAATCTAATAGTGGATATCCTAAGCTAAATAAACATGATAAGTATCAGAGATTTTGCTTCTGCAACATAGTGAATGTAATGACAGAAACACGAAGAAGGTAAAACATCACAGGGCTGACACAGAGTTCAGTCAGCAGTCTGGCAATAGTTTAAAAGTTTCTGGTTAGACACTTTACAGATGCAAGTTTCTTCTGCTAATACAGCGGTACTCAACTGCATGCGGCCCAATTAGCACACAGCTGTGGCCCAGCTGTGTCCTTAAAGGCCGCTGGGCCCGCGGAGTCAAGGGGGCAGGCTGCCCCACCACCTGGTGCAGTAGGATACAGAGCCCTGGCTGCCCTGTCACCCTGCCTGGTGTGGCAGGGTCTGGAGTCCCGGCCCCCCATGTCTGGGGCCTTGGCTGCTCTGTCCCACATGGTGGAGTTTTATCAGGCAAGTTTTTGGGAGAAGCAGTGGCAAGCAGAAGAAAGGTTTGCTCTCTGTCTTAATCTCTCTAAACTGAGATCAGTTCATGAGGTAGGAGTTCCTCCCTGGGAATAAGGCATTGGTGTTGAACTAGGATTCCTGCCTGAGTGCCATTTTTGAACATCAGGAAGGTCTGGTTTTTATAAAGTGTAAATAAACAAGTTACACTAAGAAAATACCCTGTCATCATTGCCCCAATAGGAAACTGACATGCAAGGCCTTGAAGTCTACTACCCCTCTGCAAAGGAGTAACAGTACCAAGTACTGTGGCAAAATTTGGCACACTATGCCCCTTTCATGTATGGCACTGGGCCTTCGCTATTCAGACTGTTGGCGCTCAACTCTTCCTGGTGGGATCCCTTTTCATACTTACCTAGGGCTAGTATGTTAGGGAATGTCTACACTTACCAGATCGATGCTGCAGCGACTGATGCACCGTGGGTCAATTTAGCGGGTCTAGTGAAGACCTGCTAAATCGACCACAGATCACTGTCCCGTCGACTCCGTTACTCCACCGGAATGAGAAGAGTAAGGGAAGTCAACGGGAGAGTGTCTCCTGTCAACACAGCACTGTGTAGACACCGGGATAAGTCAACCTAAGCTACGTCGACTCCAGCTACGCTATTCACGTAGCTGGAGTTGCGTAACTTAGGTCAACTTACCCCCATAGCGTAGATAAGGCCTTAGTCTGCTAACTAGCAGGCATCTATTAAATCGTGCAAGCTCTGAAGTATAAGAAAAGCTAATGACATTTGAGTCCATATAACCCCAATATTTGAGACAATACAAATGTAGATTGCACTATCCACATACTGAGTATGCAAGTGTCTCTGTCCACACCTGAACTCAAGTACTTTGTATGACCTGTTTCTTCCACTTACATAGAATATCTTCACAGTAAAATGAAATCTCATATCTTAGCATCCTTTAAAGTAAGACTAATTGATTAGCAAACTTTCCGGTAGTCTGTGCTAGATTGTGATGAATGGGTAGTGAGGAGTGGTGACAATTAAGTCTGCTAGACTTAATTCACAATTCCAGCTCCCAGTGTCACACTACTGTGAAATCCATTCGTTGCACTAAGTTAACCCTTGGAGCAGTCATCTGAAGTTTGCACAAACTTCACCCTTGTCAACCATTTGCCGTTAACGTTTGTTAAACATCTGATAAAGCACTAAAACTAATTACCTTCTTTATTTAGAAACACGGCTTGAGAACAGACTGTTATGCCTATGCTGATTTTCTTCTAATTTAATGGGACAGTTCTGTCCATTATCCCATTAGCTACACACTGCTAAAAGACTATAATGGGCACCACAAAGCCAAACAACTAATTGAAGTCATTACAAATTCCCAAAACAACATCAATTCTTTCTGCACTTGATTGCTGCAAAATGATCTCTTTTAAACACACATATATATCACACATTTGATCTGATCTCTGAATGGCTGCAGAATAACCAAAAATAAGGATATCTGGCTCCCGTCTTCTCCTCACCAAAATTGTCTCTCATTCTGTATATTTGCCAACATTCCTGAAACAAATACACAGTCTGACTCATTTCCTCACAGTGAAAACATTCATGTTGATCCTTTAAACAAGACAGCAGTAGTACAGACTTCCAGAGCATTCTGGTGTGAGAAGACATTGATATTCATGTATTGCCAAGGTAAATTTCAACCTTTTAAACTCCAGATGTTTATACTGGCAAAGTCATAGCATTACAGAGGTAGTTACTAATTCAAATTTTATTTAGAAATATTCTCCTCATTTTGATTAAATGCTGCAGCACTAATGTTTTTAATAAAATGTTTAGCTGTTCTGCAGTTTCTCCCTAGATTTTCTTGAAATCCTTCCCAAAGTACAAAAAAAACCATAATAAAAACTAAGGAGTCATAGAGTATAACAGTAAAAGATGGGCTAGCACATGGTGCCAAAAGATCAACCTTCAGCCATGTAGCATAAAATTATTAAGCAGCAGAGCAGGAATTAATTCTCTATTTAATTATTTTTATGTAGGACATTTTCATATGGAACTTAAGCTCTCCTGACACTTTAAATACCAGCATTCATATTCCTTATACAGCTGAAATTCTCTAAAATGTAACTTCAGATAAAAAGTTCTTATAGCTTAATTAATTTTGGTCTATGCACTCTTTCCTCCGTGTAAAAAAACTTTCACCTTTCTTATTAAAAACAAAAATACTTTGAACAAATAGTAAAATGAAGAATAAAAGTTTGAGTAAATGTATCAAACCTTATGGCAGCACAGTCTCTATCGAGCAATACATGAAGAGTGCCACGATAAGATCAGAGAAAAATAGATTTGTTGTCTGAGTTATAATGCTGCTGCTAGACAATTCTGATACAAGAGCTCTATGTAGATAAAGGGCACATTGCAAGTTCAGCATAATTACAGCCAACCCTGCTCCCTCCTAAACAAGTGTATATATAGTTCAGCCAGTTGAAGCACATGTGCTCACTCTCTTTTTCCAAAACAAAAACAAACAAAAAAATCCTATTTGGCATATTGCTCTAGGCTCCCTACAATGAAAGCAATGCCAGCATTCAAACAGCGTTGACGCACTTCAGGTGTCAACTCTTTAATAAAGAAATGGTGCCAGGTGCCAGCTACCCTTCCTATCAATTTCTTGATCTACTTGTTTCATTTGTCTTGTTTTGGAATGCTGTTCAACTGTCAAGTTAAAACAATGCTTCTGCACCGTCACTGAAACCAAGGTCAAAGTGCTGCACCAGCAGCAAACATAATATAGCTACAGTTAAGTGCGATGATTAAAGGGCACATCTGTACTACAGCTGTGATCGAAAATTCCACTGTCATAACACAGCAAGGAAACCATTTCACCAACTAAGTAAAATAACTTTTCCCACACATATTGCTGCATCTTTTAGTGTTAACCATGTTTACAAATCATAGACTAAGTAGAGAGAAGAAACAAAACATTTTCTGAATTTAGGTAGAGTTTTTGGTTTTAGTTTTTAAGTCAAACTCTTTTCAATTCTGTTTAGTAAAAGAAAATAATTATATGGGAACAGACTTTAATATGGCTGTAATGGAATATTACATGATTGAAAAAGAATTGTATTGGTATAGGTAAAAAACAACACGCATTCAACTAACTGATCAAAAAGAAGAGCAGCTTCCCTAACTGTTCAAAGAGTCCCAGAACATCATTTATCAACACAGCCCCTTTGAACCATCTCAGGTGCACAACAGCTATATCACTTTTTCAGGACAAAACACTTTCACATAAAAATGGTGAATTTATGAAGAACCATTTGACCCTCCTCTTCAGCCATCATAAAGAGAAACAGAATATCACTTCTCGTTGCCTAGTCAGTTTCTACAGCTTTACCTTGAAAAAGTAAACATCCTTATACCAACACTTCTGTACACTCACTTAGCTGTTCAAGAATTCCATAATGTATATACACATCTGATGAACATTTGATCACTTCAGTTTACAATAGTTCTGCTAGCACACACTAATGAAGGAAAATGACAACATACTCGTGAAAAATGTCAAATCCACGGTCAGTGAGTCTGCCATTATTACATCAACGTGTTTTTCTCACTCTTACCTCAATGATCTTGTCATGAATTTGCAGACCTTCTGTCTTGTCAGCAGGTCCATTTTCCAAGATTTTTGACACATAAATTCCTTCAGGTGAAGAGTCCTCCTGATTGTTCTGTACCAGCCAATATTGAAGTTGCAAAATAAAAGACAGCCATATTAGTACAAGAAAAGAGACAGATCTATATTCAGCAATGCAAAATGCAAATCCATCCAAAAAATGCAGCTCTCTTTTTTATCTAGGGATTTAACTACTTGGGATTTTTAACTTAATACACAATAGGCGTTAATCAAAATGACAGCATTAATAAACTATTCCAGCATTTTTGACAAGTTAATCTATTAGTTTAGTTTAGTCTACATAAAACGCAAGGTGCAAAAGTAATCAGATCCTAGATAAAATATTTAAAGTGAATCTCACACTTTCTAGCAGATGTGACTAATGTATATAAAGAGGATCACGTACTAAAGAAAAAAGGAGGAAGCACAGGTGTTTGTCTCAGGAAGAAAAGTCATTCTTCAACACTGCTTTTTGTATATATTTTTTCCTTAGAAAATAAAGCAGCACTATTTAGTAACATATAGTAGTGATGGGATTCTATTGAAGTTGGTTAACCTCATACTCTGAAACCTCTCATAAATCCTATTTACATGGGAGACGCAGAACTTACTCAACTGTGAAATCTGTAAAGATCAGCTATAGACAAAAGGAGAACCTTTTTCAAGTTTATCTTTACACATTTCCAAGTGAAACTCACTTAAAGTTCAAACTTACAGCTAAGAAGTTATTTACTACGTTTGGAATAATACAATAGATAGCTCTGATCACATTAAAGTTATTTTATTTTTAAACATATGATGTAGTGCCAGTCCAACTCTGCGTGCCAGACTTCCAACATTTCATTTAAAATAAGTTTTAATAAATTACCAATATATATAATGAAATTGAAGAGGCACAGTCAACTTAGAAATCACTTTTCTGTTTGAGCTTATTTATTTAATAGGGCTGTCAATTAATTGCAGCTAACTCACATGATTAACTCAAAAAAATTAATCGCAATTAAAAAATTATTCATGATTAATCGCAGTTTTAATCATACTGTTAAACAATACAATACCAACTGAAATTTATTAAATATTTTGGATGTTTTTCTACATTTTCATATATACTGTATTCTGTGTTGTAACTGAAATCAAAGTATACATTATTTTTATTACAAATATTTGCACTGTAAAAATAACAAATAGTATTTTTCAATTCACCTCATACAAGTACTGTAGTGCAATCTCTTTGTCGTGAAAGTGCAACTTACAAATGTAGATTGTTTTTTGTTACATAATTGCACTTAAAAACAAAACAATGTAAAACTTCAGAGCCTACAAGTCCACTCAGTCCTACTTCTTGTTCAGCCAATCACTAAGACAAACAAGTTTGTTTACATTTATAGGAGATAATACTGCCCTCTTCTTATTTAGAAGGTCACCAGAAAGTGAGAACAGGCATTTGCATGACACTTTTGTAGCCAGCATTGCAAAGCATTTACATGCCAGCTATGCTAAACATTCATATGCTCCTTCATGCTTCGCCCACCATTCCAGAGGACATGCTTCCATGCAGAGGACACTCATTAAAAAAATAATGTATTAATTAAATTTGTGACTGAACTCTTTGAGGGACAATTTTATGTCCCCTGCTCTGTTTTGCCCACATTTTGCCTTATATTTCATGTTATAGCAGTCTCGGATGATGACCCGGCACGTTTGTTTTAAGAACACTTTCTCTGCAGACTTGACAAAACACAAAGAAGGTACCAATGTGAGTTTTCTAAAAATAGTTACAGCACTCGACCCAAGGTTTAAGAATCTGAAGTGCCTTCCAAAACCTGAGAGGGACGAGGTGTGCAGCATGCTTTCAGCAGTCTTAAAAGAGCAACACTCCAATGGGGGAAAACTATAGAACCCAAACCACCAAAAAAGAAAACCAACCTTCTGCTGGTGGCACCTGCACTATTTTGGATTGTTATTGAGCAGAATCCGTCATCAGTATGGAAGCATGTCCTCTGGAATTGGTGGTTGAAGCATGAAGGGACATACAGTAACTCCTCGCTTAATGTTGTAGTTATGTTCCTGGAAAATGCTACTTTAAGCTAAACGATGTTAAGCTAATCCAATTTCTCCATAAGAATTAATGTAAATGGGGGGTAGGTTAGGTTCCAGGGAAATTTTTTTCACCAGACAAAAGACTATATTTTACACACACACACACACACACACAGTATACGTTTTAAACAAACAATAGAATACTGTACACAGCAATGATGATTGTGAAGCTTGGTTGGTGATGAAGTCAGAGGGTGAAAGAGGGTGGGTTATTTCCCAGAGAATGCCTTACTGCTAAATGATGAACTAGCACTTGGCTAACTAATCCTCAAGGGTTAACACACTGTTGTTAATGTAGCCTCACACTCTACAAGGCAGCACGAATGGAGGGAGGGGAGACAGCATGGCAGAGACAGAAACACACACCTTGTGTGTGAGAAAAACATGTCCACTGCCCCTTTAAGTACGCTGACCCCACTCTAAGTACATTGCCTTTTAAAATAGATTAGCAAGTTGAGACAGCAGCTGCTGCCAGCAAGCTCCCTCCCTCCTGAGCCCTGTGGTGGTGTCCCCTTCCTCCTCCCCCTCCCTGACATTAGCACTCCTCTTCTCCCTACCTCTGCACAGTAAGCAGGAGGCTCCCAGGAGCAGCTTCAAGGCAGAGGGCAGGAGCAGCACATGGCAGTGTGGGGGGGAGGGACAGCTGAACTGCCGGGCAATTGATAGCCTGCTGGGTGGCTGCCCACAGGGAACTTAGGGGAGCTGATAGGGGGGCTGCCGGTCCACCCTGGTTCCAAACCCCCACCAGCTAGCTCCAATGTGCTGCTCTTTCTGCAAGCAGTGAACAAAGCAGGCAGCTGCCAAAAAACATAAGGGAGCATTGTGAAACTTTAAATGAGCATGTTCTCTAATTGATCAGCAATGTAACAACGAAACAACATTAACTGGGATGAATTTAAGTGAGGAGTTACTGTATGTATCTTTAGCACATCTGGCACATAAATATCTTGCAATGCCAGCTACAACAGTGCCATGAGAATGCCTGCTCTCACTTTCAGGTGACACTGTAAACAAGATGCAGGCAGCATTATCTCCTGCAAATGTAAACAAATGTTTTTGTCTGAACGATTGGCTGAACAAGAAGTAGGACTGAGTGGACATGCAGGCTCTAAAATTTTACATTGTTTTAATTTTGAATGCAGTTTTTTTTAATATAATTCTACATTTGTAAGTTCAACTATCATGGTAAAGAGATTGCACTACAGTACTTGTAGCAGGTGAATTGAACAATACTATTTATTTTGGTTTTTTACAGTGCACTGTAAAAATGAGCACTGTACACTTTGTATTCTGTGTTGTAACTGAAGTCAATATATTTGAAAATGTAGAAAACATCCAAAAATATTTAAATAAATGGTATTCTCTTATTGTTTAACAGTGCAATTAATCAAGCGATTAATCACAACTAAAAATATTAATTGCAAGATTAATCACGATTAATATTTTAATCGCTTGACAGTCCTATTATTTAATGTTACAAACAACAAAAATGTCTGAAAGAGACTATTTTCCCAGTTTGTTTTATTTTTTACATTTTACAGCACTTTGTATGATGTCAGTTAAGCCCTGACCAATGGGACTATTCATGTGTATAAGTGTTCGCAGGATTGGGTCCTTTGTTTCTCACAGCAAGACCACAATCAAGATTACACCCCACCAGGGCCGCCCAGAGGGGGGGGCAAGTGGGGCAATTTGCCCCAGGCCCTGGGCCCAGCAGGGGCCCCCACCAGAGTTTTTCGGGGCCCCTGGAGCAGAGTCCTTCACTCGCTCCGGGGGCCCCGGAAAACTCTCGCGGGGCCTGGGCCCCCAGAGCTTCTTCGCTGCCGGTCTTCGCTGGCCGGGGGTCCTTCCTCTCCGGGATAGAAGGACCCCCCCGCCGCTGAATTACAGCCAAAGCGGGACCCGCCGCCGGAGTGCAGCCGGGTCTTCGGCGGTAATTCGGCGGTGGGGGCTGCACTTCGGCGGCGGGTCCCGCTTCGGCGGTAATTCATCGGAGGGGGGTCCCCACTGAGGGTCTTTGGGGCACTTTGGCGGTGGGTCCCAGAACGGAAGGACCCCCGCCGCCGACTTACCGCCGAAGCAGGGCCCCCTGCCACCGAAGACCCCGGGCCCCCAGAATCCTCTGGGCGGCCCTGCACCCCACTGTGCTATGTGCTATACAAATATAGTTACTGAAGAGCTTGAATTCTGTCTAGTTTTCAAGTTGACAGTATTGCTCTAAATTAAGTGCTGGTAAATCAACACCTGCTGCCTACCCCTTCGACTTTTCAGGCCTCACATCCTAAAAAGAGGTCCAAAAATGAACAGGTCATTGAAAAAAAGTTTTAAAATGGTCTAACATAAACAAATAGACTTCTACTGAGTGTCCTCTTCAGATATGAGAAATATAAATTTACTAATATAAATATACTTTTATTCATATAAAATTATACCTTATTCAATGACTTTTTATAAAGTAAGATACTACCTGATGAGATTAAGGGGATGAATCTGGTCCAGCCTAAATAGACAACATAGATACATGGCATACAGCACCCTTTGGCAGTCCTTGCCACCTGGATTCAGCATTCATGGGGGGAGAGTTTGTGCTTCGGTTCTAAAAGGGGCAGCAAAGAACTTGCAGTCCAAGATGGCAGGAGGGAGCTAAAATGGCTTTAAGTTACCTTTATGCCCTCTCAATCCTGGGCTGCTCTCAGGCTGGCTGGACACACACACACACACACACACACACACTCCCTTCCCCCAGGCATAATTTAGCCAGCCCTGGGGACCTAAGTTACCAGAGCCTCTTTGGGCTGCACAAGAGCTGCAGGGCTGCCCAGAAACGTAGTATCTGACACGCTCCTGCTGCCTCCAGTATACCCCTATCGCAGGGCTTGTGATGGGGTCCATGGAGGACAGCCTGAAGCTGTCTCCACAGTGCCAGCAACAGAAGAATTCTCCCACCAGGAGCCCGCAGCTTCAAAAGTCCAGAGCAGGAGTGAAGATCTCACTTATAGAGTCTTATTAGGATACCACATAATCTTCTCCTTTAAAAAACTTACAACCCACACACAGCCCTCTGAAATAACTTCTTTCCTGCTAAGATAAATCATAACGAGGCTGTTATGGGTTTGGTTTTGTTTTTTCAGGTGAGGGGAGGAAGAAACAAAACTGAAAAAACTTTCAACTGTTTTATGAAACGCAACACACATAAATTGAAAGCATATTTATCCCTCAGACACAGAAAGGACATGTTATCTGAAAGGAAAAGCTTGCAATTCTGTAAGTAGAACATAATTTTGTCCTTAAAAATCTGTTGCTTGCAGGACCAATCAGCATTCTGTTTCACTTCATTAAACCAAGTTTCACGCAATGCACATTTTCCTTGAATAACCTAAAAAATTGATTTTCTGCTCTCTGAGATGAGCACAGACCCTTTCTATCTTGTTACTCAACAATTCTTGACACAATGTTTACCTTTTTATATTAGATAATAGTATTAGTTCAGTGTTTCCCAACCTTTTCCAGTCTAAGGCACACTTACTTCAGTAAAAGATTTCTGTGGCGCACCACAACCCCACGCTAAAATCATTAGAACAAAACTTACTTTTCATTAGAAATTTGAGCTAGCCTTGATATGCAGAATCGCTTAATCCTGGCAGGAAATGTTGACAGTGCAACTCGGAGCTCTTGCTCCACTGATCTCATATGCTCTCTTTGCTTGTTTTTTTATGTAATTCAGGCTTGAAAAAACTTAACTTGCACAGGTACGTTGTTGAAAATGGCAACAAAATGGAGATTATCATGTATTCATCTGCCAGTGTCAACCAGAATGAGTCCACAGCCATATTGCCAAACTTAATTTTAAAAGAGTGGTCCATCCTTAATTCAGAAAGTTGCTCTTGAATCATTATTGTAAGATTCTTATCACTTTCCATTGCAGAGGAAATTCAAGGATCCCAGACCCAGTCGAAATCTTCTATTTAGGTTGATGGAAAACTATAGGCTGAATTTTTCTTCCAGACTTTTCAAATGCTCAGAAAAGGCATTGACCAAAATACTGCCAATGGGATCTGCTGTGCTTTCCAGGGTGAACATTTCTATTGTGCCTTTTGCTACATTTTTCACATCAGAGGGCTAACTTAGATCTAAACTCATGCAGTTTAGCTGTGCAAGAGACAAGATCCTAATTTCTACCTTGCATTTTTCCTGTTCAGTTCATTGAGGTGATGGAATATATCAGCGAAGTAGGCAAGTTTTGCACACCATGCCACATCAGCGATTAGGTCCAGGTGTGTGGATTCCTCCAAGCTATTTTTAACTCCTCTCTGAGCTCATACAAACATGAGAGAACTTTTCCATGGAAAAGCCAGCGTATTTCTATGTAAAAAAGTAAATTCTGGTGTTCTGCTCCCATTTCCTCACACAACAACAAGAAAAGGCAACATTTTAAGGACTGTGATTTTATTAAGTTCACGATCTTTACTGCTCCATCCAACACTGAGGTAAGTTTTTCTGGCAGTTTTTTGGCCACAACAGCGGTGCAGGAAACAGTGGGTCACCAGCACATCTGGATTTTGTTCTTTGACCTTGCTTACAAACCTCTTGTCTTTTCAGTCATGGAGGCAGTTCCGTCTGTGCAAACACTAAGTGCAGTTCTCCCTCCTCAAGGCAGGTCATTGTCACCCTGAAGATTTCCTCTCCAGTTGTGTGACCTGGCAGTTGTCTGCAAAATAAAAAATTTTCTTTTATACTATCTCCATCAACATACCTGACATTAGCCAAGAGTTCAGTGTGATTGCTGATATCTGTTGAGTCAGCAAGCTGCAATGCAAATTTTCCACTTGATTTGATTTTTCTCAGAGCACAGTCTCAATGTCAGCTGAGATCATCAATGTGGCGACTTATATTATCTGAAAGGGGAACTTTTGCGATTTCATTGACTGCATTTTCACCTAACATTTCTCTCATCATTTCTTTGCATGCTGGTAAAATTAGTATTTCTACAACTGTATAACGGCTTTTTCACCTTCGCTACAAGCGAAGTAGCTTGCTTCCAGTGGTTTATCAGAAACTGCTACAGTCTTTCATCATTTGCACTTGTTTTTCAGTTTGATCCTTCAAACGCTCAAAAAAATATTTTCCCTTGTTGACAGGGGATGGATGTTTGCTTGTAAGGTGTCATCACTTGGCATGACTGCATGGCTTGAGAGTTTCTCCCCAAACACATGACACTGTCAAAGAGAACAAGATGGTTCAGCTGTAAATGAAAATCCAAATTGCAAATAACTCTCACCGTAGCGTTGGCTCACCACTTTGACTTTCTTATGTTCATGGTCAGCTTCACGTGGAGGTGCTAGATTCTCTTTTCTTCAAATATTTGTCCATTTTTAAGTCTTCAAATCAAAATTCAGCACTATTACTTAACAGTTGATAAGAAAACACAGCTACTATGTGATACCATGCAAACAGCAAGGCAAGGTCATTTGAGCATAGCATGTGTAATGTCTGTCTCACATGCGTACATCTGAAGAGCAACAGCACAAAATGCACAAGTGACTTTTCCAAAATTCCAAAATTCTGTGGCACACCTGTTCATGCCGTGGCACGTTGGTTGGGAAACGCTGATCTATTTTAATTATTGTAGTCCATTTAACCCCTGTTTCCTGTGATTTTCTTCAGCTTCAGGCATGTTGGGTCAGTTCTGTCTCACACAGATATTTGATAGCCACTAACACTAATCAGCTATTTGTAGTATTCACATATATTATAGTTAGAATGAGAGGGGAAAAAACTAAGTTCAACACTGAAGACTGAAAAGTAATATGAAGTAGCCAGCTTTATACAGACCCAAGTTATATGATGCCCTGCCCACCTTCTAGAAGTTTCCACCTAACAATTCACAACTCACCAACTTCCATCTCTTCAACAATCAATGGCAGTTGCTTCTGCACAAAAATCACATCCTTTCCCCAATCAGCAATGACCTCTCCATTACAGACAGTCCTATAGCTTACTTTTTTTTTTTTAATAGGCATAATAAGAACCTTGATTGTTTTCATCACTTCCCTTTGAGCTTTCTAGAAAAAATTAAGGTTTCATTCACAGATTGAAACTAGAGCCTCAATATTTTACTATTTAAAAAATGTTCAATATATGTTATGTGCACGTGAATACTTCAGTGATCTAGAAGTTCAAAAAATGAAATCCCAAGAAAACCCAGGAAACCAAACAATGAGTTGCTTTCTTCATGCAAAAAGCCAAGTTCTTCCACAGCCCTAAATTGTAGAAGTCACATTGAATCCAAAATAAAGATTTTATGGATTTCATTTACCGGGACTATGAAAAGGTGTTACACATTGCAATGTAAGTATTATAATATGCATGTCTTCTAGAGTCCTGGACTTTCATCCTTTCCCTTAAGAAACCTTACAAGCTCATACTTTGGAACTCTTTATAAAATGCATATGACACCTGCAGAACTTCGTATTTACCCACAAGACCAAGCAGTGAAATTCTGCACAGCAGGCCCTGTACTTCTTGGGCTTTGGTGCTAATGGGAGTAGATTCCTTGGCATCACTAAATATAGCTTTAGAAAAGAGAAGACATGCAAACCAAGAATACACACTCCCTGCCCCCAATATTTTGTTGCTAAAAGGTTACAGCTTTACAACTTCGAAAAGAAAAACTCTGATCAGTACGGAGTAACTAACTAAACACTATGAAACATTTTTAATTAACTATCAATTTTTCAGTTTATCAAGTTTCTTTATCATTATTATATAAGAAAACAGGTATTAATATTCTAGGTTTTTTTTTTAAAAAGTCTTTCCAAATCTAAGCTAGTTAAGACTGACAAGATTCAAGAAGGTGGAAAATACAATTTGACTTATAATTTTAATACATACATTATATATATATATATATATATTTGAATGCATACACTAGCAAGACAGTTTTTTTGACTATGATGCAGGTCGTGCAGCTACAGAATAATATTTTGATCTTTCCCTTTAATGAAAATAAGTATTTTTTCACAGAATTGTAGGTGCTTGATTCTGCAATATTTACATATTTGAATAGTCCCACTGATTTCAACTAGGCAACTTGCATAAGTACAGATGACTCACACGAATTCAGATTGCAGACAGCTCCCAAGTTTGTTCTAAAAGTATTATGGACCCTATCATTAGAGTTGAGGGTACTCTACGCCTCATAGGACTGGGTCCTAAAAATAGTAAATCTAATTATTAAAAAAAAACACAGATCTTAAATCTGCAGGCCAAATTCTGTACCCATTTTCAGCTAGTACAGATCCATGGAGTGACTGAAAGCAGAAGCTGGCCCCAGCTATTTGTTTGTATTACTAATAATAGCCACATGATAATAAAAAAGTATCTATGTACCTTAAAAAAAGGAAAAACTATATTTACTTTGGTGATTACCTGATTGGGTCGTCCTCCTACAATATTGAATCCCAAAGTATCATTTTCTCTTTGTAGCATGATGGTTAATGGCTTAGATTCTCCTCCCTAAGAAAAAAGGGGTGAAACGCTAATTTAAAAATGTTACATAAAAAGGAATACTTCATGGGGATATATCAATGTTCTATAGCTTTTCACTGTGGAAAATGCAACACAAACTGGCTGAATGGAAAACTCTGATTTAAAATGGTGCTACATACTTATAAATGACACAGGAGTTTACACGATGGAAAAAACAAATACCACTGAAATGTAACAGGTACTTTGAAGAGCCCAAGGACCTGATTTTCATAGGTGCTGAGCACACAAAACTTTAAGTTTGTGGATCTAGGCGAGCTCAGCACCTCTTGAAATAAGGCCTCAAATGTTTGTGTATCTTTAAAACAAACCCCTGTATATACTAATTACATTAGATATTTAGCTTATGGGGTGAAATCCTGCCCTAGAGAAGTCAATAGGAGTTTTCTCATTGATTTCAATCGCGCCAGGATTTCACCCATATCTCTGCCTCTTACCATTTCCAGCTCCAAAAGCTGGTTCTATATAGATTCCACAGCAATTCAAAGGGGGGGAAACCTTTTTTCTCTTATTTTTTTCTTCACAGCGAAGTAAAGCAAATAAGCTAGAAAACACACACACAAAAATCCTAGATGTGATTTTATAAGTCACACAATAAAAAATAGTGAAGAAACCAAAGTTAAAAAATAATAATGTATGAAAAAAACCCTACTTCCTTAGGTAAAAATGGTTAAATAATTTTCTAAACCATACAAATAAAACGAAAAAGATTATCACATTCCTTTCTTTAGCATAGTAATTTAATTTATTTTGAATTTTCACATATAAGAGCAGTTGTATTTCAGGAGACATAATCCCTACAGAAATTTTTTATTCAGCCTGTACCAAGTAAAGTAAAATTGTGTTTTGTCATTCTCTATACATTGGTAAATTTAAGAAATTTTGACAAGTAAAGAAACTGTACATTTTTAAATATTCAGAATATAATAATGAATGTGGAGGCACTCTGATATCCAAACAGATTTTTATTAACTGTGGCAGTGAAGTTTTATATTACAGCATGATACATTTTAAAATAATGAGGAACATTTTTTACTTTATTGATGTTTTTTCTTCCAAATGAGGGTTTTATTCATTTTCCTTGTCTTCTGTAACGTATTTCTCTGAGGCAGTACATACAGCAGCACCTACTGGTAGTGACAAGAAATGATAGCTATTGAAGCATTACACAAGAGGACTGCCTTCATGTCAATGTGCCAACTTCCTTTTAAAATGTCCTTTTTAAAATCCTATTCTTTCTCACTTCCTTCCCACATGAGACTATTTTTCTTGTGTACTATGCACATCACTGCAATCATTGCTGGCTCTCTTCATTCCACCTCATCATATCTTCCCAGAGGTGAAGCAGATATATGAGCATATCTTCTAAAACCAACACCCCAACCCCATGGATTAGCCACCAGGAGGAAGTGGGGGGGGGACAAGAAAAAGATTTAAGTATTCAAGTTCCTAAAACACTAAGTATTTTATTTCCAATAAGACTTGAATTTATCATCTTAATCCTGGACATAAAAATTCTGAGAATTTGAATCAGTGCCCCAAATGTGAGTCTCTTTTACAGCAGTTTGAAGTTCAGCAAATCATACTAGTTCAGAAGTTGGCCAGACTACGCAAATCTTTTCCTCTGGATTTTGCTTCAAAAGAGTCAATGAAGATTTTGGAAGAAAAGTCTCTTGAGTGGTGCTTAAATTCTATTAAATCACGTCTCACCATGGTTGCAACCAACAATGTCAGACTCCGCACAGCAATCCTTCAGACAGGAATTAAAGCTTTACAGAACAAACCTTTTAGCATGTTAAGCCATCTCACCAGTAAAATGTGTCTGTTTATTCAATCAAAAGCAGGCAATTCAATAAGCAATGCCATCTGACTTGGCAAAGGGCTGAAGCAGCAGCACTGGTCTCTAATGTCAAAACTGCCAATCATTATGCCCTTCTCCAAAACTAAAGACATTTCTGTGTCCCTGCAGAACTGTTCCTAAACTATAAACTATTCTAATGTTTTTAAACAACAAACTGTTTCCCAAGCTACTTCTTAATAATGTAATTATAAGAAAAAATATGTTAGCTCCATATCTATCTGAAACTGGAAGCCAATCTAAAGAAAACACAGTACCAGAATTAATAAGGTTACATCCAGCTGGATGAATTGTGGTCTGATCTGGACATCCTGCCCCAGAAGATTTGCAATCAAATTTGTTTATTGTCAGCTAAGTTGAAGCCCTTTCCTCTCACTTGTGTTTCCCTCTCACTCCAGACAAACCTGACATAAGACCCTCATTCAAATTGAGTCACTGGGCTGCTGGTGTGCAACCTTTACAGCCGCCAGATTCTTAACTACAAAAGGAGACATGAAACATGTAACCTAAAAAGACGTATGTAATTTATGACAGCATTTTAGGCTCTTCGTTTGCACTTTTAAAGAAAATGAGAGAGCCAGAAAGACTCTGCTGAAACTGTTTTCACAGCTCTTGAAAGATGACGAGTTTTCCAGGCTGAATGAATGGGGGAATGAAATGTAAAAGTTTGATTTACATCACTTTAACTGTTTCTGGACTTTTCAAGCATTGGCACAAGAAGACAGAGCTAGGTTTTAGGTTGCTGAGAGTGGCACTAACCTGCTGTGTGTTAACTGACTGCCTCTCTGCCTTTGGGGGTTCTCTAGGGGATCTCACCAAACTGCAGGGGCTGAAAGTGCAATCCCAGGTCCAGGGGCAGTAGGGTGGGAAGAGGCTACAGTGTGTGTCAGCTCATTTTGTATTTTCCAAAAGCGACCACACAAGTAGGGATGGAATAAATGCCACAAAGGGTCCAGTCTCTGCTGGGGTAGGTCTGCTGACTGCAGCAGAGTTTGGCTTGCAGAGAATCTGGTCCCAAGTCGATAGGGTCCTTGGCAGTATCTCCCCTGATCTGCCAGCATATGTGCTGGAACTAGGGGTGCTCCTGCCTCCCGTGGCTTGAAGGGGTTTCCATCACATACAGGGTTTACAGTTTGGTTCAATGGCTCTCAGCACCCTCATTGTTCCAGCGTCCCTGTCTGCTAGGCACCATCCAAGGAGCAGCCCTGACAAAGAGGAGATCACAGTGTAAAGCCAGGCAGCCGGGTCACACCGCACCAAACAGTGGGCTGAGGGGAAGGGGGCTGCTCCCTTCAGAGCCCACCAGGCTGGGCTCCTGCCGCCCCCAGCCCGCTCGCTCCCGCACTCACCTTGCAGGGGTGGCTGCCGGCCAGGTTCCTGGTGATGCTGCTGATGTGGCTCATGTACTGGTTGAACTTCACCTGGTACCTGAGCGCCGTGAGCTGCACCTCGCTCTGCAACGCCGCGAGCTGAGCCAGCAGTGACTTCTCCCTCTTGCTCCACTTCAGGGCCTGTCGCTTCAGCTCCTGCTCCAGGCTGGCCCGCTGGCCTTGCAGGCTGCTGTTCTGGCTGCGCAGCGCCCGCAGGCAGCAGTGCCCCCCGCCCGGCTGCGCGCCCCCCGCCAGGTCCCGCTGCAGGAGCACCAAGCCGCAGCCCTGCTGGCAGATGCCGGCCGGGCGGTGCTCGCAGCTCTCCCGCATGTGCGCGTCCACGTCCTTCAGGCTCAGCACCTCCGGGCAGCCCTTGTGGCGGCACCGGGCCGGGCTGTAGTCGCACATCTCGACGTGGGCGGCCAGCTGGTGGAGCCGCACGGTCCGGCCGCAGCCCCGCGGGCCGTAGTCGCACTTGATCTCCAGCTTCTGGATGAGGCTCCTGAGCGGCAGCACCTGGTGCAGCTCCTTGGCCGAGATGGGCTGGCACTGCAGGGGGCACAGGCGCCGCTGCACGGCCCAGGGCAGCACGCAGCCCGCGCAGAAGACGTGCCCGCACGGCGTGGACAGCGGCTCCTCCAGCACCTTGCTGCACAGTTTGCATTTGAGATCCGGGTCCACGGGCTCGGCAAAGCGATCCAGGTCAAAGCCCATGGCTGGGGGGGGCGGGCAGAGCGGGCTGGGAGCACAACGGGGGGAGCAACTTTCCAGGGGCGGCGGCTGCTGCTGCTGCTCTGCTGCTTCTCCTGCCAGCCCGGCTGCTGATGCAGGCAGCGCAGCTCCAACTTCCAAGGAAGGGGGTGGGGGTGAAGAGGGGCAGGGCAGCGCAGAGTTTGTTTGGTTTGAAGTTTTCAGCTGCTCACCATGTCCCCTGACCCTCCCGTATTAACTCTAATAGGAGCTACCACCCAATACCGCCCCCCCCCCCCCCTGCTCCTTCGTTGCATCCCTCTTAGAAGGGAAATGCAGCAGGACGAGGAGGGAAGAAGCTGAGATCTGCCAGCCTCAGACTCGCGCCTGCAGAATGAGGGGAAAGCAACCACGCCAGCTGCCTTCCCTATGCAGGAGGGGAGCCAGGAAAAAGGGTGGGGGGAGATGCACGAAAAGGGCAGAAGGGAGCTGCTGGCATGCCAGGCAGACGATAAGCCCACACACAAAGTTGGAACTGTTTCACTCTGAGAGATCTTCTCCTTGCCCCTCTGGGGTGCTTGGCTGCTGGGACATTCCTCCCACCCACCACCAACAGTAGCTTAAAGTCTTTTTTATTATGTCTCTTAGAAAAGGGAGTGAAAAACAATCCCAAATGAAGCGGCAGAAAACCACTGGAATTACAGGTTATTTGGGTAGCCAGTGTAGAGAGCACAGAGTAAGGGAAGGGCTAGTTGCCCAGCTAGAGATGCGGCCTGCTGGAGGGCTTCCCCCCACAGCTACAGTGGCTCAGAAATCATGGGAGGGGGGATCTTATTACAATCTCAAATTTATGCACAGCTCTTGGGACTGTTTTCCTCAGTGTATGTTGTTTAAGGCTGGATTGTGAAAATGTGAGTGAGGAAGACTGTCTGGTTGCTGAAGAGGGGAAGCATTTTAAACTCCCTGCACTGATTTCTTTCTTTCTTTAGTTTTTACTCTGCTCCTCCTTTGTGGGGCTGTTCCCCATCTTTGCAACTGAAAGCAGTGCAGATGGGTTGGGTGCTAAAGCAGTCAATGGCACCAGGCCAAAAACATGCCCTCAGTGAGGTGGAGTTGTTTGTAGATCTCCCTTAAACAACAACACATGTATAAAGAACACTGCCATTTTAAGAACAACTAAATAGGTGAAAATCTGGAAATTAATCATTAAGAATCAGTCACCAACCTGACTTTCGCCCCTGCATCACTGAACACATGCAGCAAAATACATTGAAGTCTGAAACCCATAACATGTTCATCACATGACTTTACTATGAAAAGCATAGGACCAGATTGCTGCCCTCACCCCCATGGAGAGCCTCCCAGGACGGAGCAGAGAAAGATCTGGGAGGTTTCCTCAGTTAACTGGATCAGGGGTGTGGCAGGACTTGCCCCCTCTGGAAGGGCCATAGAGGCTGGTCCAAGATTCACACATCTCAGGGTATTTGCTGGTAGTTACAGCTATCCATGTGCCGCCACAGTATCTTCTGACCAGTGGAGACCACTGACTCTGCCCTCCTCAGTTTCCAGGCATCATGTCTCCAACAAAGCCACTTAAGTATCTCTGAAGAGAAGACATGAGAGGCAGTGACATCGTGGCAACTACACCTCCCTCCTTTCCCACACGGACGGGGAACCCTCCACACAGATGTCCCTAGGACACATTTCAGATCAGAGATCTCACTTCATCATAATTGACAGTACACCACAAATACAGACCAAAATGTATGTAATCCCCTTACAGAGCACCCTCCACAAAACTACCATTTACCATGTCTAATTTTCCATGTGAGAACTACAAAATGACCTTCACCCTGACTATTATCATTATACAAAAATTAAACTGTACCAAAATACAGCCTCCCAGCTTATGCAAAACACCTTATTAAGCCATTCACAACATTTAATTGAAGATCCAAATTACCTTCCTTTATCCAAAGAGAAGATATCCACCTATAACTGTGTACACACGACACATATAAAATAAAATTACCTCATGAACTCAAACACTGTAAGCATCCAGTTCTGCCACTCTTTCTCAGTTTTATTCCTCAAGTAATCCATTGATTTCAGTGGCACTTCTCAGAAAGTAAGGTACTGCTCAGTAAAAGTAGGGGTGTCAACATCAGCCCCAATGTGAAGGTTATAGCAACTGACCAGCACCTATATTTCTTTAATCTATTTCTGCACCTTATTATCAGTCCCAGCTTTTGGGTTGCTTCCTTGGTCTCCTTACCTAGAGCTTAAAGTGAGCTGGGTGGCCCAGAATCTCAGACATGGACAAAATAAGAACTATAAGGTGGGTCTTGTGTGAGACAGTTGGTTGTGAAGAGGTGATGCAACCATGCATACCATGCAGCACTTTTGAAAGCCAGGCCAGTTATTTAGGTGTGTAAATGAAGGTTTAATAGCCTAGCTTTAGGCACCCATTTTTTTTAAATATTGGCCTTTGTTTCTTTAGTCAGCTCTCAGTTCCATCCCTTAGCAACCTTTCAGTGCATCGGTGTTCCAAGTAGATTCATTCTTTCTGTCCTCAGACAAGAGTAGGAAATTATCTTTCTTACTCTTTTCTGAGGGACAAGGACTTCAGGACAACAGATGAGACCTGGCTCATATAAAAAACAACACTTCAATGGGAGATCATCCAATATAAACTAAGTTATAAAACTCAACTTCCATGCAGCATTATAAAGCACCATGAAGAAAGATAAAACCCACACACAGCAGGCACTCGCGGTCATTGGTACCATATAAGTACATAGACATGTAACCCCTCTGCCAGGTGGATCCAGCAGCAACAAGGGCCAGGTTCAGTATCTAGGGGTTCCTTTTCAACAATACAACACAAAACTGGCTTGATCCCCCACCCAGTGACCTGGGACAATTACACACCACCCCATGGGTGCCTCTACGAGGCAATACTTCCCGTCTGACAAGCACAGAGTCTGAGTGTAGCAAAAACTTTTAATAAAAGGAGGGACGTAACTCAGCATTAATTTGGGAAAACACTGCAACTAGGATTTATAAACATAAACCATGAGCAAAAGACCCACGCCCCAAGTAAGTTGGGCAGTGTCCTTTCCACCTCAGGTTTTTAAGTCCAGCAACCCAAGTCCCTTCAATGTGCCCGTCCCTTCTGTGTATCCCACTCACAGTTGCTGTCCTTGGCCAGTGCAGCCCCAGCATTCAGAGGTTCATCCGCAGAGTTCACCTCCCACCCTGGATGGAAGGGGGGGGTAAGGAGGCAGCTTACATGCTCCGCTGCTTGGGCACTCTGGGGGGCTCTGCTCTGGATCTCTCTGCCAGCCGCCCTGCTGGCCACACCTCTTCACCAGCCCCCCAGCTGGCCACTCACCAAGATGACTTCAGGGCCCCCACCTAACACAGCTCTCAGTGATTTCAGCTGTTAGTGGGGGAGCCTCACTGCTGGTGCACCTTGGGCAATCTCTTGAAATAGAGACACTGTCCCAAAGTAGGTTTAATAGTTAGACCAAGATTTCAGTGATTTCAGCTCTACAGTATGTAACAAGACTCTCAATGAGTCTAAATTAGCTCTTTTATTATATCGTGGAGAGAGACCAGGTCAAATGGTGTCTGGGGCCCTTAAATGGGACCCATCCTCTCTCAACTCATTGGAGCCCATGTCCCCACTTTGGAGCCCCTGTTCCCTGCCTAGCAAGTGCCGTTCAGTTGAGGGTGAGTCCCTCGATCGGGGCGTGCCAGGTACAGTTCTGCTGCCCTCGGTTCACACAAGGATAACAACCCTTTATTACTCCTGCCCCAATAACAAGGAGACTGGGGATCCAACACCAACCACGTGATCATTTGGGCAAGCAATCCTATCATGCTGAGCGCCTAGGCAGGGTGGGTGTGTCCATGCAAACAAGATCAGCTCCTCAAGTTCTTTTCCACATCTCTCCATATCAGGAGAGAGTTAATTCAGACTCTGCTTACAGACAGAAACATCTCCCAGGCACTGTTTTGGGATTATGCTATGAAGATTTTGTAGCTTCTAGAATAGGATACAATCCTACTGGTTCCTGTATCACAAGGAAAAACCCATGAGCAATACACCACATTCACTACTGGCCATTACAGTTCATATTTTGCTAAATTTGCCTCAAAGAGGACAGCTCATTCCAACCAACTTTGGATTTGTGAGGCCTCAACATCTAGACTTGTTACTTCCATGGAGCTCATGTTCATGACATCACCATAGTGGTAAAATAAGGAAAATAGCTAATAACTGTCACTCTACGATGCCTTCCTTCACTCATGATCCCTAGTTCCAGTTCCAAGAGCTATGAATCACTTGGTAACAGATGTGCCTCATATCATGTTCAGTCTTTCTGTAATTCCATACATATTTAACTAGCTCCACCATATTCCCTCACTCTCACTGACATGGAGCTTGTAGAGTACTGGAATTCAGGTTGCTGCAAAAAGGATGAGCATTAACTTTCATAGTTTCATGCAGAGACACACACACACACACTCTCCTTGAAGGGAGGCTCCAGGGGAAACACTATGGTTGTGGGACTTCTTTGGTAGCATGGAAGAGCATGCAGCCCAAGGTCACTAAAGAGATGTGGAGGGTGGTCGGGCAGCAATATAAAAGTAAGGGCTCTATATTCATATAGCTCTGGCCTCAGGCAGGTCTAAGTGTAAAACATACAACTGTTTCCAAGGAAGGCAACTGCTCAAATGGAAAAATTTCAAGATAACCTGTAAATTGAAAGTCATGAGGTGAAATGATATGGCCCTCTTGAGACATCTAAACAGACTTCTGTGCCATGCTGGGAAGGAGCCAGTGGTCGTGGCACATGCAGATATCAATGACATAGGGAAAGGTAGAATTTGGAGGCCAAATTCAGGTTGCTAGGTAAGAAATTAAAGTCCAGGATCTCCATGAAATATAGTCTGAAGCCTCCCAATTGCTTTCTGAAGACTGAACAAGTATTTCCATTCATCAGTGCAAGCAAGAGACTCTTCCTGACAACAGCAGCCTTTTGAGAAAGGAAGTTTACACAGTGAAAATGATTGTTATTTATACTGTTCATTGATGCACAGAGACATGATATATTTTCGACTTAATTAAGCTTGGTATCCAGGAGCAGCCCTAGCCATTTTGCTGGCCACGGTGGAAAACATTTGCAACACACTTTTCTCCAGGAGGATAGCCAAAGAAAAAAGCTGGCAAATCAGAAGAAAGCAAGAATGGCCGGCCAATCAGAGTGGAGAGGGAAAAAAAATCCAATGGCACAGCACTTCAGCACCCTCTCGAACTTGGCACCCAGAACAACCTCCTTGTTTGTCTGCTCCTAGAATTGGCTCTGTTGGCATCAAACATGTCAGAAAACAACTTACAGAAATCAACAGGATAAATGAGAGCAATTCTTAGAATGTCAATAAAAGATCTGGATTTTATCCACGGCTTTGCCACAGCTTATGTGACTTTGGGCATGTCACATAATCACTTTTTGCCTCAGTTTCTTCACATGTAAAATGGGGATAATTCTATCTACCCTATTTCACAGAATTGTCCAAGGCAGCTGATAATTTAAGGCTCATGGGGCTAAGCCAAACCACAGGCAATATGGCCCAGATCCTCAAAGTTATGTAGACTCCTAACTTCCATTGAAATAAATGAGATTTAGGAACTTAAATACCTTTGATTATCTGGGCCTATGTTAGTATGTCTATAGTGCAGAATGTGAACTCCAAGCTGTCACAATTTTCTTCTATCTTAGGTATTTATATAGTCCCCATATTACCAATGAATCTGAGCACCACACAATCTCTAATGTAGTTATCATCAAAACAAACTGTGAGGCAGGTAACTATTATCTTCGTTTTATAAACGGGGAACTGAAGGATAGAATACTAAGTGACCTGCCCAAGGTCACACAGTAAGTCTGTGGCGGATCAGGGACTTGATTTCATGCATCAGGTTAGGGCCCTAACTACTGGCCCATCCTTCCTCTTTCTTCATGAGACTTTTGTTGGGACAAAAGCTTCTTCAGCCCCTGGAGGCTTCAGTGGGTGCCCTTTACCTGACTCCCACCAGGAACTTCTGGTGGAGCTGGAGCGGCAGAGGGTGGGAGGGGATAAATAGGTTCTGAGCCAAGAGGGGGCTGAACCAAGGAAAATAAAAACAAATATAAATTGGGAAAGGCA
Organism: Mauremys mutica; assembly: GCF_020497125.1. Classification (NCBI taxonomy): domain Eukaryota; kingdom Metazoa; phylum Chordata; order Testudines; family Geoemydidae; genus Mauremys; species Mauremys mutica. The sequence continues at coordinate 54,793,096 of NC_059072.1, read as the reverse complement.
TTCTGAACAAGGAAGGGGTCAGGTTAGGGAACAGGGTTGACTGAGGGTGAAAGGTGGTGAGACTGGGGAAGGGAGAAGGTTTCAAGTGAAAGGGGTGTGAGTGAATGAATGATGGTTGGGGCAGGGGGACAATGGTGGGAGCTAAGATGGTAAGAGGTTGAATTGGAGGAGCACATTGGATATGTGTACAGTTGCTTTAAATCATTAGCCATACAGCTGGGAGGAGGGGAGAGTGGGAGGTTACAGACAGAAGCCCTGGGGTGAAGCACAGAAAAAAAAGTTTTTGGGATAATACGTATTTCTTTACTCCTAGAAAGTTCCTTGTTCAATGTTAAATGAAAGCCAGTCTTTCTATGGCCTTGTCTACACTACAAGACTATTTCGAATCTACTTAAGTCAAATTTGTGGATTCGACCTTATGAAGTCGAATTTGTGTATCCACAGTAAATACACTAATTCGAATTTCTGAGTCCACAGTAACGGGGCTGGCATCGACTTTGGAAGCGGTGCACTGTGGAAAGCTATCCCACAGTTCCCGCAGTCCCCGCTGCCCATTGGAATGCTGGGTAGAGCTCCCAATGCCTCCTGGGGGAAAAATGTGTCGAGGGTGCTTTTGGGTAACTGTTGTCATTGAACCGTCAATCACGCCCTCCCTCCCTGAAAGCTTCTCTTGTCAGTTACAGCGCGTATGCCACAGCACTGCGAGCATGGAGCCCGCTGCGATCATCGCTGCACTTATGGCCGTTGTCAACTCCTCGCACCTTATCGTCCACCTCTTCCACAGTCAGCTGCTGAGAAATCGGGCGAGGAGGCTCCGGCAGCGCGGTGAGGACAGGAAGTCACAGAGTGGTGCAGACCTCTCACAAAGCAGGGTACGCCGCGCCGTGGAGATAATGGTGGCAATGGGTCACGTTCATGGTGTGGAACGGCGATTCTGGGCCCGGGAAACAAGCACGGACTGGTGGGACCGCATAGTGCTGCAGGTCTGGGATGAATCACAGTGGCTGCGAAACTTCAGGATGCGTAAGGGCACTTTCCTTGAACTCTGTGACTTGCTGTCCCCTGCCCTGAAGCGCCAGGACACCCGGATGTGAGCAGCCCTGACTGTGCAGAAGCGAGTGGCCATAGCCCTCTGGAAACTTGCAACGCCAGACAGCTACCGGTCAGTAGTGAACCACTTTGGCGTGGGCAAATCTACCGTGGGGGTTGCTGTGATTGAAGTAGCCCACGCAATCGTTGAGCAACTTCTCTCAAAGGTAGTGACTCTCGGAAACGTCCAGGACATCATAGATGGCTTCGCCGCGATGGGATTCCCAAACTGCGGTGGGGCTATAGATGGGACTCACATCCCTATCCTGGCACCAGCCCACCAGGCCAGCGAGTACATTAACCGAAAGGGCTACTTTTCAATGGTGCTGCAAGCACTGGTAGACCATAGACGTCCACCTCTGGTAGATGTTTTACCAACATCTTCGTTGGGTGGGCGGGCAAGGTTCATGACGCGCGTGTGTTCAGGAACTCTGGTCTGTTTAAACGCCTCCAGGCAGGTACTTTCTTCCCGGACCACAAAATAACGGTTGGGGATGTGCAGATGCCTACAGTGATCCTCGGGGACCCAGCCTACCCGCTAATGCCCTGGCTCATGAAGCCCTATACAGGCGCCTTGGACAGAGAGAAGGAACTCTTCAACTACCGGCTGAGCAAGTGCAGAATGGTGGTGGAGTGTGCTTTCGGACATCTCAAGGGGAGATGGCGGAGCTTACTGACTCGCTCGGACATCAGCGAAAAGAATATCCCCGTAGTTATTGCTGCTTGCTGTGTGCTACACAATCTCTGTGAGAGCAAGGGCGAGACCTTTTTGTCCGGATGGGAGGTTGAGGCAAATCGCCTGGCTGCAGTTTACGCTCAGCCAGACACCCGTGCCGAGAGAATATCCCAGCGGGAAGCGCTGTGTATCCGGGAGGCTTTGAAAGCAAGTTTCCTCGGAGAGCAGGGTAACCTATGACTCTCCACTTGCTTTCAAGAGAAACTGACCCTGGGCCTGTGTCTGTATGTGTCGATTTTGATCTGCGGTTACATACCCCGTTCTCCAAGTTTCCCCCACTTCCAAAGCACGTTTTAAAGCAAATTAATTGTTACACTCATTATTAATAAATCTTTGTTTTACTTTGCATTTCTGTTCAGGTGTTGAAACATGGACGCATACTGTGCTGGGCACGGTGTGCACTGATGTACAGACCGCTTGTTCCATAGAGGAATGACATCCTCCTGCTCCTACATAGGTCTCTGGGGTGGGGGACGGTTGCAAGTGGTTGTGCATGAAGGGGAGGGATTGCAGGAAGGGGTGGGTTTGCAGGAAGGGGCGAGTGGTGCCTTCTTTGGATAGGGGTTTGGATGACGGCAGTGGGCTGCGGGTTTGGGCGTAGGAAGGGGTGAGGGGTGTGGGGGAAGGGTGAGTATCTGTGGATGAGGACTCTTGTTGGGGCTCAGGGCAGCGGAGAGGTTCGTTGCTACGGTGGAAGTGCATGGTAAGGGCAGCGTGCCTTAACATTAAGGGGGTGGCAGGCGCTAGGACCCTGGACAAGCATACACATCACAGAATGACCCGGGGCAGCATACACCACACAGAGTGACCCTGGTGCCTACTGACTGCAGTGTGTGTGTGCCCTGCAGTTGATCATGCCCCCAAGTCTGTACCCTGGTAATGTAGGCTATACCGTGCAATTATAAATCCCCTCTCCCCCCCCTACACAAAAAAATCCTCTGACACGAAAGACGTGACCGAAACAGTGAATAACAGCAAACAGCTTTTAATAATCTAATACACAGTGGGGGGATGAAACTTGGATTTGGGACTGGGTGAGCCTGTAAGGGAAGCACTTCTACAAATTTATAGCGTGAGAGGTGTGTGGTACATTAGCGCTATGCAGTGGTGCAGTGACAGTTCTCACGGCCCCTACCGCCCCTCCGTCTTGTACTTTTGGGTGAGGGGGGGCAGGACTTCTTGGCGGGGGAGGGCGGTTGCAGATACACTGCAGGGGGGCTCTGTCCTCCTGCCTGCGGTCCTGCAGAACATCAACAAGGCGCCGGAGCGTGTCCGTTTGCTCCCTCATTAGCCCAAGAAGCGTTTGAGTCGCCTGCTGGTCTTCCTGCCGCCACCTATCCTCCCGTTCGATGTGTGTGCGATGCTGTTGACATAGGGTTTCCCTCCACTGTCTCTGCTCTGCCGCCTCGGCTCTGGAGCAGGCCATCAGTTCCGCGAACATCTCGTCCCTAGTCTTTTTCTTTCTCCGCCTAATCTGCGCCAGCCTCTGTGAGGGGGATGCCGGGGCAGTCCGGGAAAGAGCCGAAGCTGTGTGATGGGAAAAGTAACTGATTTCCTTGAACAGATACATGTTTGCAAACAGTGAACACAGTCTAGTCAGTTTCTCTGAACAAGACCATACAGGGCAACAAGTCTCACGAGATCTCAGGACAAGTTCGAGATTTCGGAATATGCTCTCATTGGCTGCAGCATTGCACAGGAGAGCGGACAAGTGGGGAGAGACAGCTGAATCCGTCTAGCAGACAGTCCTGGTAAGCCTTACAGTACATTCTGCTTATCAGTTAATGGATAGCTGTGCCCTCCCGCTAAAGGCAATCTGGAAATCATATACTCTGACCCTTTTCCAGCCACTCCCGCCAGTGCACGGGAAAGATCAATGTATGCTTTTCCTATGTGGCCTACAACACGTGGCTGTTAAGCGAGGGTCATTGTTATGCAAAGTAAAAGTCAACCATTCACAACAGTAACAATACACTAATTGCCCTAATTAGATGCAGCATTTCATGAACGAGATCACCCTGATGCGGGTCCCTCGGAGTCACAAAGAGCGGATGCTAAGGGAAGCCCTGCAGAGACCAGGACCATATGCGGCCATGCTTGTGGAGGCGATGATTCCCATCTACATAAGGATGTCCTGGCGCGGAAGAGTGTGCTTCCACGGAGCACCCAACAAGGCACCTCTCCCCAGGAACCTCCTGCGGAGGCTTTTCGAGGACCTAAATGAGACCTTTCTTGAATTGTCCCTGGAGGATTATTGTTCAATCCCTATATGTGTGGACCTACTTTTCATATAGTTTTTAATTGAAAATGTTATATATAGTATTTCTATTTTTTATACCTGTTTTATAAAAAATAAATGTTTACATGTTTATAGCACTTACCGCCTGATCCTTCCCCTGATTCAGAGTCCGGGTTAACGGCCGGGGAGGGTTGGTAGGGGATCTCTGTGAGGGTGATGAAGAGATCCTGGCTGTCAGGGAAAGCGGTATTGTGTTGGCTGTCGCCTGCGCCGTCCTCCACAGACCCTTCCTCATCTTCCACATCGGCGAACATCGAGGAGGAACTGTCCAGGTTCACTATGCCATCCACTGAGTCCACGGTCACTGGTGGGGCAGTGGTGGCAGACCCACCTAGAATGGCATGCAGTGCCTCGTAGAAGCGGCATGTCTGGGGCTGGGCTCCGGAGCGTCCGTTTGCCGCTCTGACTTTTTGGTAGCCTTGTCTCAGGTCCTTGATTTTCACGCGGCACTGCATTGCATCCCGGCTGTATCCTTTCTCTATCATTGCTTTGGAGACCTTCTCGAAGGTCTTTGCATTCCGCTTGCTGGAGCGCAGCTCCGACAGCACAGACTCCTCGCCCCACACACCGATCAGATCCAGGACTTCCCGGTCTGTCCATGCTGGGGACCTCTTTCTATTCTTGGATTGGCCGGACTCCTCTGCTGGAGAGCTCTGCATCGTTGCAGGTGCTGCGGAGCTCGCCCCGATGTCCAGCCAGGACGTCAGATTCAAAGTGCCCAGACAGGAAAATGAATTCAAATTTTCCCGGGTCATTTCCTGTGTGGCTGGTCAGAGAATCCAAGCTCCGACTGCTGTCCAGAGCGTCAACAGAGTGGTGCACTGTGGGATAGCTCCCGGAGCTACTAAGTTCGATTTCCATCCACACCTAGCCTAATTTGAGCTAGCCATGTCGAATTTAGCGTTACTCCACCTGTCGGGGTGGAGTACCGAATTCGAACTAAAGAGCCCTCTAGTTCGAATTAAATGGCTTCCTGGTGTGGACGGTTGAGCGGTTAGTTCGAATTAACGCTGCTAAATTCGATTTAAAGTCCTAGTGTAGACCAGGCCTTAGATGCTTTGCCATTGTTACATGACAGGAGAGTGGGAAAGAAGAGAGAGGAGAGGCCAGGACTGGATAAAAACAGGGCTGCCAAGAGTCACACTACTCACATGACACACACATTTGTTAGCCCTGTAAATGCATTCCTATAGCCCAGCTGGATTGTAACTCAGCTGTCTTCATGCAGCCTGTCTGCCTTTCCCATTGCTGCGGCCCCTTCTGGACCAGAGCAGGGAAGGAGCAGCCAGGAAGAGATGTAGCAAGAGGATCTGGCAGTAGCAGCAGCAGTGGGTAGCAGGCTAGCTGGCAGGGACAGAAAGTGAGGGGACTCAGTACTGGCCCCAGCCTCCCCTGGCTAGTCTCAGATCCCCAGACAAACACCACCCATCCACCTGTTCCAGCACTGCCAGACATCACAGCTCCTATCCAATCCCAACAGCACCAAAAACCTCACCTGCCCCAGTCGTATCCTGACAGCACCCAGCTACCCCCTACATAGTACCCAGATACCCCAGGCCTCCCACCTACTCCAAGCACCTCAGATACCCTAACAATCCCAACCCCCTCCAACACCCAATCAACTACCCCAGGCCCACTAAACACCCCCTCCATCCTCCCGTACACACTGCCACCAATATCAAGCTGTGTGCAGCTCCATAGTCAGCCCTCACCATTGCTTGGGATAGGATATATTGACCGTAAACTGAAATGTATATGCAAATATGCAATTAAAGTTATTAAATCATTTACATAAAATGTTACACATGGAGCTGCAGAAAAATTTGCAGCTAGGAAAAAACAGGAAAGAAGTTGAAGAGGGGTAAATACTATGTTCTTCCACCCTGCCCTTTAAAGCAAAGTGTGAACTTTTTGCATTCTAAAAGGGTGAGGTTAGTGGAAGAGGGGTACCCTTTTCTTCCTGCTTCTCTGCCAACTTCCCTAATCTCTCACCAAATCCCTCCCTTGTGCTACCTGGGTTTTCACTTTGAAAATCTAGTTACCTCTGGAACTCATTGCCACATGATGTCTTTGATGACAAGAGGTTAGCAGGGTCCCAAAAAAGGATGAATTATATGGCTAATGAGATCATCCACAGTGACATTAGAGGAGATACAAACAAATTCAGGGATATAAAATCTCATGCTTTGGGGTATAAGCAAAATTCTAACTGAAACTGCTCTAAGTTGAGCTCAGAAAGTACACTGGATACAAGAAAGCAGAACTCATGAAAGTGGCTTCAATCTGACTTTACACACACATCCGCCTGAGCTGCCGGAGTGCAGCTTTGGTATGACCCATAATCTGGCATGTCATTTGTTAAAAACCAACGTTAAACTAGGCAGTGTTCGTCTCCCTTTCATGCATTATTCTCAAAGATGGCAAAGTGGATAGCTGAAGGATTAGTAATGGAATTTGGAATCTTTCATCTCCAGGTCACCACTTAGAACTTAGCTCTGGGTCAGTAGTGCCTTCACTGGTTTATCTGGTGGAATGAGTATGTGATATGTGAAATGTATTGGCAGTCTCAGTCTACTTCCTTGTGCACTGGTATCCACATTATAAAACCACCATGACTGGCATTAAATGGAACCGTTGTTGCAAATTTCAGATGACACACCAAGGACTGATGTAAAAATGAATTACCTTCCCACCACTAAAGATGTTCCATCCAGAACAGGGATGAGGCCCATTGGCAGGCATTGCCCTGTTTCAGTGAATAACACAAGGCTTCAGTCTCTAAGGCTGTCTTTACAAGCACTTAATTTGCCTGAAAATCCAAAAATGAAAAACTGTCACCTTCCATACCCTTAGCAAAATCAAAGACAAACCACTGAGTGATAGGGAGGCAAGAATTCAACTTCTCAACAGGAATATCCTCAATCTGATAATGGTTGAGATTGTAATAGTGCCTTTTTGTTGAATATCTTTCATATTGCACTAGCCAATGCAAAATAAAACCATCATTACCTGTAACATTAACATAATAAAAAGACCCATGTTTGCCCATCCATCAATAAAGAAAAAAGAAGTGAAATGTGTTCAAAAGCATAAATGAGAGATCTCAAGTGAAATATGAAGAAATAAAAAGGGGGAAATGGGAATGTGTGTGGTAGGATTTTCAGTCCTTTTACTTAAATCCTTGGATTAAAGCCTTTGAAATTAAATTTAAATACCATTGCCACCAAATGTGGTTGGCCGGAGTCTAAGCCCGGCGAGCAGCCTGAGGAATGTGTGAAGAGAATTATGATTACATTATGCAGTTTAACAAGATGCTGGCAGAAAAAAAAACATTTAGAGAAAAAATATGACTAAAAACTGAAAAAAACCATTTTAAAAGAGAAAATAAAGTATAGTTATAAGTGTATGAGACTACATGCATAGAAGTCTCATTTTGCCATTGTTTCTCTCCCTTTTTGCCATTTTTCTCTCCTGTCAGGTACGGTAGAAGTTTGGAAACAGGAAAAGGGTAGAAACAAAAGAGGCATGACAAAATAGGTATCTCAAGGTTCCTATAGATCCTGGGAGGAAGACATCAGACTGTGGTATTGCTTTGCTTGTCACATTAATCCTTTGCAAATCCAGGTTTTGGAATATCTAGTTCAGCCTCTCTTCTGAATCTCTGTATATTTTTCAGAGAGAGATTAAACACAAAATGATCAGGCAGCACACTCCACTCTATCAATATTCCTCATATGAAATGTAAGCTACACACTCCAAACATTTAATGACCCCAAGGTCAGTCCCTTTGAGACCAAGCCTGTGTTAACTCCAATAATGCACTATTCAGTGGATGGGGGAGGGGGCAAAGACGCCTGTATTTCCATATTTAGTGTAAGTTTTATATTCTAGCAAGAAAAGAACTCAGAAATGCTGGCACTTCTTCCATTAGACAGTTATGAAATTAATGTGTTTTAAATGATCTAATTGTCTTTGTATCTGCATGCAGAGAGAGCAAGGAAAACCATGAAACAGTGTGTATAGACAATTTATGATAGTAACACAGAAAAAACATCATAGCTATATAACTGTTTTAAGCAAGGGGAGAGGCTATTCCAACCAGGGAATATTATATATTTGTTTTTTGTCATTTTTTCCTGCTCCTCATCTGTTTTACCTGCCTTTCTTCATTTTTTTTCTTCTAAGCCATAGCTTATTGAAGTTTTCAGTTTTCACAAATTGCTCATCAGAGTCAATGTTTATAAGACTCCAAAAATAGCTGCGCTTTCTAATACCAGGTGTAAAACTCAGCTCATTTCAAACATTTTTTCTGCCTACAGTTTTATTTATTTAATTAGGATTTAAGAATCATCACCATATAAGGTAAAAACATAACCTATCATATAATAAAAACATATTTTTAAAAATATTTAAAATACTATTTCCATCAATTTCACTGTCACCAGATTCAGCAAATACAAGTGGAACCTCTTCCCTGCTGAAATTTTTCTCAGTATGTATCCATGATCCTCTGCTACTTAACATAGACCTCCTTGCTGTACCACCACCGCCAGGACTCATAACCTCCTGTGCGATAAGGTAACAGTTAATATTACCTTATCTAACAACCAGTAAGAAAACAGTGACCTTTTCTGTGGAGACAGTAGGTGGGCAAGGATTGGGATTCCTATCCTCTCTCCTCATACCCTAGACCCATGTAGAGCCAGATATGAGTGTGGGATGGTGCTGTGGGGTTGGCTTTCATGTGGGAGAGAGGAGACCCATGTGCACAGGTGACCTTCAGTGTTCAGATCAGTGGAGGAAACCATCTTTCTATGGGCAAGAAATAAAGGCTTAACAGTCTTAATACTAACTATGTTTCTGTGCAGATAAATGGCTGAAAGTTCAGATGTTTATATTTTATTTTAATATTTTATATTTTAGGGAGTAAAAATCAAGCGGAAAGTCTTCTGAGACAACACTCACACAAAATTTCAGTTTGTCCTGCTTCTAGAGCAGTGGTGGGCAACCATTGGCTGGGAATGGCGAACCACGGCCACTGGGAGCTGTGGGCGGCTGTGCCTGCAGACAGTCAATATAATCACTGTCTCACAACCCACCAGCGGATTACCCTGACGGGCTGTGTGCAGCCAGCATGCCGCAGGTTGCCCACCACTGTTCCAGAGGGAATATGAGTGCGGAATCATCAGTTTTTTTCACATCCTATTTTAATGGATCTGGTCCTGGGTGATATAGAAAGGGCTGATGTGCCTGAAATGAGAAAAAAAAATGAAGCGAACTTTTATGGACCCAAAAAGTTTCAGTGTGACTTCAATTTGATGAAAAACTCAAGTTGTCTCTTACTTTATCCAAAACAAGTTTTCCTGTGTTTTCTGAGATTTAAAGACATCTAGCCTATCTGATGAACTATTAATAGCCCACATATGGACAAGTGAAAGCATTTTAATCTGCCTATAATTTATGGTATTTCTAAGATGCCTGTCATCATGGCATCTAAATGGATTAAAGTACAAAAATATGTGTTTGTTCCTCTGATTTAGTCAGTAGATCAAGCACATGGAACACTGACTATCTCTGATGTAACAACAATTTCTAATGACTAAATGCACCTGTGCTAAGGATTCACATGTAGAGCAGCCTGATCATCATGTTTTGATACATGTTATCAGGAGGTTAATATTTCTGCTGCTGGCTTCATTATGTCATGGTTAATTTGTGTGTTTTCAAGAACATAAGCTGATTTACAGAGCTGCTGAGCGCCCACAACTCTCACTGAGGTCAACTGGGAGTTGTGCATGCTGAGTACCTTAGAAAAATCAGAGCAATAATGTGTAATTTAGGGCTAAATCCTCCACACCTTGATAAATGCAAAATCTGCCATTGACTTCTAAGGGATGCTCATATGGGTAGGGTAAGCACGGTCTGGTTTCTAGTTATGTTTTATACTAGATAAAGGGACAGGAAACTATCTTATATTCACCTGCAATTTACTCTAAGGATTTTTATTTTTTAAAAGAGGATACATAAACTCCAGCTTGAGAGACCTTATTATACCAGCTTAAATAGGAAATTCTTTAGGGGGAGTATGTTATCAGGTTCATGCAGAGACATGGCTTCAAATTTATTATAGTTCATTTTAAAACCAGAAAATTTGCCACAGTTAATAATCATCCAAACTAAAAAAGCCTGAAATCCCTGGTAGGTAATACATATTAATATACCATCAGCATAAAATGCCAGTTTAAATTCACTGATGCCAGTCTCTATCCCAGGAGACTCTGAAGCAGAGTTAAGAGCTTCTGTCAAGGCTGTAATGTTGATGTAAGCAGCACTCTGGAGAGAGAGGAATGAAGAAGAAAGTAACTTTGTCTGATGGATCAAGACAAATTATAAAATATTTCTAGGTTTTCTTGGTCCCTAGAACCTTATGATTTTAAGGCTTTGTGTCATTTTCAAAATGTCAAATCAATCACCTTTTCCTGTATACGCCATGCTCCAAATGAGTATAGTCAAGCTGAAAGTTGGACTAGTATGGGTCTTGCAACAATCTGCACAATCTTTACCAGAGGAGTTATCATACCCCTACCAGGTTCCCTGTAGAGATCAGCACTATTAGCAGAATGTAACTGTTTGGTTTTGTACTGTCTGGCAGTCTGTTTTCAATCCATAACTCTACATTTTGACTTTACCAGTTCAATATTCTGAGACTTCTGTGCAAATACTATTGTCTCAATACAATACCTACCATATGCACAATAGTCTGAGTTAAAGATAACGTAAGAATCTCTCTTATTATTGAGTTCCTCAACTTCATTTCAGCAATAAACAAATAACTGATCCTACAATGACTAGTTATTACTATGAACAGTTTGCAAGCTCTAACTCTTTTTTGCTGAGAAAAGAAAGTGATGTGCCCAATGGCTGGAGCAAAACCATGGCATGGGACTTGTGTATAATCCCTGATTCTGCCACTGTAACACTCTGTGGCCTTCAGCAAGTTAATTAACCTTCTAACTCAGTTTACCCACACATATAATGAACATAATAATGCTCATATTCCTCATAGCGGTGTTGCAAAGCTTAATTAAAATGACTAATGTTTGTAAACCACTTGAAGTTCCTCAGATGTAAGACATGATGAAAGTGCCAAGTATCATTATTGTTACTAATGATTATTTTTTCAGAAAAGGCCTCTGCCCTTTAGTTGCAGAAGAAGACGGTGATTCTGCCAGGTAGCTATCATTAAAAGGTTAGGTAAGTGAGACTAAATGAAATATTGTTAACAGTGCTGCTTAAGGGGAGAACAATAATAACTCTGTGGTGCATCTGTAACTATAGAACAGGACAAGCAGCTCTGGAACTACCAATCAGGTATTAATTATTACATTTTCCCCAGTGACATTTTCCCCTCCAACTCCTATTCTGTTGGGTAAACTGGAGATTAGAGTTAGTCTATCTTATCTGCAGGGTGGGCATGCATGCTGAACGATAATAAGCCAAAAGTGTGTAAGATAGGGTAGGCTTACCACTGCTACTTTATTTAATTATTATTATTCATTACATGTACTACAGTGGTATCTGGAGAGCCCCCAATAGGGATCAGAGTCCCTTTGTGTGGGAAGGCAGTGTGGTCTAGTGGATAGCGCATTAGGCTGGGACGCAGAAGACCTGGGTCCTCATCCCAGCTACTGATGAAAAGCACTATATAAGAGCTGTGTGTTATTTTTTGTCCTAGGTGCTGTCCAAACACATAGTAAAAAGACACTCTCTGCCTGGAAGTGCTAACAAAATGATCTGAAACATTATCCTCACTTTGTTTCTAGAAAAGTTGCCACTAGGATGTAAAATATACTTTTTGTGCATCTAAGAGATCAGTGATCCGAACCAAGTATTGTCCGTCCCAAAGGATACATCCTTTCCAGCTATCAATAATTTTCCTTTATTGACTTGTATCTTTTAGTTCATCAAGGACAAGTTTAATCTACAGTTGAAAGCGCAATCCTGTGATGAACTGTGTTTTCTTTTGGACACCACAGGCAACTGTCTGGCAAACTTGGCAGCCTGACCTCCATAAATATTGTTCTAGTGATAAAGAGCGGCATTGGATATATGGATTATCCAAGATAAATATTTTGCAAGCATTCTCAATATCTGAATACAGTAGAGAAAAGGAATTTTATCACATTCTAAACAATTCAGACAGAAGGTGAAGAAAATATTAGTTTTAGCTGAAAACCTATCACATATAGTTTATACTCTTAATTTTGTCTTGGAAATCAATAAGGGCACCTGTTTTAGAGGCCTGTTCCTGATACCATTAAAGTCCATGGGGATTTGGCCATTTACTTCATTGGGCTTAGTTTCTAAAATATTGAGAATAGAATTTCACAGAGGTACTTGGAACACACAGGGTTAAATTGGCCCCTCACTTCTGTGAGGCACAGAACAAAGAACTTTTGCTGCCTGCACTGTTTAAGGGCTGGGTATATTCAGAGTCCCTTCACTCGAGGGCAATCCAGAGACTGTTTCCTCAGCATGCCCTACGGATGTATATTATCTCAAAGGGAGCAGAGAGAAGGTGGAGCTCTAGTCACCACCCATCTTATTGAGACCCAGACCATGACTGGGGCCTGAACTACATTTAAAACTTTAGGGCACCATAGTTACAGTGCTTGGGGGTGTGAAATATCCATGCCTTGAATGCTATAGCCAAGCCCCCCCTGCACCAAGTCACCAGTGTTGATACAGCTAGGTTGACAGAAGGATGCTTCTGTTATCCTAGCTACTGTTGCTTGTGGAGGTGGTGTTCCGACAATGATGCTTCCATCTGTCCATCCCCTTCTGTCACTGAATGCTGTGTCTGCACTACCTGTTTATGCTGACATTGCTACGATGTCATAGCTATGCCACTATAGTCCCTGTAGTGTAGCCATGGCCTGGGCCAGGTGCAGCAAGTGGAGAATTAGCCAAGTACATCACAGGGAGCAGGCTGTACCATCCTACAGACCAAGGAGAGGGAAGGGGTGTAGCCATCCTAATCTCCCTATGCACTGTGGAACTCAACAAAGGACAATTTTTCCCTGGGACAAGATCCCTCAGGAGTGGTGCGGCTCCACCCTCTGCTCAGGGTTGTGCCCAAAAGGCACAATGCAGCCTAATGTTTGCACTGGTATGGCATGTGCTTCTACTCCTTTGCACATCTCCCTCCGCCCCCCATAAAACTCCCTGCACAAAGCACAGAGGGTGTGGCAATTATTCAACAGCAGTTACAGACATTATTCAACAGACACAGAGTTACAGCAGAAAACCTTATGCAATAAAGATTTGGAGCATGCGCCTACTGTCATTTAAGTCAATGAGAGTACTGCCTGATTGTGGTGTCGTCATCTCTTCATGTATACAGGTTTGATCCTGCTACAGTCATTACTCAGCTGAAGTAATAGGGAATTTTTCCTGACTACCAGACTACTCTGTCTCCTTATTAGTGGCTTACGCTGTAGTCATGTTATACTGTTGCAATATATACTGTTCCTATGAACAGCAAGCGAGATGGCAAGCTATAGCCCTGTCTATTTTAATGAAGACCTCCCACTGAAGTCAGTGGGGAGCAATGCATTAGAAATCAATGGCAAGAAATGACCTAATATTTCTTCATCTTGTGACTTACAGTGCTGCTGTGACTGCAGTAGAGGATATAGTTTAATGCTGTGTCAATGACACACAGCATGTCTCTGTGACTGCGTGTCTATCTCTTTCTCTGAATTGTTTTATTTTCTATATATTTGTTCTTTATCTTTTAATATAAATCATTTTTTAAAAAACAAACATACTAGAAAGTATTTAAAAAGAGATCCTGGTCAGAATGTATATTGATTCTATTACAATAAAATCATAACAAAACAATGCTTGAGAAATAGACACAGATTTCTAAATCTACAGCATTATTTACTTGTAAGGGATTCCCCTGTTCTCTAACCTCAGGGTTAATGTGCTGTTTATTTTTGTTCTAGATTACAGATGTGTTTTGCACCTCTCAACTTGCCTTGAAACAGAGGCATCACTGCACTTGTGCCCTCATCATTCTAAACTGGCTCCTTACTTTAAAAATGGAGTCATGGCACATCCATTAAAGTCATCCCTCCCATTAGCAGATATCAATGAAATACCTTCTTGGCACAAACTGCCTTTTTAATGTGTGTCCTGGATTTAAAAAACTGACCTCGTATCTCAAAACACTGTGGTTTTGTGTGTGTTATTCTCTGGTGAGTGATTTAAAAAAAAGTCTTGTCTCTTTAAGGTTGATAGTACATTTAGCTACATCAGCAGACTACAATGAATCAGCAGTTCATCATCCTATTTCCCCCCTATTCTGGATATACAGAGTCTGTTACACTGTGCTACAATGTGTAACTCAGAGCGCATGCTGAGATTACAACTCTGCCCAACAATTTTAGCATAGGGCGATGGTGGTAGTGTAACACAATGTTGCTTCTGTGACCCAAAGCCGCCTTTGTCTCTGCTTTTCCAGTAAATCTAGTGGCGATTTTCCAGCTATGCTCCTTACCAAAACAAACTTTGTACCTGAAGTATAAAGAACAACTTGTAAAATGGGATTGAAAGAAGTTAAGCAAAAAACCAATAAAATAAACAGAGGTTCATAAAGATGTCATGCAACAGAAAACCAGGCCAGCAAACTCTATAAGAAAACGAAAGAGAAATACAGTTACATGTAGTACAGTGTTATATCTCTCACTCACAGTCTGTCAGAGAAAAAAAAGAAAAGAAAAGAAAAGGTGTCAGAATTATGATGCCATCTTTTTGTTCAATAATTTAATAACATTGCTATGGTGCAGAATTTGCATATGAAGCATACTGCTTCTCAAAAGTAACTGTTGGCTTGTAAGTGAAGAGGGTATGCGTGTGTGTATTTACAATGTAAATCATATCACTGATTTTGTAAGCATGATTTGAAATCATGCAAGGAGTTCTTAAAATCCACTGGCCACTTGTGTAGCAAATTTTGTCTTGTTCACAGTTCTCTTGTTCCATTCTCTGCTTATGAAAGAGGGTAATCAGTTCTGATGCTGGAGTTCTGCTCTTATGAATTTTTTTCAGATGTTGGGAAATAATCATTATTGCACAGCAAAAGATTTTAGCCCTCGTTCTGATATCCCAGCCTCAAATTTGGGAGGTAGAACAAGGCATTTTTCCCATGAACTTGGACAGATTACTCAGCTTTCTAAAAAGCTGCATTGGCAAAAAGATGTTTTCGCCTGTACAAAGACACTCCCTGAAACTTATTAATATAGCAATAAGCCACAGCAGGGTGTGCATTAGCATGGTATTGGTGCACGCCTGGAGTGTACTGGATTTGTGCCTTAAACCACCCGGGAAGTGAACCAATAGCTTAGCAACGCACACTCTGATGTGGTTTATTGCACTTAGAATGTGGTTCCGTGGGGTTAGATTGAAAAAAACCCACTTTTTAAAATTCAAGATTTATTGAGGTGGAGATTTATTGAGGTGCAGGAATGTCACACATCCTTCCACTAGTAAAAAATAGTTGCCAGTTGGAGGTTAGGAAAAAATAATAGGAGGGAAAAATCCCTCTCCATTTGCTGCCAATCTGAATACATCTATCATTACATTAATTAGGTTTCAGTATGTTATTATAGTAACTAAGAAAACTGATAACAGAGCACTATGACACGCAGTCACAAAAATCAGAAATATTTGTCTTTATTCTCATTACCTTTCAGTTGCTGTTGTTCTAAGTAAATTGAAAACACATTTATATTTGTATGTTACAGTCAAAATGTTCAAAAGTGACCAAATTTGGGGGGCCCAACTTGAAATTCCTTAGACCTGTTTTTCACAGCTGCTGTGTGCCCACGTATCTGAGTTACTTCAGTGAAAGCTGTGGGTGCTCAGCATATCTGAAAAAAATCAGAGTCCTTCAAAATATCTCAAGGTAAGCACCCAAAGGGGAGGCTATTTTTGAAACTGTTGGCCTATGTTCCTCTCACACACACTATAGGAATATGCTGCAGTGAAGAACTCTTAGAATCTGATCCAAAACCCACTGAAGTCAATGGAAAAACTCCCTCAGGGAGTCTTGGGCTAGATCCATACTGTTATTATAATGTGTGTTATAATTGCTCCCAGAGGCCTGAGACTGTGCTAAGTGTTGTACAAATACATTGTAAGAGACAGAAACTTCTCAAAGAGCTTCCAAATACAGACAAACTAAATAGACATGACAGGCAAAGAGTGAATGAAATCAGGTGTTACTATCCCCATTTTACAGATGTGATTGCTAAGGCAGATATAGATTAAGTGATTTGCCCAAGAGTACACAGGAAGTGTGAGGCAGAGCCAAGAAATAAACCCAGTATTCTGACCCCTAGTCCAGTGCCTTAAATCACAAAACTGTCCTTCTCCTACTAATTACTATATTACACACGAGGGGCAGGAGTCCTATAAAATACAACTTGCCTTACTACACAGCCATGATTCATGCCCAGAGCATATTGTTCCTAGTCAATGAATGAGGCAGGGGTTCCCAGGGGAAAAAGGGTCTGCAAACATATAATTAAAGACTGTATCATAATGTGAACACACATGGTAGCTAATGCACAGACAACATTAAATCTGTCATTTCCTAACTTTTGAGGGATTCACTTTGCAACCTTAATAAGGTTATTTTAATGTAGCTTTTTGTATGTAATCTTCTACATTTTTAGAAAAGCAAATTGAAAAAATGGAAATGTCATCATGCAACATCATATTGACACCACGTGTGATGGTGGTCACTCTGCTGTTCATGTGAATCTTGCATTTTTGTATGCTGTGTTGGTGTAGCCCTGTTGTTCCCAGGAAATTAGAGTGAGGTAATATCTTTTATTGGAGCAACTTTTGTTGGTGAGAGAGAGAGAGAGAGATAAGCTTTGGAGCTTTCACGGAGTCCTTTCTTCTTCCTGAAGAAGAGTTCTGTGAAAGCTCAAAAGCTTGTCTCTCTCACCAACAGAAGCTGGTCCAATAAAAAATATTTTACCTCACTCACCTTCATATATATTACTCCCCCCCATATTACCTCACCCAGCTTTCCAGGAGTGAGTTTTCATGATGACATGGGAAGTGCTCTGACTGGTCCTGACTTCTTTGTATCAGCCCCTCTAGCTTGCACTGCAGCCCAGTACCTGGGGGCTGGGTGCCTGCAGCACTGAGACTCTGTGAGATCAGGGACTCACAGACCCAGCTGGGAGGGGAAGGGCACCTCCTCCTTGGCCTCTCTCTCTTGCTGCCTCCTTTTCCCGAGTGGCCTCATGATGCACAGAGCCAGCATGGCTAGTGCTGCATTGGAGAGTCTCCCATGCGAACCCCCAACAGACCCTGCCCATCTCTGTCCGATTGTCTCTCTCATGCAGGGGACTGTGCCCCCCCTTGCTCCTGTGTGCTGCCTGCTTCCAGGGGCCACACAAGAATGATATTGTTTTATAAGTATGTGTGTTATTTTTCATTTAAAATATAAAAAAGGTTTACAGTATGAAATATAAAATAAGTAAATAACACGTTTTTATTATGTTTTGATTTTATATAAAATATTGTAAACCTTTTTTATATTTTAAATGCAAAATAACACACATACTTATAAAACTATCATTCTCGTGTTTTTATTTTAAGTACAAAATAAATATGTATAACAAACTTAGAAGTATGTAACTAGTAATTTGATATGGTGGCGGGTGGTGCCTTTTTTTATGCGTTCGCTCCCCCCTGATGTTAGAACCTGGCTATGCCACTGACACCACCCGTGTTTCCCCATCAAGGTTGGCAGCTTTAGATCCACACACAGACTTCTGCTAGTTGAGGTAATGGAGGCACTGAAAGCAGTAGTAGGTTGTCATCCTCTATGTGGCGCAGCACTAGAGGTGGATGATATATATGCTTTGCTAATGGGTTTCACAAATATTTGCTGACAGCAGAGGAATTTGCGTTCCATTACAGGCTCTGGAGGAGAGTGTGTACAGACTCATTGTCCCTCAAGCTCAACCCCTTCTTCCCTATTCCCACTGCCCTGTCCCAATCCTTTTTCTTTGTCTCAACTCCATTCTCCTTGCGTACTCAGTTCCAGTCTCCACTCCTCAGGCTGCTCATTCCTGTCCCAGTCTTCTTGCCCAGACACTCCTATTTTTTCTCTCTAGGGTCACTGTCCAAGTCCCATTCTCCCCTGCCCTTCCCACACCCACTCCCAGTCTCTTTACCCAGCCAATCCTGGTTCCTCACTCCTAGTTTCTCCTCCAGTCTCTCCGTCTCCCGTCCACCCCAGATCTCAGTCCTTATCTGCCTCCTTGGTTCCTCATCCAATCTCAGTATCCCCTTACCCCCACACTGCCTCTCCACCTCTTTGCCCCAGTTTCCTCCTTCCCTAAATCCCTGTTCTAGTCTCTGCCCAGCCATTCCCAGTTACACTCCTGCTCCTGGTTAGATTTGTGACCCCTCCCCTCACTGTCATCCCCCCCCACCTCGTTCCAGTCTGCTTGTCTGCCAGTCTACAGTCTATCCCCTTCCCATCCACCTCACTCCTCATCTGAACTCACTGTCCCCCCAACCACAAGCCAGCTGGCTCCCAGTCCCCCGTTTCCCTCACAGGGTTACAATCCAGTCCCCCAAACCCTACTCCAATCTCCTTACCCAGCCAGTCGCTCTGTGGGGATGATGCATGCACAGTCTGGTCACATGTAGAATTTGTGAGGGGTGGAACTGCTCACTTGCTCTGTGGAGATGGGCATGGGCAGTCTGTCAGCACTAGGAGCTGTAAGAGGCAGGAGCATACTCAAGGAGGATGGAATCCTCAATGCTTTTCACTCCTAAAGTCTAAGAAGTTTCTAGTGAGCATGTGTACTGCAATTTTTCAAAGGCTTATTATGTGATCACATTTGGGTGGATTTTCACCAGGATAGAAGAGGCACATTTCTGACACAAAGGCCAGCCCCTGCCAAATTTCAAGCCTCTGCTCCAAAGCATGAAGGTGCTAGAGCTATTCAAAGAGATAGTCTCAAGATTTTTTTTTTAATATGGGCAAAATAATGTATTTATCCTTAGCCTCCCTCTTGGAAACAGCTAAACCTGTTTGACTTTTATTTTAATTTTCCAAAACAATTCATCCTGGAGCAGACACTCAGCACAGAAAATTTCAGCCCAAACAGTTAAAGTTTGGCAAAGTTATACACAACTGGGAACAGGGTCTTACAAGGGGAAAGTGTTGGGCAACCTTAATAAAACACAAGGCAGCACTACCAGCCCCACCTATAATATTCTGGAGCATCTAAAAAGAGCGGCTACCTCAAAAAGGAAGAGTGTGAGTTTGTGAAAGGAAATGAAACAGGTGTGATGAAACATTTAACAAAATAAAACCTTAAAAAGAACAAAGCACTTTGCAGAGTGTTTTTCTCTAGTTATTCTGACTTCAGACTTGTGGCACCATGGAAGTATCATTTTCTTGTTTTCCCCTGCCAGCTGGTATGGAAAAACAGATTGATTGCTATATAAAACAGAGGTTATCAGCAGAATTGCTAATTAAATGGTGTAGCTGCCAACTCAAAAGTTACAGGCTGACAAATAATATGATCTAATGTTAGACAAGTATGTTTAATCAATCACAGCTCAAAAAATACGCAACAGCCAGTATTTTCTTTGGACTAGTAATACAATTTATTGGCAGTTAGCTTAATTAAAGGCTAGTAAGAAGATTAAACTCTTGGGTCTGTAGTCTCCTCTCTCTCAGAAAACCCAGGAAGAGGAGAAAAAGTGCTTTTCAAACACCACAAGATTAAACTAGAAGCATTTCCATTGCTTTCTTCCTTCAAGAGTATGCCGACTCATCTGGAGGATAAGCAGAGGACATTGCTCTTTCACTGCTTGGAACCCAAGGATCCACAGGCAAATCCACATTTATTGCTGAAAGAGTCATCTTGCAGAGACTCAACCTTTGTGATGTTTTCTGATATCATTAGCAGCATGGCTTACCCAACAGAATTGGTGGTGAGGTGCAGAATGGCAGTCAAGGCTGCATTATGAAACAGAGAGTCACTGTCCCTTCCCCATTGCCCCATCGCCTCTTAAACTGTGAAGCCCTAACCAAACAGCAGAAACTTGGTGAGGTCTTGATGGGCTGATATGATGGGGGTGGGGTGGTCTTGCTCTGGGCTGCAGCTATCCCCCTCTTACATTAGAAGAATGTTTGAAGGAAAATGAATCTAGCTGGCTTCTGATCATGGCACGGAGTAAAGCGAACTGTAGGGTCCTTGATTAGAATTCTTAAATGTAGATTTTGTTAAATGATTCCCTGGTAATAGATGAGACCTGGGCAGAGAGACAGAAAAAAGAGAGAGAGAGAGAGGAGAGAAAGCAAGCAGCCCAAAAGGTGACATTTCACTAATAATGCCGTGGCTTCTAAACCCTAGGAATGAAGAGAGAAAAGGCCATCTTGTTGGGTAAAACAACTTGTATGAATTTTTTTAGGTGCATTGATTTTGGACTGGCATAAGAACAGGTTTTCCTTGTCACCTTGAAAAAATGAAATTAAATGCTGAAGATGAACCAAACATTCCCAGATATTCAGTGTAGCGCCCCGGAGTCTGCTGATTACCCACAATGCCTTGCAACAGAGTGGATTAATCATTTATGCTGTCAGAACATAGCTGGTCATCAATTTTAGAATAGACTCCATAAATCAAGGCTATGTCTCACTGCAACATTTATTTAGGCCAAGAAACATTACTCACTCACACTGGAGAACTAAACTTCCACTTATACTTGGCTATCCATCACTGGACTCACCAGCTGTCCTGGCTAGATATGGGATGCTGTAAAACAAAAAAATAGGACTATTTATTCAAGGGAACACAGAGGTTGAATGCTAAGTATATTTCCCCACACTGTGATGGAGCTTTCATTTGGGTATGAGCAAAAAAGAACTGTGTTAAAGAAGCAGAACAGGTCACCCAAGGATAATTCAAGGACACAGTTCCGAGTAGTAGTATGTGGTTTTGAAACAATTCATTAATATTGATGAAAATGGGTCTAATTCACTGACTTGAGAGGGCATTGGATTAGGCCCAATAGGAAGCCATAATGTAACCAGTTGTCTTCTGCCAAATGTACCAGATAGGCATATTTGACAGAGGAACAGTTTCTATTCTGCCATGTATATTTATTGTCAGATGATGTTCACATTTATATCAGTTTGATTCAGAGGCAAAGAAGTTACAGGGTGGAACTGGGAGGGAGATAAAACAGAGACAGAGTTAAAATAGTGTTGCCATGTCTCTGAAAACAAGTGCAGTGATTTTATTTGGTCACACTAAACCTGATTCATTAATCTATCTGACATTGCATGGTCAGTGGTGAAAGAGGGAACTACGAATCAGGAGACAGTGAAACCTGCAGGATTTGGGTCATATGGCTTATGCACTGATACCTACTGGGATTATTTGCAGGGCTTGGCTTTGGGCCAATAGCTGCTAATCACTAGGAGGTTTGGGTTCTACAAAACCCATGCCTTCAATAAAGCACACCCTCTTCTCTCCTTCTCTGCCTCCATCCAGGCAATTCACAAGTGTGTTCTTAGCTGACCCTGGGCCCTAGGAATAGCTTTTAATGTCCTCCAGGGGGTGATCACTGAATGGTTTGCTGACTGTTCCCTGCAAACAACCTCTTTGAAAGGCTGCTACAGAGACCCTCTGCTTTCAACAGTTCCTGAATGGAACTTTGGGGGTTGTCCCCATCCTCAGCAGAGCCATACAATTGTCCAGCTGAGTATGTAACTGACCAAGAGCAGATAGCATCCCATATTCCTATGAGCATAGAGGGCAATTAGACAATGAATTGTTCATCGCTAATCACATACAATTGCTCAGGAACCTCACGGTGCTCGCTAGATACTTACTTGCTCCACAAAGGATTACAGGGTGTTTCCTGCCCCATATCGGGACTAGAATCCCTACAGTGAGAACAAGACTGTTCCCCATTCCTACTGCCAGTGAGAAACTTTTTGTTTGTTTGTTTTTAAGACAAAATAATGAATTATGTATTGTTTTAAAGAGCAATTTTATTTACTAGGAACAACACCACGTTAATATGAACAAACAAAATCCTGTCTATAATCTTTTTTCTTCCGGGTATCCGCAAAAATCTGTCTCTCTCTGAGTAGTACAGCACTTAGACATGGACAGTACAATCGTGTTTTGTGATGCGCAAAAGCAAGTACAAGACATAGATGCACTAGAAACTCACCAAGGTCACAGGTTTCGGAGTGGTAGCCATGTTAGTCTGTATCAGCAAAAACAATGAGGAGTCCTTCTGGCCCCTTAGAGGCTAACAAATTTATTTGGGCATAAACTTTCATGGGCTAGAACCCACTTCAACAGATGCATGGAGTGGAAAATACAGGATCAGGTATAAAAACATGAAAGGATGGGAGTTACCTTATCAAGTGTGAGATCAGTCTAACGAGACAATTCAATTAACAGCAGGATACCAAGGGAGGTAAAATTACTTTTGAAGTGGTAATGAGAGTGGGCCATTTCAGACAGTTGACAAGGTGTGCAACTTACCTGTTACCATCTAGTGTAACTGGACTCAAAATATACCTAGGAGTGACTGTGGCTGGCTGGCGATAATCTAAGCACACCATGCTCATAAGGAGTCTAAGTGGCATAAACTATGAGCATTGAAAGTATATAGCCTGATCTCTGGTTAGGGCATTAGACTAGGATGCAGGTGACCTAGGTTCAAATCCTAGCTCTGCTGCCGATTTCCAGTGTGACCTTGGGCAATTCATTAAGATCCCATTCAGTAAAATGGGGATAATAATTCTCTGCCTCCCAGGTGTGCTGTGAGGGTTCATTCACAGGATTCATTAACATGTGATATTTTCAGATACTATGGCGATGGCAGCATATAGATAAGAACCTAGATTGAGAGGCAGCAAGTGACTCAATTTCTGTATCTTGATTCCTATCTGTAAAATGTGAGCTAGTCTCACTGGTGTAGTCCTAAACTGCAGCATCTCTCTCCCTCCCTCTAATCTCACCACCATGTGGCTTTCTAAAAACCCCGCCCCCACGCTGCAGGAGCAGGGCACAGTGGGGCAGTGAAGCTAGAAGACTGTTCTGGTGCATTCGGTCTCCACTACACCACTCATAGCATTACTCCTTTTCTCCTACCCTTCTATCTTGTCTCTTTATATTATAAACTCTTAAGATCAAGGACAGCCTGTTTGTATGGCACCTAACACAATGGAGCCCTGATCTCTGTTGGGGCCTCTATATTAATAATTAAATATTCACCAGTCACCTTTGCATGATAGATATCACCCTCACATGCCTGGTGTTCAAGGGCAGAAGAAAGCAAAGTCTTTGGATTTGGGCCTGGTGGTTTGAGGAGACTGAGAAGAGTTAGTGGGAAGCTGCAAACCCATTACCGGAGAACAAGGGACCAGCAAGGGGCTGTCTTCATGAGCTGGAAAGGAAGATCAAGGAGGTCAAGAGATTGATATTTTTAAGTGCATCAAACTTTTGGCAAATCACAACTTCACATATTTTTAATCCATCCCTTCCTGTCTCTTTTGTTCATAAAAAATAATTTGGTGTTGTTGCTGAGAGATCTCTGTGCTGGAGCATCCTATAGCGTGAATCTCTCAGAAGCTATCAAATATTGCAACCAGTGTTCAACTCCTAATAAACCAGGACTTGTACCTTCTTTGTCAGAGGACTGCAGTGGAACTCTGAACTAGAGACCGTGGAGGAGATAAGAAGTGACAGGAGCAAGAACCTATGTAACCAGACTGTTAGGAAATAGAGAAAGTCAGGAGACATTAATGTACAGTATGTACAGTGTATATGACAAATTATTTCCACCACCAAGGTGGAAGGCTGGCGCTAAAGGTGTAGAAATGGAATCAGATGCAATTAAATAGTTACCTATGTCATCCAAGGTATTGCACAGAGAGTGGAATATAATGTTTGGCTGGAAAAACTAGCTGGAGCCTTATTTCACACCAGTATGATCATCTCAACACAGAAATGCTGCAAGGCATGTTTTACTGTATGGCAAACGTACAACCACATTAAGATTAATTGCCACAGAAGAGCTCAAATCAATTGGCATGAAGGAAAATGGAGTTCACTGATCAAAGGATTTCTTTGGCATATAACTGATATGTGATTTCATGTGTGATTATCTGGACATCTGCTTTGTTTCTCAGTCAGTGGTCAACAAACAGCCTGCCCACTCTCACTATTGCTCCTTCCTACCTTCACAGCAGGCACTGCCTTGGAAGCAGACCAAAAGGCCTATTTTAGAGATCCAAGACGCAGTTTTTTTCTTGCACTTTTTTCAGGCTCATGAAAGGCAGAACATATGGTGCAGGCATCTTTCCCAGGGCTGTATCTCGAGTCTGTATGGTACATCCCTTTTGTTTTCTGATCTGCACTTATGGGAAGCACCTGACTATTTGCAACAGAGTAGCACTACAGGTCTGGCTTTGCCATATATTTTGTACAACTTTTTAAGTGCTTGAGTTAACTTGCACCATTTTTTTGCATTTGCCAGCTGTGCTGCTAACAGGAAACCCAGAGTTTTTAACAACTGAGATTATTTAATTTTAAGTCACTTGCAAAAATGCAGGAAAACAGTTTTACATGGATTCCTTTGCAGATTGCACAGGCAAGCTGAATTATTTTTATTTTAAATTAAAGAAAATAAATGATGCACCATTTTTATTGTCGTCAGACTATTGCTTTGGATTTCATTTGTCTTCTCTTTTGAAAAAAAGATGGACTTTTTTACAGTGGTGTAATTATTTTAAATTCCATTTTGAAAATTTACAATACCATACCCGTTATTAAAGAAGCGATTGTTTTGTTAACGTTGTAATTTTAGGATCAGTTAAATACGAAGGCACATTATGAGTAATAAAAGGCTGGTCTATTAAATTTAACCATTACACATGGATGTATCACAGAACAAAATGACATTTCTTCCTCCCTTTCTGTCTTATGTAGTAGTTTTCACACATGAAATGAGGAGAAACAGCAGGCTGTTTATGAACGGTTTCCAATGGAATCTGACTGAGCATGCTTTCTTACCTCCCTCACTTACCTCCCGAGAAAGAAAGCTGGCAGGATATTTGAAAAATATATGCAGACAAATTAATTTTGGAAACCACCAATAATAATTTCATATATCAAGTAGTAACTTATATTAGTCACACTAACTATTCCCTTGAGGCTAACATGATGACAAAGTGCATGCCAATTACTTGGCTAAGGTTGAAATGATCTTAATGGTCACATATGTAGCCTAATGGAGTCCATTGAAACCCACAAAGTGTACTAGACCTCAGAATCAGAAGACCGGTTTCTTCCTACATAGTTAAATATTGCTGTCAGTAGAGGCTCTCATTCAGTGAAAACACACTGCTGATCACAAGTTATTTCTCAGTAAAATGATTGCTCCTCTGAATATCAGATGATGATGATGACACACTCAGTGGTCATCCCACGACAGTTCCTTTCCTCCAACCATTTATAAGTAAAATAAGAAAGTATTTACCCACTGATTTGAAACTTCAATTATATTAAAATCAATACAAAAGTCCCCTCTAAAATTCCAGAAATCTCTCTCACCACTTCTTTGAGGAATATTTGTTTGTTTGTGTTAGCAGGACACCTCCATGATAGGAATATTCCCCCCAGCATGCTTTGTGACAGGATGATTGCTTTCAGGAAATGTTCCATGCAGGACAGCCAGCCGGAGTGCAATCAACAGGAGAGTCTGAACTACTAGTTCTGTTTGCCCAATGGAACCAATCTTCCTGACTAGTAGGTCAATGCAGTCACTCCCTTGACTAGGTGTGCAGGACTCAAATGGAAGTTCAGCTCCTTCACATATTGTGTGGAAAAGCTATTTTAGAAATGTTGTTTGTAAAGCCAGCTTCCTCAGAAACATGAGTCCAACTCTACAGACCTCAGATGGAAAGAAAACATTTTATAAACCTTTACAAGTGATAAAAACTACATTTTGCATGTAATGTAATGTCATAGCTGTAAGTGTGTTATCTTGGGACATACGAGGGTCCTCCCTTTCCTTTCCCACTCACATTTTTTTCTTTCTTTTCATATCTTCCTGTCTCTTTTGTCAGGGGTTTGTTTGTTTAGCTTTTCCTATAATTCATTTTTTCTTTGTTTGACATTCACCCAAATCTGCCCCATCTCTGTCTATTTCTTCCTCCATTTTTCCTTTCTTCCCCCTTTGTCACCTGCCACTCTGCCATTTCATCTCATATGTCCCCTTCACCATGTGATAGCGAGGTCAGTGGGGGCGGCTTCTCCACTGCAGAAGAGACGGAGTAGGTACAGATACTGGCACAGCTTTTCACCCTGTAAAGAAAAGGAATCAAATAGGGGAATTTTAGCCTCTTCTCCCATCAAGTGCTGATGTTCCTCTTTCAGGTCCAAAGTTTGGGCATTCCAGAAACTTCCTACCAACCTCCTCCTGTCCGCACTTCAAGATATTGCTGCCTGGGGAGGAGTCCATACTACACCCTTTTTCACTGGTAGTTGAGGAGGCAGGAGAAGGGGGAACTCTGAAAGAGCAGTGCTCCAAACCAAAGGCAAGGAGAAGAGGGGCTGATGTGCTTCTCCTTATTTTAACTTTGTGGAGGTCACCCAATCCCATGCAGGCATCCATGGGCAGAATCTGGCTATTACATATTCTTTAAGTCACTCCCTTACCCAAATTCCTTGGTCTATATCTTCACCTGGCCTGGATCAAGCTGAAGGTCCAGCCTCTTCTCTTCAAGTCCTGGATTTCCTACTGAAGCACTTTGGATAGCCATAATATTGACATTTTCCCCTTCTTCTCTCCCTGCAATACAATGATTTGGAAAACATGCTTATTGCTGCAATGGGGCTTTGCTATGATCTCTTGATGTTTAATTTCAAAAGTGATTTATAAAAGAAAAAACCTAGCAAGATGGCACAGAATGTCTATACGTGGGCTAAGTAAGCTCTAGCTGATGTTAGTACGGCTTAGCTCATGGTTCTCAACCTATTTACCATTGTGGGCTGCACACGCAGCTCACTGTGTGTTTTGTGGACCGCATCCACACAATATATATAATATCTGTTTGGGCCTGAGGATGTCACATGGGCCGAAGCTATGTGCTGATTGGGCCACGGGTTGAGAACCACTGGCTTAGCTAATGCTATGTCTATTGCTTTTCCCAGTAGCCCACTGTATTTTGGTTCAGTTTACTGGTCTACTGGGAATCTTCACAATCTGCAGCTTTTTCTGATGCTGGGCTCTGTGCAGAGGGATTTCATAACAAATCAGTGAGTGACTATTAAAGGATAGCCCAGGCAGTAAAATGCTAAGAATAATCTTCTGTTTCCCTGATTTCTCTCAAGTGGGATGAAATTTCTTCTTGGGGCTACATTCTCTTGAAATTGACTAGTTATTTCCTGGGGCCCAAGATCAGCCTTTCCCCTCTCCACGCCAACAGTCCCAACCATGTGTTTTTGACTCCTTCACCTTCCAACCTTGAGATGTCATTACCAGTTCTTCTAAACCCATCAGTACAGAGTTGCTGAAAATATCTTGACATTTCTGCTTCTCCGTTTGACATTAATCAAAGTTATTTAAGGGATAATAGTTAGGGTTAATCTAACAGGCACTAACTCCCCCTCTCCTCCCCCCCAAATCACCATCCTTTCAGGACTTCTAATTTTGGAAAAGCAAATACAAACAGCACTGGAAATACCGCCAAGAAAAAAACAAGCAACTAACCTGTAAAGGGGGGAAACTCTCATTGCCAGTGTGCCTAGTGGCTGGGCAGGGGCATTTTCCTTTTTCACTCCTGCTGGGCCCTGCAGTGGTCTTCTTCTTTTAGTGACTCAGCCCTCAAACAGGTCATGTTTTCAAGTCCAGCTCTTTCAGAGTCTAATAATGGTGAGGTCTTCAGGATTAAGGGCTTCCCCCTTAGGTTAGGGTCCCATGGTCCAGACCTGGGGAGGGCAAACTACAGCTCACGGGCTGGATCCAGCCCATCAGGGCTTCCAACTTGTGGGGATTGCCAGCCCCGTGGCACAGCAGGGCTAAGGCAGACTCCCTGCCTGCCCTGGCCCCACACCGCTTCTGGAAGCAGCTGGCACCATGTTCCTGCAGCCCCTGGGGGAGGGGGAGGGCAGAGGGCTCTGAGCACTACCCTCACCTGCAGGCACCGCCGCCCCCCGCAGCTCCCATTGGCGGGGAACAGGGAATTGCGACCAATGGGAGCTGCGGAGGTGGTACCCACAGGTGAGGGCAGCACATGGCAGAGCTGCCTGCCCCACTTCATCCCCAGGAGCCACTGCCGACATGCTGGCCACTTCCACGAGGGGTACAGGGCCAGAGCAGGCAGGGAGCCTGCCATAGCCCCACTATGTGCCGCTTCAACCCCAGAGCCGCTCGAGGTAAGCAGTGCCAGGCCGAAGCCTGCACCCCGAACCCCTCCTGTACCCTACAGTCCAACCCCGTGCCCTCAGTCCCCTAACCCCCTGCCTTGAGCCCCCTGTTGCACCCCTCCTGCACCCCAACTCCCTGCCCTGAGCCCCCTCCCACACTCTGCACCCCCTCCTGCACCCCAACTCCCTGCCCTGAGCCCCCAACCCCCGTCCTGAGCTCCCTGCAGCACCCCACACCCCTCCTGCACCACAAACCCCTGCCCTGATCCCCCCTCCTGCACCCCAACCCCTTGCCCTGAGCCCCTTCCTGCACACTGCACCCCCCTCCCGCACCCCGCACTCCCTCGCGCACCCCAACGCCCTGCCCCAGCCTTACATTCATGGCCCTGCATACAATTTCCCCACCCAGATGTGTCCGTCGGGCCAAAAAGTTTGCCCACCCCAGTCCAGACCTTTATAGCTTTTCCCTGTTGTCCTTATTTAGG
Organism: Mauremys mutica; assembly: GCF_020497125.1. Taxonomy (NCBI): domain Eukaryota; kingdom Metazoa; phylum Chordata; order Testudines; family Geoemydidae; genus Mauremys; species Mauremys mutica. The sequence goes on along the minus strand of NC_059072.1, from coordinate 54,763,978 downwards.
TGCTGCTAGGGGACCCTGGACCCACCCTCTCCACCAGGTTCCAATCTAGGGCCCAATGGTAGGCAGCAAAGTCCTGTGCTGTGTGTATCACTTCCTACCATCCCTTCTCTTTGCACAGAGTATGGTAAAGAACTAAACCCAAAGATAAAGTCTCTGACCTTCCAAGAGTCACCAGCCCCTTCTCTGCAGGCTTGGTTGGGTTGTACAGCCAGGCCTTGGTCAGGAAGAGCTTCCCAGGCGCTCAGAGCACAGATCAGCTCACCTCCACTATCTACCTGCTACTGCACTACTCTGCCTCCCTTTTTAAGCTCCTCCTCCAGCCTGTGCCGGCTTTACAGTGTGGTAAGACAGGGATGCCTGGGCCCGAAACAGCTCTTTAACCCTTTCCTCTCCAGTGTGGGGTTTCTATACTCCATCACATAACTCCAGAGATTTCAGAGATTTGTTACAAGTCCTGATTTTGCAAATGACACCATGGAGATGGGTCTTGTGCACCCATTCAAAGTCAGCGGTTGGATTAGGCCCTAATTTTACAAGTGGGAACATAATAGCTTCTGATGTCTTGTGGCTGGATTTTTGTAAACATACAATAGATTTCTTTGTTTGAAGATGTTAGCAGCATGAATAACGCCTACCAGTTTATAATAAAATTAAAGGAAATCAAGATTAGAGGTTTGTTTCTTATCTTGCAGAGTTTCTGCACAAATACAACTTATTTTGACATTTTTTCATGTCACAAAAATGTAATCAGTGTTGGACACAATCCCCTCCACCCCGCAGTTTACTATCAGGATGGCAGCAAAAATCACCGTGCACCTTTTCTTGGAGTATTATGAGTTTTCAAGATAAGCTGGATGGGTTTGATCACATAGTTGAATTTCAACATATTTCTTAAGGATTCCTGATTGGCTAAGGCTGCCACAAAGGAAGGTTTGGAGAAACCATTTTGACTCCCCCACCCTCCCTTAATATCTGTATGGAAAGAAGGGAAGATGGCTACACCTAGATGTTAAATGGGGACAAGGAGACAAAGTAGGGAGGAGGAAAGTTGTGATAGAATGTCATGGGGCCTCTGAGGTCTGAACATGCGGTCTGAACATGAGGTCAAACATATCTTTGTTTGAAGCAAGCTCTGAACCACTTACGTTACTCAGGTCACTGGTTTTATATGCAGCTTTGAAGCTGGTTTACTGCATGTGCTCTATATAGTTTTGCTGTGGTATGGCTGATGGTTTTCTGAATTATTTTATCCTTGAAATCTCTAATGTTCCTCACTTTAGTCTCAGAGTTACCTGCGTTCTGTACACATTTGGTGTCCCTTACATCATAGATAAACAACCCTGAAACTGAGGTTATAGAATGAGTTAGTTACAGAAAAGGAATGACTCTCACATCTTAAATGTCTCCCATGAATAGTATGAGTGTATCCCTTAGTCTGGGCCTTTTTCACACTCTGCATCCCACACAAGGGCTTTGGCAGCTTGAGAGGAAGGCTTATGAAGTCTGTTTTCCTCTGGCAGTCACATCAGACCTGTGAGAAAAACAAAAGCTGCCAAACATGAGCTTCGTAAACAAAGTGGCACAAATGGGTTCCACTAGGGAGAAATTCAGAATGAGAATGATATACACGGCTTCTGTTTCTTAGACCACATGAAGCTGAACATAGTTAAAAGAAAGTACTGTACTACTTACTGTCTATGCTCCTGGTACAATTTTATTTTTCAGTGGCCAGATTGCACTGAAAAGGGGTGATATACATTTACTTGTGTCGTTTTTACTAGTTACTCACTACCCATGCTTTGTGGGCTGTGCTGTCAATACGCAGAATGCAAAGGTAATCAGAGAAAATGCTGCACATGAAACATTCTGAACACATTTTCTGTGGAAATAATAAGCGTTAATTTATGGAGGCCCGTGTTCCAACCCTCTGGGCACCTTAATGGGAAATATCTTGAACATCACTATAATAAACAATGACAGACAATACTTTAGAGAAAGTACTGTAGTCAGCTACAAATACTGAGAACAAACCAAGGCCACAATCCTATGAATACTTATTCAGGTTTTTAACTGACTCCTAGAATGAGTGAAGTTAAGCATGTGTGCATATGATTGGGGCCTAAATAAATGAATTCCCCCTCCAAAAAAGAATCTACAGAAGACACAGAAAGAGTTGATCTTTGTCTTGAAAGATGCCATAGATGAATTCCAGTTTATAATAGGAAGAAGAATATTCCAGAAACTCAGATCTGTTAATAGGATTTATTGTGTGAGCAGTGAGCGAATTTATTTAGTTTGGTTCTCAGTTATTTTTAGTTGATGTTCTTATACATATAAAGCCAAACTCTCCTCATTGGAACTGATAAGGTAGCACTATTTTTAGAAAAAAGGAGTTAATTACAGAAATTGGTCTATTATGATTACTAGCTAGTATAATACAGGAGTCCAATCTGGCTGAATGGTAAAATGGACTCACTTGAACGACATGCATTTTAATATAACTAAATGCAATATCATACATCTAGGAACCAAAAATATAACATTTATAACATGACAGACCGTATTTTAGAAAGCACTAAAGATGGAATACTGTATTTGGAAAGACCTTGGGGGTCATGGTGGATAACCAACTGAATATGAGTTTCTTGTGTGCTGAAGTAACTAAGACAGCATGTGATACTGGGAATATTGAGTTGAAGCACAGAGGTGGTATTGATACTGAATATGGCACTAGTGAGGGTCATTGCCAGAATACTGTGTTCAAGGGTGTTGGAGCCTTCCCAAAAGTGGGGATCTGGGAGCCAGCCCCGCCCCTGGCATGCAGGTGAGGGGGCCCAAAAGCAGCCCCGGCCCCTGTCACCATCCTAGGCAAGTTGAGGGATCCAGGCTCCCCAAGTGGGGGGCGGGGCCTTGAAGCCACAGCCCAGCCATTGTAAGAGCCACACGGGTAGCTGTGGGGAGCTGCGACAGACTCCCCACTTGCCTGCAGTGTGGGGGGCTGGAAGAGAACAGCCCTCACCTGGCCCGTTTTCCTGACCCCCTGGTTCCCCACCCAGGGCAGGTGGACGGTCCGCAGCTCCCACAGCTGCCCACCCAGCTCTTACCATGGCTGGGCTGTGGCTCCGAGACCACCCCCTTCTGGGCTGGGGACAGAGCCGCACAGGCAGCTGTGTGGAGCCGGCACAGAGTCACAGGCCCTCCACCTGCCCTGAGCTGGGAGGGAGCCTGGGGGGCAGGGACACAGGCCGGGGCTGCTCTCAGGCCCCCTGCACTGTGGGCAGGTGGAGGGTCCACACAGCTCCTACAACTGCCCGGGCTCCCCGGCCGGGCTCCACCAGCTGCTGGCCTGGCCGGGGGTGGGGCCTCGTGGGGAAGAGGAGGGTAAGGGGGCAAGTCCACCATGGCAACAAGTGGACAGGCCAGACCCATCCACTTTCAGAAAGTGGGAGAGCCATGGCTTTCTGGCACCCCCTGTTCTGGCACTCCTGGTTGTGTCCAGTTCTGGTATTCACACTTTGAAAAGGACATTGACAAATGGGTAAGGCTTCAGCAAGTCACTAAAAGAATGAATGGCCTGAGGTCTGGAAAACCTGCCTTGCAACGAGAGATTAAAGCAGCACAATCTAATTTATCCCAGAGAAGTTTAAGAGATAACTTGATCATAAGCAGCATTGCCAGTTCTTGTGATTTTATCACAAGAACGTGATATTTGAGGTTTTTCTTAAGGCCTCATCTCCTGAATTTATATGATTAGATGACAATCTCAGCTTTAATTTAAAAAAGATGTAATTTATAGCTTTCATGGGTTCAGAAAAATGCTTCAAAATATAAACCTAAGTGCATCCAAAAGGCTCAGAAACCAGAAGAATAAAATAAGCCCCAAATTCATTATTAAAAAAGCTAATGATTTTTAGCTCAGTCTCATGATTTCTTGAGGGCTGACTCATGTTTTTTGAATGCTTGGAGATAGCAACACTGCATAAGTACCTATGTATAGAAAAGCAGAAGGCTTTTGAATCTAGCAGGCAAAGGCATAACATGTAAATTCAGACTAGAAATAAGTCACAAGGGTTTAATAGTGAAAATAATTAATCATTGGAACAACTTACTCAGGGATCTTGTGGATTTTCTGTCACTTGAAATCAAAATAGGAAAAACTATGGCTTGGTGCAGGAATTGCTTTAGTGAAATTCGATGGCTTCTGTATGCAGATCAGTCTAAATGATCGTAACAGTTCATGTTGGCTTTAAAATCTATTAACCTTTGAACGTTGTTAAGAAGCATGGTTAAAGATAACCACTGTCACATGACAATGGCCAGCATCAGTATCTGCTGACTTTAATGGTTTTAGTCATAGCTGCTCCTTTCCACACACTGCTCCTTTGTGTTGCTGCTACACTGTGATTTGTTCTCTCCCATAGCACTGACAACCTGAGTAGGTCTGTCATAAGTGGACTAATTCACTGTACTGTGTAAGATATAGCTGCCTGGTGTTTTAAAATACAGTGCACAATACCTGTTTCGGGGGAGAGGAGGTAAAATGCCTTGCAGGTCAGATCTCCCAGACCATTTCTTCTTTCTTCTAAACCAGTGGTTTTCAACCTGTGGTCTGCAGACGCCTGGAGGTCTGCAGAATATGTCTAAGGGGTCCCTGAAAGGTTTTTGTTACCACAGAAAAGAGTGGTTTTCAACCTGTGGTCTGTGGACCACCATGTCTAAGATTTCCTCTATTTGAAAAAAAATTAAGGTCCGGAAATGAAAAAAGCTTGAAAGCGACTGTTCTAAACCAGTTCTACCAGACTTTAGCTTCTTAGCAGTTTTCCTTAAAACCTGTTTTCAGAAACACGTATCTTTCTAAAACATGAACACTTTGGGCTGAAATATTCCATGCTTGGTCTCTATCTAATGTTCAATTTTGTTTTTGAAATGTGGTGCCAACTCCTTTATCAATTTGTGAGTGTAAGGGACACCAAACCTTTGGGACATGAAGACGTGCCCATGCCTCAGTTTTCCCTCTTGCTGATAGGGTAGTTTAGCCCTATGGCTAAACCAAAAATTCCACCACTTGCAGGGTTACATAAGTCCAAAACAAACAACAGTTTCCTTTTTTCATCCAGCTTCTCCCCCTCTCCGGGCCACTAACTCACTGTTGAAGGCATGTACCAATCTTCATCCAGTCTTTCACTTTAGGTCATAGATTATCTCTTTGTGACTTTCCCCACCCCGAAACACCCCCTTGGCAGAGCTTTAAAGCTATAGAGGAGCTTTAGTGCTGAGGCCTTAAGTGAAGAATCCATCTGATCCAGCCCCAAACTACCTGTGCTTCATTCCCTCCCCACCCCCTCAAGATGCTTTCTGTACTATTCTCTTCTTTATGGTACTCCAGGAAACCCTCTTATCACCCTCTTCTTCCCAGTTCCCTATGGAGAGACCCAGAACGTCTGACCTCTCCCAGACTTCCCCCTCCATACAGACAGCCACATGGCATGGCTTTTCCATGTTGCTTCAGCAGAGAAAACACTCCCCAAGTCCTATTCACTCCCAGGTCTCTCTCTAGTCTGAGCAAAGGGGTGCTCTTTATAGCTCCTGGCACTCCTTCCCAGCATCCCTTAGCCTCTACCTCCCTGCCTGAGTACCAGGATACTTTGCAGGATTGAGACATATGTAAGGATATAATCACTTAGGAGGGAAGTGGAATTAAAAACAACAAAGCAACTGAAAAATCCTGTAAGGATGCTTAACTGGCAACTTCAGAACATGAGAATATTGAATTGTTAACATAATTAAGCACAAGCAGCTTCATTATTTTAAAATGAAAAATAGAACAAACTAGGAAATTAAATGAAAAAAGTTATATTATTGCAATGGTACGATTACATGGTTAAAATTACAAATATTTATGAAAAGTAAATATTAGAGCTGGCCAAAAAACAGGATGAATTTTCCAAACAATTTGTGATAAATTTGCCAAAAATTTCAATCAACTCCTTCTATCTGTCTATGATTTCAGCAGTGACAATACAGATCTTCATGTATACCAGGGGTGGGCAAACTATGGCCCAGATCCAGCCTGCCAGCCGTTTAAATCTGACCCTCAAGCCCCTGCTGGGGAGTGGGGTCTGGGGCTTGCCCCGCTCCAGCCAGGGAGCAGGGTCTGGGGCCACTCCACGCGGCTCCCGGAAGCAGCGACATGGCCCCCTTCTGGCTCCTACACAGCCTCATGTACCACCCCTGGCCAATGGGAGATGCAGGGGCGGTGCCTGCAGATGGGACAGCACGCAGAGCTGCCTGGCTGCACCTCTGCATAGGAGCCGGAGAAAGGACATGCCGCTGCTTCCAGGAGCCGCTTGAGGTAAGCGCTGCCCACAGTCTGCACCCAAGAGCCTCCCCCCATGCTCCAACCCCCTGCCCCAGCCCTTTTCCCGCTCTTGCCCTCCAAACCACTCGATCCCAGCCCAGAGCACCCTCCTGCACCTCAAACTGCTCATCCCCAGCCCCACCCCAGAGCCCACACCCCCAACTGGAGCCTTCACACCCCCCCTCACACCCCGCCCCCTGCCCCAACCCAGAGCCCCCTCCTGCACTCTGAACTCCTCATTTCTGGCCCCAACCTGGATCCCAATCCCCCAATCAGAGCCCTCACCCTCCCACACCCCAACCCCAATTTTCTGAGTATTCATGGCCCGCCATACAATTTATATTCCCAAATGTGGCCCTCGGGCCAAAAAGTTTGCCCACTCCTAATGTAGACTATTTTTCTATTCCTGTTTTCTGGTTAAATGCATAGCTAAATATATTTATGTTAAATGTCAAACACATGCCATAAATACTCACGATGCAGCTGAGTTTACATTCTATATATAATAGATCTATCACAGATTCTCTTTTTGGCTTTTTGCCATTTATTTAACATATCTGACTTGGTTTCCTAGTCTGTAACATGAGGATAAATACTTCTTATTTGCCTATTCTAAGCAGTGGAGTTAATTGGTTAATATGTGTAAAGTCCTTTGGAGAAGGAAAGCACTGAATAAGTGGTCAGTATTTTATCACCATATAAAGGGTAATTTTATTTTTTAACTTTTCAAATGAGGTGATTTTTTTTTAACCTTTTGAAACATGTTCACTGATTCCTAGGTCAAGTATTTTCTGTCAGTTTGGGCATTGCCTCACTGTGTGTGTGTGTGTGTGTGTGTGTGTGTGTGTGTGTGTGTGTGTGTGTGTGTGTGTAAACCAAATTCTCTTCAAACTAACATACCGTCCCAAACTCTCATTTTAATACATAGTTTACCTCTGCCTCCACCCTAATATGTACGCTTATGCACTGAAACTTAGTGCAGAATTTCTCAGTCTAACCATTTTTCTTTTGTGCCAGAACTATGTGGGGAGGTAGGGAATAAGGAGTGTTTGAATGACAGTGCTGACAGGCTCCTAACTACTGTACAGTATCACAGACATAATGCTCTAATAAATAATTCTTGTTGGCAGTTCAGAAATCAAAGCTTATTAACATGAGAGGGAGGATGAGCATTTTAATGCATCTGGAGTCTATCCAGTACAATTAACACCACATATATCATTTAGTTCACCTAAAGCCATATATCACAGTAACAACTGTCATATTTTAAAGACTGCCTTGAACATCATAAAGCCATGGCATTGAAAATGAAGTATGGCTTAGAAGAAATATAGGAACATCACATTTTTTCATATGACCAACTAGAAAATTAAGTGCTGTAAATGCTTTAAAATTCCTTCTACATGGATACAACTCATAAATATGCTAAAGTATCCAACTTTCCTGTGTAACATACATTACTTTAACCACTGTGGGCCCAATCCTGTCAACATAACTATGTCAGTGGTCAATGGAGCTACTGAAACGAGTAAAGTTATTCATGTGCCTGAGTGTTTGCAGGATTGGGCTCCATTTTTTATTAAAATATTACTTGACTGTTTAATGAACAGAATAATCACCCCAAGTAAAACTGATATCAGTGCCAGTGCTGAAACTTAATATGCCACCCAGGTGCAGGTTATATAAAGCAGTAATTACTGCTGACTCTGTTTTTGTCTGCAGGTGGGTCGGACTCCAGGAGGAGGAGGAGGAGGAGTTAGAGATTAAATTGCTGCTACTGTTTAAACTGTGTATCCCATTCACAAAGTTATGCTCCTATCCTATTTCATTGGTTTAACCAGTTGATAAACCAGTGAGAACACGTATACGTAAAACACTTCCACCATATTTAGGCTCTTTGCATGGATAATGCACAGAGCCTAAATATAATGTGCAGAGATTCCCAACTGTCCTTCATTTATAAGCAGCCTGTTCCCTCCCACTTACATGACTACTGCTGGTACAGGGGACTTCTGCGGCAGCTCTCAAAAGCATCCTCCCAGCAGTAACACAAGCAGCAGGAACTAGTCTTCAGAACCTCAGCTTCATGACATCACCACTGACTTATTCTTGGACTTCGAATCCAAGAGACAACTGAAAAATGGAATTTCCATCCCACTGGAAATTCCAATATTTTGACTCCAGTTGGGACATAAAACTCAAAATATCCAAAACTTTTCAGGGAACGTCCCTGAAAATTTTTGATTTGGAGAAGTTGAAACATTTCATTTCAGGTTCGGTCGACAGTAATCTCTTCATCTGTCTGAACTGTTGTGTGGACTCATGGGAGTTATAGGTCTGAGTCCCTCATACCCGCATTCTCTTCTATGGGTCCCACTACTCGGCTTGACTACATTCCCTATCATGCACAGTAGTCTCTGTCTGTGGCTGAGGGGTCCCATTTAGAAGAAAGCACATTTTATGATGGGAAAATGTTTAATTTGAATTTTTTTGACCAGCCTAACCTCTCACTAACCCAAGCTTCATCCTCTAACTCTTCCCACCTTCTCCTTCCTACCTCAGTCTCTCATCCTCCTTAGCTACTCTTCACCATCACCTCTATTCCATCCTATTATCCATCCTCACCCTTCACCGCTGCAAAAAAGAACCTTGGGCCTCACATGATGTGTACCAACAACAACCTAATCACTTGCAGTGTTGCAGTGCTAGCCCCAATCCTTTGTTTGTCCTATTTGCTTAAACTGTAAGCTCTTTGGGGCAGGAAGCTCTGTTATGGTGTGTGAGTGTTTGTACAGTGCTTAGAACAGTGGACCCATTAGACACCAGCAGAAAATAAATGAATAACAATAAAGTTTTATGTCGACTGCTCGTTTGACAGCAGGGGTGAAAGTAAAATACAGTTCTTAGCCGTACGGGGCCCACTCTGCCCCCCCCCGCCCCAGAAGGGTGGGGCCTCAGGCGGAAGGGGCGGGGCCAGGGTGAAAGTGACTTACATTTCTTACTGGTACAGTCCAGAGCCAAGCAACCCACCTCTCCTACATACTTCATACCTCCCATTGCATGACTTTGATATACAAAATAAAGCTACTACTACCAGTACTGTCTGTAATAAAACTTTAATATTGGAATAAGCCTGAAAAAGTGAAAACTCTCTGTCACATTTTTCTCCTTGTCCTCCAGCCAGGCTGCCGATGGGGCTTGGCTCCATGCTTCCCCTCCCCCTAACCTGGCATTCAGCAGGGGCTGCAGCGGCTCCCCTCTAGCTTGGAGCAGGGGGACTGGCTGAGGGAGAAGCCTGCCCAGGATGCCTGCTCCCTGCATAGGAACAGTTTAAACTCACCTGTTCACTCCTTAGTTCAACCGCCGGGATTAGGGGCCATTTCACTCACAGTTATTTGGGTGGGGGTGAGACCAAGGCAGGGGCAGAATACAATAGGCATTTGGCTGCACAGCTTAAATCTGAAGCTAATAAAAAGCCAGTGGAAGGGGAAAAGTCACTGTCACATTGGTTTCTCTCCTACCTCCTCCTCAAGCCCCAAACAACTGTGAGTGAAATTAACAAGGATGCCAGAAATGGCTCCTAATCCCATGGGCTGAACCAGGGAGTGAACAGGTGAGTTTAAACTGTTCCTATGCAGGCAGCAGGCATCCTGGGCAGGCTTCTCCCTCAGCCAGTCCCTCTGCTCCCTGCTGCAAGCTAGAGGGGAGCCCCTGCAGCCCCTGCTGAGTGCGAGGGGTCGGAGAATGTGGAGCCTAGCCACTTTGGCAGCCTGGCTGGAGGAGGAGAGAAACCAGTGTGACAGTGAGTTTTCCCTTTCCAAGCTTTTATTAGCTTTGAGTTTAAGCTGTTTTTTATGCTGCCTAAAGAGGTGAAAGTAAGCCAGTACTGAATGCTCCACTTATTTGCCAGTATGCTGCTGCACCGTTTTTTTTACTGGTACTCTGTACCTGTACCGGCTTACTTACACCTCTGTTTGAAAGAAATATGTCACTAAGGTATTATTATCAGGGTGCTATTGATGTCTCACACACTGCTCCCATTTTTTCCTTCTCTTGGGCCAAAATCTATTTAGGAATATGGAACTGTATTTCAGGGCAGCAGTAGTCTGACCTTGGGATGTATTATGGGTGGAGATCTCTCCACTTCTGTCATATTCCTACATATTGCCCAAAGCACTCATTACACATCTAAACTTCTGCAGATATCACCATCCGTTTAAGAAATGGCTTATCCACAAAGTTATAGCAGTAGCTAAAGCAGAGAAAAATTCTTATCATAGTTTGCTAATCAAGCTCTCTCTGTGGGCATACATTCCCAATCATACCCTAAGTGTCTCTGAGAAAAGACACACCACTGCATCTCTGTTTCCATTTTCATTAATTATCCAAGCCCTAAAAGCGGCAAGGAGGACTAGAGCAATTCTAATATACAGAATAATAGGCTACTTCTTGTTTGACTTTATTGCCAAAATAGCTTAACAGCACTTAACCAAACAAGTTGTATGCTCCAGTAACACATCAGGACCCCAATCCTGTAGCTGAGAGCATGTGGAATCCTAGTGACTTCAGTGGAGCTCTGCATTGATGCAGCAGTTTGCCTGCATACTATCAATTGCAGGATGGGAGTCTGAAGATGTACACTTGGGATTCATGCTGTTTTAGGCTAGGATACATTCAGATTTTCCAGGAATGTTTCAATTTATGCTGACAACCTAGCAAGTGACTTTAAGCCTTTGCCTCATTCTTTGGAATGTTTTCTGCTAATCACAATGTTCTCTGAAGTTCAGTTTCAGGGAGTACTCACTTAGGCTTTGATCTGCAAATGAACTTCAGTGGCATTATGCATCTACAGACAGTTAGCGCAGGCACAAGTTTTTCAGGATGGACCCTTCACAAAGGCAGAGTTTGTCCCTCTTGGTTTTACTGACACTATCAGAAATCAAGTTTTTGTGGGAAAATTACCATAGACCACTCCTCTTAAAAGGACGTAATTAAAGAAAAAACCCAGCAGTATAAACATCTGAGCAATTCTTTTTTTCTCCAAATCAAATGCTCCATTAGTTCATTATATTTCCAGTGATGGAGAAATGAGAGACCTCGCAGAAACAAAATGGTATGTGTGAGGGATAAAAGGAAACCAATGGAGAGGAAAGAGATGTCACTTTACTTTTCATAGAAAGCACTCACATACCTTGGTGATGAGTGACCTTATTGAAACCTGCAGAGATACAGAGAGAGATGTAATACTTTCAAGTATATTAAAAATAGCAAGGAAAGAGAATGTTTAAAGATCTTGGAAAAGGATCATTTACTTTGATAGGGACCATTTAAGAATATAATAGTGCAATAACAGAGCCTGGGTGAATTGAGGGGGGGCTGCATCTGTATAACTGAAGGCAGGAATGAATCCTAAGGCCCCAACTCCCTTGCATGGAGCCTTACTGAGATTGGTGGGGGGTCTGCCTGGGCACAAGGATCTACCCACACAGACCAGCTTAGAGATCTGATCCCTTGATTCTGCAATGGCATCTGTGCAGGCAGGCTGCCAAGGGAGCACAAAGCCAAGGGAGCACAGTGCAGGTAGAGAAGGCAGCCTGCATGGCGCTGCTTGCAGGATTGGGACCCGACACATGGAACCCTGAGGCTCTGTTTTGCTCTACAAGTCATTTAAACATGAGAGTGAGCTGTGTGGGACTCTGCGGTTACCTGGCAAAAAGTTTTCACTAACCAATTAAGTAAAATAAAATAAGTATTAACAATCAAAGCTGTTTAGATTCTGTGGCAAAAAACCCATAACAATCTATGGGATGCTTACATCTTTTAAAAACTCATTACTTACTGTACAGATGTGTTTTGACTGCAATGGTTTGGACTGCAGCCAAGCAAGAATACACAGAGTTAAGGTACAGTAGTAGGGAAAAATAGGAGATGCAAAAAAAAAAAAAAGAAGCAAAGTAAGATAATGCTAGTGAAAGAGGACTATAAAGGGCTTTACAGATAGATCAGGAAAAAGTATTCTCCATTGTAAGTGAAGAGTGACTGACGTAGAATGACTTTTTTAAAAGATACGCTTTAGTTCAAAAGGAACTATTTCGGGAAGTTCTACGGCCTGTTATACAGGCAATCAGACTACATGATCATAATAGTCCCTTCTGGCCTTAGAATCTAGGATACATCTACACTGCAGCTGGGAGAGTGCCTCGCCCATACTGGAGCTAATGCACTAAAAATAGCAGCGTGGCCACATGAGCAGCATGGCAACATGAGCAGCAGTATGGGCAAGCAGCCTGAGTACAAGCCCATCTGACCCCTTAAGTCCAAGCTCTGGTGACTAGCCCATGCCCCTGCATGTGCTGCAATATCAACACTGCTATTTAGCATGCTAGCTTCTAGCTGCAAAGGCATGCTCTCAGCTGCAGTGTAGATATACTCTATAAATCCAAAATGACTGAGATGCTGAATTTCTTTTTCAAATCTGACTGTTACAAGAAAAATAAGACAAGGTATTTGGAAAATAGTACCTGAAAGTGACTTCACATAGGTGGAATCCTGGACCCGCGCAGAGCCCCAGTGAAATCTGTGGTAGTCAGTTAAGGACTGGGATCTTAGGAAATAAGGATGACTCTGTGACAATGGTTATTGAGACAGACCAGGTTAAGAGAGCACTTGGTAACTTCAAGTGAGTTTGGAGGATATATATTCTTGCAGGCTAACAAATGTTCCAGAATACTGACAATTATTTTTAAATGCTGTGAAATACAGGTTGAAGTAAAGCAAATATAATATTAATCTTCGAAAAATGAAAGAATGGCTGGTCACACTTGGTATGTCTAGTTTATATCCCCATTAGAAAATCAGGAAAAGAGAAAAAGAGGGAGATTTTCAAAGACACAAAGGCTAGTTGGGCACCCAACTCTCAGTGAAACTCAAAGGGAACTGGCTGCCTACCTGCAATTTGTGCCTTTGAGAATCTCCCCCAATATTGCTAAACATCTAGGCCAAACATCTCAAAACTAGGACACTAAAGCTGGGCTCCTAAATAAATGGCCTGAGTTCCAAAGGGCTTATCAACCAGACTAACATTAAGTCTCTTGATTTTACTGTGCATAAGGCAAACTTGGATCAAACTAATAAAGAGCACTGGAATGGAAAGATTAAGATGGATATGAATGAGGAAGCAGGGTAAATGGATTTTCTTTAGACCCTATATGATGATGCATTACACCTGTTCCTTAGGCCTTCAGCATATTGTGTTCCCATCTGAGCAATGATAAAACAATTATTGTAACTCACATGTGCCAAGCAAGTTTTGGAACCAAGAACTGTTAGCACTGTAGTGGGTTTGCTTTGAAGGGAGATACTTTGCTAAACTTCTAAATTAATTTATCCAGTGAGTGGCATAGCTAATAAACAAATAAATTCTGGCTAGAGAACAATACCAAACTATGCCTTTTAGCAAATGCAGTTTAACCCACCTGCTTTTATTCTATGGCATTTCATTCTTTCCCCCACTTTTGCTCATCATTTCTCCAGCCTTAAAAAGAATGAAATTGCCCTACTTTGCTGAAGATTTCCCGAATGGCCTTGGACTCTGTGTCTCTGGGCCCCATCTCCAAATGGAGACAATAGTTGTTCTCCTACCTCACAAGGGCGTTATGAGCATAAATACATTAAAGACTGCGAGGTGCTCAGACAGTATATTGATGGGGGCCATAAGTACCATAGATAGCACTAAGTGCTCAGAAAAATAATCAGTAGTTACCAAGCAGACTGATGGCTGACAAGACTTGTCTGAAAGACCAGTATTTGCCCCATATTCTACTGCCATAGGTAGGATCTGTGCAATTACCTGAGCTCAAGACCCACGTGTAGGAGTCAGAGGGCAGCTGGCTGGGTATTCTCTATAAAAGCTCCTTAGCTTTGGAATTTGCTCTCCCCTGGTTCTAAACATTTATTTTTTATCAGCCTATGAGGTATGGTTCAAGGCCGGTTGTCGTTTCCTATCAGTGAAGGGTTGGAAGGGCTCTGGTAGGAGATTGCTGGAATCTTAAATATTCCTTATTTTTAGATAACAAAAGCAGTATCCAGAATTCATTCAATGCTATTCAAGTAAGCATTTTCAGAGAGAAGTTTAATCTCGTTTGCCTCATTTCTCCATCCCTGGAATGGAAATAAAAATACTTCCCTTCTCTCATGTCAACATGTTGACTCAGTCAGAGTATGACATCCAATACATACTCCAGGTTCCTCTGGCCCTCACCACTCCACATTATTCCAAATGTAATATGGTCTCCCTTTTTCCTCTTTTTTATCATCAGATTTTGTCTTTTATTTGTTTCTGAAGGGAAAAAAAGAATCACTTAAAACACAATGAACAGTTGAGCAAAACCCAGACTAACTAAAATATCCTATTGACTCTCATATTAATAAGCTCACACTGATACAGCACTTTTTGCAAGTAAAGACTCATATTCATACCAAGTTTGGCATCAGAGAGATTTGGAGAAGTTCCAACTGCATCCAATATAAATAAATAAATATGTGTGTGTGTCTATAAAACACTGGGAGGAGAGTGACTAATGTGAAATCTCAAGTGAGACGACATAGTTCTTTCTGACAGCCCAAAATAGATTTATTTATATGTGTGTGTATTTATATATAAAAATACACACACACACACAGGTGTAAATTCAATCAGCAGACATCCTTTCTGTGCTCTAAGCAGCCTTTAAAATTAACAATTTCCTACATGGAGGAAGGCTAGTCTTGTGGTTAAGTCACCTGCCTGTGGCTAAGAAAACCTGGTTTCAGTTCCTGGCTCTACCACAGACTTTGTGCCTCATTGTTCTGCTGTGAAATGGGACTAGCAATACATCCTTTCCCCGACCCTCTATCTTTTGTTTGTGGGTTGCAAGCTGTCAGTCTCCCACTATGTGTTTGTCTAATGTCAAGCCCAACAGATTCCTGATCTAAGTTGAGGCATCTAGGTAATACAAATAATAAAAAATAATTATCCACGGTAAAAAAGATGTCTCATTCCAAAGGTACCTAAGTAACCAGTTCCCCAGGGCTTCAGTCTTGCTATGTGCTACTGAGGCAACTGGCTTTGGGGAAGCTCACTAACAAGCATATGGACTGAAAGCTTTAATATTAAGGAGTTCCAGGTAGTGTCCTGGCGAGTCAGCCAGCAAATGCAATTATATCTCAGCCTGTCTAAAAAGGGTCCTACTCCCCTTAACACCAGCTTTAGGGATTGCTACAAACTATTTCATATAAGTGAGGCTGTGCTGTCCTGTTCCCATCCCTTTTTAGTTTATGGCATAAGAACAGATTATGAGGCAGGTAGCTATGCTGTTGCCAATACCTCCAGCATTTGCTAAGATTCATTATCCCAGCTCAAATGAGATATTCTGGGATCCAATACAAAATGTTAAAGAACTTGTTCTGAAAGGCGTGCAGTGACAGGGTGCTGAGGTGCCCTTTCCATTCTGCCATAACTTTTCCCTATTTCTCTTCAGGGAGAATAATGTTTTAAGTTTGTTTTGTCTTCAAGGATTAGATTTAGGGGGCAATGCCTGGTGGTCAGCCTTTTACAGGTATTTCCTGCTTTGTAGCTTGGATTGTTAAGCTTTTAAAATAGGAAGCAAGGCCTGGCCTCCCATGCTTCTCTCAATTGAGGAAACATGAGGTAACAAAGATGTTTATAAAATGGACTGTGAGCAGATGGGAAATTATATTTGATAGGTATGTGAATGAAGTGGTTTAATGATTTAAGTGGTTAAAGAAACTATTCCTGTTAACAGTCATTGGGGATTTGATAAAATTAGATTTCACAACTCAAGTGCTTTAAGATGTTGCAAAGTACCCAAAGTTCTGCTGCTAATAAATTTTCCTCTCAGAGGTATAGTCAAGTGTTTAAGGTAAGGAAAAGTGCAGCTGCTAAATTTGTCCATATATTAAGTCATACATGAAGATAGTTAAACTCTAAGCACTGAGAGAAACGATAGGCCAGAACTGCAAAGTTCAGGCAGATCCTTCCCTCATGTATGTTAGCATGGATCCATGGAGGTCAGCGTCTATAACAATTTACACCAGCTGAGGACTTGCCAGAATTAGGTCAGTATCTGAGCTTCCTAAAATTTTAGCTGTGATTAGTTAACATGAGGTGACATTCTGGCCTTATCGAAGACAATGGGAGTTTTGCTATTAACTTCAGTGGAGCCAGGACTTCTGCCCTGGGTCCTTGAAGACAATGGAATTGGAGGTTAGGCTACAATGTAACCCTCAGCCCTTAGATCATATCAAAGGCAAATCACTGCAGAGGCCTGAGCAGAAGAGATGGTTACTAACCTGTTCAGTAACTGTTTTCTTCGAGATGTGTTGCACTTATCCATTCCACTCTTGGTGTCTGTGCGCCCAGTGCATGGCCATCAGAAAATTTCCCCCTCAACAGTACCTGCTGGGTGGTTCAAAAATCCCTCTGCAGCCATGTGCCATTGCATGCAGGTATAAAGGACAGAGCTGCCTCTTGCTCCCATCCGCTCCTTCTTGCCAGAACACTGATGGGCAGGCGGGTGGGTTGTGGAATGGACATGTGCAACACATCTTGAAGAACAACAGTTACTGAACAGGTGAGTAACCATTCCTTCTTCTTTGAGCAATCACACATGTGGATTTCACTCTTGGTGACACACAAGCCATGACAACAGGAGATATTGGAATTGGAAAAGGTACAGAAAAGGGAAACAAAAATGATTAGGGGTATGGAACAGCTTCCATATGAGGACATATTAATAAGACTGGGACTTTTCAGTTTGGAAAAGAGATTTCCCAAACTAAGGGGGGATATGATAAAGGTCTATAAAATCATGACTGGTGTGGAGAAAGTAAATAAGGAAGTGTTATTTCCTCCTTCTCATAACACAAGAACTAAGGGTCATCAAATGAAATTAATAGGCAACAGGTTTAAAACAAAAGGAAGTATTTCTTCACACAATGCACAGTCAGTCTGTGGAACTCCTTGCCAGAGAATGTTGTGAAGGCCAAGACAATAACAGGGTTCAAAGAAGAACTGAGTAAGTTCATGAAGGATAAGTCCATCAATGGCTATTAGCCAGGATGTCAGAGATGGTTTCCCTAGATTCTGTTTTCCTGAAGCTGGGAATGGGCAACAAGGGGATGCATCACTTGATGATTACCTGTTCTGTTCATTCCCTCTGGGGCACCTGGCATTGGCCACTGTTGGAAGACAGGATACTGGGCTAGACCTTTGGTATGGCTCAGTACAGTCATTCTTATTCTTATGAAGTGAGATCGGAGTCTATTTCAATAAAGATTGGAAAAGAACATGTCCAACACCAGCATTGTCTCTGGAATCTTGAGCCATAGCATAGTGGGACCGAGAACCAGGTTGCCACTCTACAAATGTCTGAAAATGGAACCTGTGCCAAAAAAGATACCAAGGCCTATTGCGACCTCATCAAATGAACTGTGACTCTAGTAGGCAGAGTAACATTAGCCAGGCCATAACCCATGCATATACAGGTGATCCAAGAAGAAATTTTCTGGATGGAGACTGATTGTCCTTTTATTCTGCCTACCACTGCTACAAATAGGTGGGAGAACTTATGGAAGTGCCTGGTTCTGTGCAGCTGGAATGCTAGTGCTCGTCTGACATCCAAAGTGTGCAACGCTCCTTTTTTTTCCTGCTCAAATGCAACTTTGGATAGAAGGCAGACAAATAAACTGGCTGGTTGATGTGAAAAGATGGAACCTTTGGAACAAACTTTTGATGAGGACATAAGTAAACATTGCCCTTAATGACGATCGTATAAGGAGGCCCAGGCATTAAGGCACGCAAGCTCTCCACTCTTCTGGCTGAGGTAATGGCCACCAAAATTACTACCTTCACTGATAGACGCAGCAGAGAGCAGGTAGCAATGGCTCAAATAGGGGCCTATAAACTTTGACAATACTACATTTAGATCCCCTGGAGGGATGAGGTCTTTCACTTGAGGATGTAATTTGACTAAGCCTTTCAAAAAAAAACCCAAAAATCCTTATGCTCATGTCATTAGAGAAAATAGAGTGATTTGTCCACTTTAGGGTAGAATGCTGAAATAGCTGCCAGATGTACTCTGATTGAACTAACATCCAAACCTTGATGTTTCAGGTACATTAACTAATCCAGAATATGTTGAACTGAAGAAATGGATGGTGATACCCCATCCTGGCAAGAACAGATAGAAAAACTCCATTTAGAGAGGTAAATCTTGTAGAAGATTTCCTAATATTTTGCAGGATCCCTTTAACTTCTTTCAAGCAAGACTGCTCTCTAGTATGTAGTCAGGGAGAATCCCCACAATTAAGTGAAGGGATGGTAGACTTGGGTGGAATAGGAGACCCAGTGGGAGATTAGACCTGAGTCTACTGGAAGTGAGATTGGAGGGTTCACCAACAGCATCAGGAGAATGGAGAACCAGTGCTGATGGACCCACCCCAGAGCTATACGCATGACACTGCTCTGGTCCAGTCTTATCTTTAGTATAATACCCTGTGAATGAGCAGGCTTGGTGGACAAGCACAGAGGAGGCTGCCTAAAATGCATCTGTCATGGAACTCGGGTTGTGACCGAATAGGGAACAGAACTGCTGACACTTTCTATTGGTCCTTGTCGCAAATAGGTCTATTTGGGGAAACCCCCATCACTGAAAGATGTCTCTGGCTACATCTGGATGAAAAGACCACTCATGGTAACTAGGAAATGCTCTGCTCAGGTTCTCTATGTTGTTTTGGACCCCTGGAAGGTAAGAGGCTTCTAGATCTATTGAGTTAGCAATGCAGAGCTCCCAAAGCAGGGTCGCCTCTTGACGGAGTGGAGAAGAGTGGGATCCCCTTGCTTGTTGAGGTAGAATATTGTCGCTGTGTTGTCTGTGAGGACTAATAGGCTGCTTCCCCTGGTCAGCGCTAGAAATACTTGGCACACCAGTCTGGCAGCTTTCAGTTCTTTGACATTGATGTGTAAAGCTAAGTCTTCTGAGGACCAGAGACCCTGAGTCTGTAGAGAACCCAGGTGGGCTCCTCATCCTAGAGCAGACACACCTGTCACTAGCATGAATGTCGGTTGTGGGCAAGCAAATGGAATGCTTGCACATACATTCCCTGGATTTGCCTACCAATCCAGGGAAGTGAGGACATGGGAAAGACCCGCATCATTAAGTCTAGCTGATGATGGCTCATTGAGTAGACTGAGGCCAGCCGGCCATGTAGAATTCTGAGGCATTGTCTGCCATATTGAACCATGTAGGCACAGAAGGCTATTTTTCCCAGAAGCCTCAAACAGTTTGGTGCTGTTGTGACTGGGTAAGCCCTCACAGCTAGAACAATTGATTGAATTGCCAGGAACTTCGAGTCTGGAAGAAAAACCCTGAGTTGAGACGTGTCCACTACAGCCCCTATAAATTCTGTCCTCTAGACTGGGGAGAGACTTTTCTGCATTAATTAACAGTCCCAGGACATTGAATGTTGACTAGATCAAGGCAACACTGCTCTGTACTTGCAATTTGGATTGGCCCTTGAAAAGCCAGTTGTCCAGATAGGGGTAAACCGGAACTCTTATTCACTGGAAAACTATAGCTACTGAAGACTTTGGGAGCTGCTGAATAGTAGTACAGTAAATTGGAAACGATTTTGATTTACCAGAAATCAGAGGTACTTCCTGTGAGCTTGATTGCTTCCCACATGAAAGTAGGTATCTTTTAAGTTGAGGGTGGCATACCAGTCCCCAGGAACCAGAGAGGGAATAATAAAAGCTAGGGTGACCATGCAGAACTTTATCTTTTTCAAAAACTTGTTGAGTTGATGCAGGTTTAAGATTGGTCTGAGTCCCCCCTTTTCCTTTGGAATTAGGAAACAGCTGGAATAAAATCCTTTCCATCTGAGACCATATGGAACCTGCTCTACGCTCCCAACCAAAAGAGAGATTCCACCTCTTGGATAAGTAGCTCCTTATGAGAATGGTCTCTGGAGAGGAATGGGGAAGAAGGGTGGGAGAGAGTGGTAGAACCGAACAGGAGAGTATATCCCACCTCCACAGTGGTCAAGACTCTGTGGTCTGAAGCCATTCTGGACTAAGCAATGTGGAAGTGGGACAGATGGCTTGCAAAAATGAGGGAGTTTGGATCTGGAGATAAGAAAACTGGCATGGTGACCTTGACAGGTCCAAGAAAAAGACTGCTTTGTACTTCCTGGGTGTCTTGAAGTGCCCAGAGCTGGATCCAGAAGCAGCAGGAGCAGGAGACCTGCACCTTTAAATCATGGACTTTTTTCACATGTCCTGTCGAGGAGGTCGAGCGGAATATCAGTGAGTCTGCTGGGGCCAATAGTGCTTTCTAACTGGGGCAGGGGTGTACAAACCTAAGGACTTTAAGGTGGCTCTCGAATCCTTAAGCTCAGGAAGCTTGCTGTCCATCTAGTCCAAGAATAGAGAAGGACCTCTAACAGCAAGTCCTGGATAGTATTCTGGACTTCATAGGTAAGACCAGGAGATAGCAACCAGGATGATCTCTACATGGCAATCGTGGAAACCATGGTTCTAACTGCTGAGTCTGCTGCATCCAGCCCAGCCTGCAACAATGTTCTTCTGACTAGTCTGCCCTCATTGACCAGGGAACAGAACTCCTGCCTAGTGTTTGCTAGAAAGAGTTCTCTGTACTTTACCATGGAACCCCACAAATTGAAATTGTACTGCCCCAGCGGAGCCTGTTGGGTAGTGATATGCAGCTGCAAACCTCCTGTCAAATATATCTTTTTGCCAAATAAGTCCAGCCACTTCATGTCCTTTGATTTGGGGGCAGCAGGCTGGTGCCATTGTCACTTTCTTTCATTAGCTATTGTGACTAATGAGCCCAGAAATGGGTGAATATAAAGGTACTTAAAACCTTAGAAGGGTACATAGTCTTTTCTTTCTGCCATTTTTGAGGTGGGAGGTAATGAAGATGGAGTCTGCCATAGCAATTTTATACCTAGTATTGCCCCATTAATTGGCAGAGCTACCGTGAAGGGACCCAAGCTGATAAAATGTCAACCGGCAATGTGAGGACTCCCTGACTTCCTTGACCTGTCTGCAGCCACTCTCTTTAACAGCTACTGATAAGCTTTAAAATCATCAGGAGGAGGTGAAGTTGCATCCAAAGAAAAACAGCTTTGTCTGGAGAGGACAAAGAGGAAGCCAAGACTGGAGGAGCTCAAATCTCTTTTCCAGGCTGTTCCTCTGCTTCTGGGACCTCCTGGTGCTTGGTACCAGGCCCGTACTGGACCCTAGAGACAGAGCAGCCTGATGTGCAGACTTCCCCCTTCTAGACAATGGCACTGAGTTGGCACAGTGAAGAGAAGATCTGAAAGCTGGGGGAAACCCCTCTGGGTTTCAAAATGGTCACTGATATGGGGCCATACCTCAATGTCCCAGCCACATATTCCCATGGAAGCTCCCATTGTGGGGTCACAATGGTAGGCTGGGGGAGAGGATCTATGAGGAGACTGGTGGGTCTTGCTTCAGGCTTGTGAGATCTAAGATCCTACACTGATGATAAAGACTGTCCTCCTTTTGGTCATCAGGGGCTGATCCAGTCCGTTCTGGGAACCAGTGCTGAGAACCAGGAGATGGGCAGAGCACAGCCATCAATGCAGGCTTCCCCTTGCACCAGACCAAAGGGCCATCTGACCTGCAAGTAGGCAGCTGTGACACAATAGGTTGAACTGTTGGTACCAGATGGGGCAATGGTGCCAAGAGATGTGACTCTTGTACTGATGACACCAAAACCAAGAGGCAAAGCAGATTTCTTGCTGCTTGCAAACTCCTCTGGGATAATCAGTGCTACGGGTATCTGTTGCAGTACTGATTAAGCTGATGGTGCTGCTTCTGGCTTGATGATGCTCTTTGCAGTGCCAAAGCCAACTGTGCCAATTTAGGCACATCTTCTTTCATATAGTGATAGTGGAACAATGAAAGCAATGGTGTGACTACAATTGGTTCTTAAGGTCTTTTATCCAGAGCAGAGCCGAGCAAAACAGAGAGGGTAGCCAGGTGAATAGCTGTGACACCTCCAGGATGAGCATAGATTGGGCAATCATCCGTAATGTGGCTCTGATTCGGAGGTGTGCTTAGATTTCAGGTGCACTCTACTCAACTCCTTCTCATCTTTCTTAACAAACTTGGAGGGTGGAGATCTGCACCTGGTTGTGGCCTCTTTTGAAGTCTTATTTTTTTTCTGGCACAGGTGAGATAGATGGATGCCAGGATTCTGATACTGCTGGAGGCGTGCTTCTCACTGAAACTGCAATACTTGGCATCACGTTGGACCAGGATGGCTCCAATGGTAGCCTGAGGGCTGTCTCTAGCAGCAGGAATTTCAGCCTAGCCTCCCTTCTTCATTCTACACTTGAATTGACTGCAAATCTGGCACCAGTATATTATGTGTGCTTCACCCAGGCACTTTATGCAGCTATTGTGCCAGTCACTCACTGGCATAGGCCTCAAGCAAGAAGAACATGGCTTGAAGCCCAGTGATTGGTGCAGACCTCGGTGCCATCAGCAGAAATCCCAAAATGGGTAAAAACATCAGATCTGAAAAAAATCCATTTTTTTTAAACACAACTAAAACTTACTGTTACTAACTATATTATTCACAATGTTGTACACCAAGCTGAGAGAGAAAACCGTTCTGGAATTGAGCAGGGGCTCCAATGACTTTCACGGGAGGTAAGAAGAAACTGAGGGATGCTAGAGGTGACTCTGCCCTTTATATCTTCATGCAGTGATGCATGGCAGCTGAGGGAGCTCGAGCTGCCCAATAGGCACTGCTAAAAAAATGTCCGCTGGCTGTGGGTTGGATGCACAGACACCAAGGGCACAATGCACATGTGCAATCATTTGGAAAAGAACATTTACTTTTCTTGCTATATTTCCTTAAATAGGAACTAGATAATTCTCCTGGGGCTTTCAGAGCTTCCCAGAAAATGGCTTTTTAATGAAAATAATGTTACATTAATATAATGGTGAAAAAAAGAGGAAGATAAAATATCTACTATAAGATATGAAAATATTGTAAAATTTAGAGAATTAACATATTTTAATTGAAGAAAGTAATTCTTGTGGCTGTCTACTGTTGGCAGCCTATAGTTGCCATGTTCCTATCTTAAGAATACTTGATTATAGTGAATAACAGATCATAAAAACCTGTTATAAATGCCTCTAGGCAGAATCAGCTTCTGCATTTTCCTTTCTAGGAACTATTGTAAATAAGAAAGATGATGAAAAGGATATAAAATGTGGTTTATTTAACTTCCTTCCTCTTCAGCCAAATCGCTACAATGGATTCTTGTTTGTCAGCTAATCCAGTGCATAGATAATGATTTAGTAAGTATTGCATATATGTTTAGCCAAGGAATGACTCTACCTGGAAGTGTAACACTAAGGTACAAATCATTAAAAAACAATAGAACTGCAATTCTTCAGGGAAATGGTTCCCATTATTAGCTCCTGGAATGTTCTAGCTTTTAACTGGAGAAAAATATCTCATTAATTAGCAGAGAGCAACTAATTGTACATCATTCCTGATTGCTCCTGTACTACTACATTATCTTTTAGAAAGGGCAGACTGCAATTGTTCTAAATGCTGTGATTTGCAACCACAAAAAACTTCACAAGGTGAATCATTATTATAGTTCATGGTGAATATTTGTTAATATTTAATGTATTAAATGTCAGTAGCCATCACTTACTACCAAAGCCTGGTTTAAATACTTCCCTTCAGAAAATTCTTCTTTATATTTAATAGACTGCAACATTAATATTCACAATTCAGAAATTTCTTTTTTAACTACCACAAACATTTTCATTTTAAAATGTATTAATTAATTGTAAATGATCATTGAGTATACACAGAAAAGAATGATTAATGGACACATCCTGTAATGAATAGGAGAAAAGTTAAAAACAGAGATAAAAGCTATAAATCAGTGGTCCCCAACCTTTTCGTCTGGCGGGCGCCAGACCAAGGACCATGGTGACGGTGGAGCACCCGCCGAAATGCCTCTTGATGACGTCACTTGTCGGCAGTAAGTGACGTCATCGGGAGGCGTTGCCGCCAAATTTCTGCAGCGTTTCGGCGGCGCCTCTCGATGACGTCACTTGCCGCCGCCATGTGACGTCATCAAGAGGCATCGCCACCGAAACACTGCAGAAATTCGGCGGCATTTTGGTGGATGCTCCACCGCCGGCCAGGACGTGGGAGCATTTAGATGCCCCCGCGGGTGCCATGGCGCCCGTGGGCACCGCATTGGGGACCTCTGCTGTAAATTCACATGAAGACAGATCTGTGTGTACCTAAACTGGGCACACTTGTACTAGCTAAATTCTGCTCACAGCTACACCAGTGAAAAGCTGGAGTAACTCCATCAATAGTGTAACTATTATTTGACTGCTCTGCCTAACTCTTTCAAAAGGAAGCACATGCAGGAGCAAAATATAGTCCAAATAGTCTAATCAAGAACTACAGGAGTACTTTACTCAGATGCCAATTTTCTCTGTCAGTGCACTGCAGTAGGATTTATATCTTATCTACTCTGCAAACACATGGAGGATTTCATTAGCAAAGATAATCAGAATTTAGGGTGGGCATAAAAAAGGATTCAATTTAATGGAAAAAATAATCGAGGTTTATAAATTTGGTTTCGTTCTATATTGAACAAAAATGAGACCTTTCAAAATATTTGGGGGGAGGGGAAGGAGGCGTAAGAGAGAGTGTATGCTTAGGTTTGCTAATAGCCTAGTGGCTGAGTCACTTTTCTGGCAAGTAGGTTAACCAAGTTCAAGGCCTGCTCTGAGTTGGGAAGAGCAGGGATTTGAATCTGGGTTTTTCCATAGCCCAGGTGAGTGACCTAACCACAAGGCAATTCTCTCTCTCTTCCATCCTGGAGCTAAGAAGGTTTCAACAAGTCAACATTTTCTGACAAAAAATATTAGGTTGAAAAATTCCTGACCAGCTTTACTCAGAACACAGAGCTGTTGGAAGCCCCTCAGGAGGACCTTTGTGCCGTTGTGGAGCTCAGTTTAAATTAATTGGGCTCTGTGCATGTTTAAAAATCTCCTTTTCCCATTAATCCAGTTACCCCTAGCCCATAACTATTTTTGTTTGAATAAACCATGTTTACAAGGAGCTCCAAAGAAATATTAAAACAAAGCAGAGATATGGGTACTATTGATGGGTGCTGTCAAGGCTGATTCCCCACTTGGGCACTTCGAGTGCAGAAGGTGGGGCCTGCAAGGACTCTAAAAATTAATACTGGCCACTCCAGGCTGGTATTAAAATCCCAAGGTTACAGCTTTTCTCTGGCCTTGGATTGGTAGATAATGCCATCACCCAAATACAGAACCTCTTTGAGAACCCAGGAAGGTGCACTTGGGAATTCCTTCCTGTGGGGTACCCTCAAGCCCTTTTACCCCCCACGTCTCCGGGGAAGAGCTGAGGAAGAAAAGAAAAGAAATCAGCTGTTGCCACCAGCTAATTAAACATGTGCACAAACCTCTTAAGACATAAAAATCCAATTCTGTTCTTAAAAAAGGTAAATTTTTATTAATTAAAAAAACCAAGAAAATACATCTGGGAATTTAGGCTTTTGCTAGATTAAAAAAAAACCCTACAAGGATTAAGCAGCAAGAGTAGCTTTCTTGAGGTACAGCTTAAAGGTTACAAGCAAAACAAAAGCACTTGGGGTTAGCACAGAGGAGTCCACAAGCCATTAAGAAATAAAAAAGAAATAAACCTAATTGTGGCTTCCTAGACATTTCCTGATCTACTTACATGCCCGGGGTTCAAATAAGTAGTTTCTAGGTATGATATTGAGGATTTTTCATACCTGGCCCAAGCTTTTTGTAGCATAGCTCTGCCCTGTCCCCTTTGTCCGGGAGAACAATCACAGACAGACAAAAGGGGAGTCATTTTTCAATTTTAAAAAGTTCTAGCCTTCTTATTAGCTCTTTTGGCCAGGTGCCCACTCACTTCCTTTTACCTATGCATAGCAATGTAAATCCTTTACAGATAGAGCAATAAGAGAACAGCTACTAAGAGGGATTTTATAGCTACTGGCTGGCTGGGTGTCCATAAAAGGGAGCTATCTCCCCTCACTTCATTTATAAGCAATTAATACGCAATTAATCTGCTTGTATTTATTTCAGTGAATATGTACTGATAAGATTAATGAAGTTTAAATTGCTTGAGTTAATTACAAATATTTAGCTCTAAATCTCATTTTAATCATTGCATCTCACAAATGAACCCACCTGATCCAATCAAAAGAGTCTTCCTGCACCTGGTGATAAAATTATACTAGGATAAGCCCCATTCCAGTAGTAGATAGCAGCTAAACAATAGCTGATATCTATATCTACAATCCCACTTGGTCAATATTAATGTTTTTAAGAAGCACTTGTTGACGTTTTTTGACTGTATTTCTTAGACCTGCCTTCAATAGAGCAATGAGCGGTAGCTATTACTCTCTACTTTGTGTCTTCCATCTTTCCGGCATACGATATGTCATGGTTCCAGGCTGTTGAGCCTCCTCAGTCCCCTTTCTGGTGTCTCTAAGCTACTCCCTCCTCAAGCCTTAGGCTTTGTGCCTTTACTCTTGCCAGAGAATTTTATAATTCTCCCACTCTTACATTGGGCCTTGGGCTTTCGTACCCTTTGTAACAACCGTGCTTCCCCGGCAGCTCCGGTTGAGTTTGGGGACCTGAGATTTCTTCCTTTGGGAGTCTGACCAGTGACATACCGTAACCGGACAGCTCCTTGAAAGACTTGTTTGTTTTAGCAGTAGGAACAAAGCATTAGAGAAAAAAGGATTTAAAACAATAGTCTATGTGCGTGTCTCTCGTATGTAAAGGGGATGGTAACCTAGGCAGGCCTGACTTTAGACACTCCTAGCGAGCCCTGTGTGCCAGTCTGTTTCCCCTGAACAACGACTGCCTCTCTCTCAAAAGCTGGTCCCTTATAATCCTGCTATTGTTCTTCTGGGTTCCCAGACTTTGACCTTTCCTGATCCAAATCATTTGTGCAAGATTGCTTGAGTTGGAAGTGAAATCAAAGCTAATAGTTCTGGCCACTGTCCCTTAACAACAGCTGAGAGGTGGCTATTCTGAGCCATTCTTTTCCTTCTTGCCTGTTTCTCCAGACAGACACCTGTTGAATGAAACCACTAGCGTCATACAGAACACACCTAAATAGCCAGATAAACACACAATATTCTAAATCATTACAGAGCAGCTCCAAATTCATCACGTTAGCATTATACATAATGGCTGATAATTTGTTACTGGCTAATGATTCTATATACACTTTGTTTGATATTAGAGCCAGTTGAATTTGTAAGGCTTTATACACTGCTATAAGGAAACCACTAGAGTCAGCTGCTTTCCCATTCTGCAATCTCTTGAATGTCCTCCAGTACTTTTCTGACAGTGCTAAGATTGCAGTAGTGCCAAAATTATGCTAGGCGTATTCCATGAACCTGGCCCAAAGAGCACGCAATTTATAAAGCCAAAGATATAAGGAATGGTGGGGAAAATAATACAATGTTCAAGCAAAATGATCAGGCATAGCTCTTCTTATGTTATTTGTACATTTTTAAAGTTACATACATTACATTTCCCATCCCCCAATCTCCATCCACAATTCGACCCCTTTGTACTCCCCCACTCCAAAAATTTCCAGCTGCAATTCCAGTGTCTGTACACCACTCTTGTGCTTGTACATTAATGAGAAAGTCACTCATAAGATAAATAAAGAAATAGGTAAGTAGCTGACTGCTTTCTTGTTAGCACTGCAGGAGGAGTGGGTATAGAGGAGGGATTTAAATGCAGAAAGAATGGTTGCTTTGTGAAACAGCTCAGGAAGAGTGTTCCTTAATCTGGAAGAAAGAGCAACATTCTCCTGAAATAAACATAACAGGGGAATTTTATTCAGATGACGATGTATTGCAGTTTTTAAGTGGGACTCTCTGGGCTGCAAAGTTGTATATAAAATTTCACAACTATGCTTTCTTTCTCATGAGATTTTTTGCATGGTTTGTCCAGTAGCATTTTTTTTAATATCATGAATGGAATTTTGTTTCCTTTTTAATTTTGCATTGCTAAAGTTAATCCTCTGGGGGTGTCATTACCTCTGATATAAAGCATTATTACTGGAGTTTATGTGCAATTATTCACACATTTCTAGTTAGTTAATTTCTAAGATGGTCATTTCTTCTTTGATTTTTATATTATCTTTATAAATTATCAGCCTCTTTTTCTATTTGTTTTTCCTCCAGTGACATCAGTTCTTTGTTAACTCATTCAGTTATGGTGTTCTGAGTTTCTTCTGCCCTGTGATGGTGCAAATTAATTATCCCGTGAGAAATAGATCTCACAGGGTTTTCTATTTAATTTGTGCTGCTTCTCTCCCTCACTTTCACTAGTGTTTAATCTAAGACTTTCTAAACCGCAGGGCTCGTGTGGCAATAATCTGTTTATTGTCCATATGGTAAAATAATTAGGTTTATTTGGTACAATTCATTGTACACAGATGAATTACTGGAGACAACAATTCTGCCTATTTCAGTGGTTCTCAAACTTTTGTACTGGTGACCCCTTTCACACAGCAAGTTTCTGAGTGTGACCCCGCCCTTATAAATTAAAAACACTTTAATATTTAACACTATTATAAATGCTGGAGGCAAAGCGGGGTTTGGGGTGGAGGCTGCAAAGCTCGCGACCTCCCCCCCATGTAATAACCTCACGACCCCGAGGGATCCTGATGACCAGTTTGAGAACCCCTGGTCTATTCACTAATATGTCAGTTGATGAGTAGGCAGTGTGATACAAGAGTAAGAGAAATATTGTCTGTCTCTCAGATGATTTTTCCTGCCGGTGTTTATAAGTCCACTATCTTCAATCAAGTCCTCCAGATTTCTAGAGGGGGAAATTGTTTAGCTGTTTTTATCAGGAACTCATTTAACTTCATTAAAGTCCCTTTCTGAAATGATCAGATCTTCAGTATATTGCCCCAAATTTGGAAACAAAGTACTATTTAAGGGTGGGATTTTCAAAACTTTAGCTTAATTCTATAATTGAAGTCAATTGTAAAACTCTTCAGTTGGGGACAGAGTTGGCCAACACTGAGTCTTCTGAAAATCCTACTGTTAAGAAATGCTCCTGTTCCACAGTTAGGTACGTAGCTATTGGAGCACTCGTTATTATGTGTTTTGCGTTGTTTTTGCTGTCCTACCATGTACAATTAAATACAGTCATCCTGGCCATCAGGTCTGTTATTAACTTTACATAGAAATCATGCAGTAGTCCCCACTCCAACACAGCATTTAAGCTTAAAGTTAAATAACTTTAAGCCCATGTTATTTCAGATCCTTCTAGAACGTCCATGATTCTGATGCTGAATCACTTTAATGTATTTTTCAGTTTTAGATGCAAGATAGAAAACATCTTTTGCAGTTTTCTTTTCCTAAGCAGAAATGTGCTCTTGACCCTCCAAATCCCTGATTCAGAACTCATTGCATCAAACATTTTTGGAGGAAATCTATGTGGCTGCTTGAGACAAGTAAAAGTGTTTCAGTTTTCACTGTTTTATTAAATCAGCACTTTCTGTGAGGCTTAATTGCTTGCAGAATCTCTTGAGCTGCATTACACTGAAGCTCTTCCTTAGCCTGTGTCCTCAACTGCTTTGTAATTGAGATTGACCAGAAACAAAGTTCTTTGCTGGAATGTTTACCACCTCATTTGTCTGAGTTCACCAGTTTCATTTTTCTTTCAGAAAAAAAGTTACATATTTTGGACACAGGAAATACCTTCTTTTAGTTTATTCAAGGCCTGAAAACAGGAGTAGTATGCTGGCCAGAAGTGGTACGGTTATCCCATTCTTAGCAGTAGAATTGATGAGCATTGATATTCTGAAACCAGTCAAGTAACAAAATAATACATGTTGGCCAAGTTCACGTCTTCTGGGACACCATGTTTTTTTATTTAATAAATTCATAGATTCCGAGGCCAGAAGGGACAGCTGTGATCATCTTGTCTGACCTCCTGTATAATGCAGGCCATAGAACTTCCCCAAACTAATTCTTGGAGCAGATCGTAAAAATTGTCAGTCATGGAGAATCTATCGTGAGTTTTGGTAAACTGTTTCAATGGTTATTTTTCCTCACTGTTAAAAATGTACATCTTATTTCCAGTCTGAATTTATCTAGCTTCAACTTCCAGCCACTGGATTGTATGATATCTTTCTCTGCTAGATTGAAGAGGCCATTATTAAATATTTGTTCCCCATGAAGATGTTTAAAGACTGTAATCAAGTCACTCTGTAACCTGCTCTTTGTTAAGCTAAATAGGTTGAGCTCTTTGATTCTATCACTATAAGGCATGTTTTCTAATCCTTTAATTGTTCTAGTGGCTCCTCTCTGAACCCTCTCCAATTTACCAGCATCCTCTTGAACTGTGGATACCAAACTGGATGCAGCATTCCAGCAGCAATGCCAAATACAGAGGCAGAATAACTTCTCTACTTCTACGTTGATGAAGGAATGAAGAATTTAATCTAGTCAATTTACTGATTAAAAATATCAAATCAAAGATAACGATACAGCATAAAATGCTATTTGAAGTAGGAGAGATACACTTTGGCATCATTATGCCTGAAAGAGAAGATTATTACACTTACACATATGTAAGTATTGAAAGAGAAACCATCTCTCTACAATTTTAGATTTTGCTTTATTAACCATGTGTTTGGCTGAGGCAGCCTAATGAGTGGAACAATTAAAGATGCTCACTCCATGACTGGTTATAAAAAGTGTTCTTTCCTCACTTCTGTTGCACTCTGTTGCGAATTATCACCACCATCTGCAGTACAGCAGAAACCACTGTGCCCCAACTTGAATGATGGAAACTTTGGCCGAGCATGGCAAGGTGCAGCCAATTTATATGTTGCTCTTGGCTCCAGTAGCCAGTGCTGCAAAGCTTAAAGTGGGTGTTCAAAAACCACCACAAAGCAGAATGTGGAGCTTACCTTTTCTCTTACTGCTTTTGTCAGATTCATTGAGATGCTTTCACTTGTGAGCCCAGTTACAGACATGATTCACACATTTACATGCTTATACAATGTATTCATTTAATCATCCCCCCCACCTCCCACTAGTTTGGATCGGCTCCAAACAATAACATTTGCTAAAAGGTCTTAAAGTTTCAAGTCAAAGTAGACATAATCTCAGCTTCAGCACACTGTATCTTTGCCAGCATTAACCATAGTATCATACAACAGCTTTGGGAGTGATGAAGTGAATGGCATATATCGAAGAGCTATACATTATGGGCTTTACAAGTCCTTTCTTTAGAAGGCAGGTCATTGTGGGAATGTTCAGTTGCATGCTGAACTTATTGGGTAGGACAAAAAAGCTTCTTTTCAGAGCTCAGCCAATGGTTGGCTACTCAGGTTCACTTTCATCAATGTGTTATATTCAATACATCAGCTAAAGTACCAGCTCAACGGAAAACAATCTCTTCTTCCAATGAGAAGCAGAATATTTTCTCTAGGAAGTGACTTGTCATTTCAAATACCAGCGGTAGGATTATAACCTTTTTTGACAAAGATTAAAGACTAGCTTCATGGAGTACTTGGCTGGATTCTGCCTCTTCTTTAAGCTATAGGACAATCCACGGAGGACCTACCATATGTTAAGAACTCTGGAACACTTTGCTCCTCAGGTGACATGGTTCAATAAAGAACTGTATTTATCACAGTGCTGTCATACAGGAGTTCTTCCTGAAGAATGCAGATTTATAATGGAAAACTGTTGATTTCCTGCACTGACCCAGACAGCACAGAAAACTTGTTGTGTTGAGTCCACACAATTTCATTAACATAATTTTAACAAAAGGACATAGGATAACTCTGGGTAGTTTAATTACTAAACGTAAGAGCTCTGCTGCATCAGCAAAATCCCTTTTCAAATAGCTTTGCATGTACACATCCTGCTTATCTCTTTGAAATTGTACCCTATTTTGTACATTTGTAACCTGCATAATAATGTGGAAATAGGTTTAGAGTGCGGAAGGAAAACAATCTGATATCAATCTGTTATACTGTTAGTACTGGATTTTGTTCTTTCTATAAAATGTGCCACAGGAAGCAATTATTTGAGGAAACAACCATGCGTGAAGTCAGTGTGTGCACTTTCATTAGAGGGTGGCAATGTGGCCTAACAGTTACACAAAGAAACAGAGTTAGGACACTGGGGTTTGCCACAATGTGTCATGCCTCAGTCTCCCATCTGTTTAATGGGGATGTTGGTTTAGCCACCATCACAGAGATCATTTAAAGTCTCCCTATAAGTGCAAATACTATTTGTTAGAGAATTTCAGTAATAAGCAAAGTCAAGGTGTTCAGTTGTCAAATAAAAATATTAAAAAAATTAGCAGATGCAAACGACAAATGAAACCTGGAGGCAAAGTGGAGAGGAGCTCTGCACCAGTGTGAATAAACTAGGCATAGCTAGGTCAAAATGGTGGGACAAGGAGTGTCTGCTCAGCCTCTCCTTGGTGGAGTCCTAGAATGAGCAAGGAGTACATGCAAATGAGCTCACTGGGCTTCTGTGAATATGGTCTCCCCCCATTCCAGTCCTGTGGAAGCTACCACTGGCTTTCTAATAACTCTGAAATATAGTTGCATCTTGGGGCTGAGAGGCTCAGTCAGAGCCCCTCCCATCCAAACATTATGTGTTAGATGGGGAGGGAGGTGGAGGATTGATTGCAGGAAGCTATGTTAACTCCAATCCTCAGATTACCTGTAGATAGGGGGTTGTTTTCAGCTGTAGTGGGTGCTTCATGGCTGAGCTATCAGCCAGCTGTGGTGCTGGGGAATGTTTGACTCCTTATTCTCTTCTCTGCTGTTTCTCAGCCAGGGTAATGTATAGCGACATCTGAGGAGGTTCTTAAGCCATGCTTGGTCCTCTTGAACAACATTCAATAGCAAACCAATGGGAACAGGAGGTGGAAGGAGAAAGCTTTTTGTAATGAAACAGATAGGAGTTTTAATCTTCTAATGGGATTTTTAGTAACAAAAGTTAGAAAAAAATTAACCTATAAAAATAACAAGCCCTGGCATGATTCCTTTAGCTGTAGAATTCAATACACATATATTGTAAAAGGTGTATTTTACAAACTGTAACTGGACAAAAGCAGCGTTGGGTTTGGTTTGGCCTTGGGTACCATGTTACTGGAACCTCTAAGTTGTGAAGGCTTGGAATCAATGGTTCCATTTTTGGCCCAGCTCTATAATTAACATTTTAAAAAGAGTTAAAATGAATATTACCAGTGGGCCTTAAACACTAACTGAATCTTCTGAAAACCAGGCTGTACCATGTAGCTGGTCAAGAGATGTGGTAGCAGCATTGCAGACCAAAGAGCGGAGAAGACAGGTGTCTGTTTTTCCCCAGTTCAGTGAAGCTTGGGTACAATCACTCAATAGGAGTTGCTAAATAGGAGTGTCTCTTAGGTGGTGTCTGGGGGAAGGGATTGGCATCATCTCCAGGGTTTGTCAGTCACACCATATTATCCAAAAAAAGGGACCAGAGTCATCGCCACTTGAAGTAGGGGAGAAGTTTTCAAGGGAATTTTCAAGACGTCCTTCAGGCCAGGCTTGATCAGATTGGATACAGGGAAATAAAAACAAAAATAAAAAAACATATATTGAATAGAAAAAAATTGCACCTTTTCTAATTGAAATATGGAAGGTATTTTTAGATTTTCATGTTTTGTCTATGTAAGTCATGGCCCTTTTTGTGATTCCCTTTTTCCTATGTATTCTTGAAAAATGAAAAGAAATGCTGTATGACACAGCTGGGGGAAGTACCAGCAGAGAAACAAAAGAGGACTCAAGCATCATTGGAGAAATAATCTGAGGGAGGTGACCAGGCAGTTTGTGTTAGTTATTCCTGCCGTCTGAATAAAATGGAAGGTTCTGTTGTGGTTTTGATAGCCTAGCACAGGTAGAGTAGTTCCACTGAAAGGCCTATATGAAAGGTGAAATGTAGGTTATAGGATACACAACTGCTGAAAATTGCAGTATTTTTTTACTCCTCCCTTACACAGTTACAGAAAAATCTCCTTAATCAGAGTTTTTACAGTGAGTTGAAACAGAAATTCCAAGGCAGAATTAAAAAAAAAACTTGGAACTTTCAAAAGCTTCATTGAAACACCTGTGTAATATCTGGTGCTGTTATTTTAAGGATACTTCCAATAAGAAATAAGACATGACACAATCAAGCTAGAAACATCAGATCTTGAGTCACAGACTCTCAACACTGTAAGAGTATGAAGGTTTTCCTCGTCTATTGCCACAAGCCCAGAAGTCTGGAGAACCAAGAAAAATCAGGACAAAAATTATTGAACTTGCCAAACAAGAGCAATGGAAGCCTCCTGTTCCCGGTATCTCTGACTTCAGCTTTGATCTTGTCCTGATGTATACCATCAGGCTGACAATATGGCTACTCCTTTGCTCATTATTTCACAAAGAAATAATTACTGTATTAGTGATCTGTTCATATTTCACACAGGATCGACTGGAGATTATTTTCTATTTCACTGTACAAAGGTTAAGAACACTCTTTTCTGACAGACTCCTAGTTTCTTTGTTGGAAATGCAGAACTCCCAGCAGTTTCAAGAATGGAAAAAGGAACAAAAATTTATAAAATGACCACCAGTTTCATTGACAGATGTGCTACTTCTCTTATTGCCACATTTAGTGATATTAATTCAAACCCATTGAGATGCTGAATTTGCCTCTCAAGAGGCACTTAGCATCTCACCAGATAAAGCCCTTACATCTGATACCGCCTCTTGAAATCAGTGGGATTGGACAAGGTGTACATCAGTGCCAAACTTGGCTCCTTTTGATCAGCTTTAGAAAATGGATCTCTTGGTAATAAATCTGTTGGAATGGGAAACATTACTGATCACAGCTGTTCTTCTTGGTTAACCCTTGACTTCAGTGATGCTCCAAAAATATTTCACAATAGAACCTTTCTGTTATTAAAGCTGAGAAAATGGTATTTCTTCACACCATTTTCCCCTAAACAAACCAATAAAATGCCACTGGGTTTTTAAATCTCCTGTTAAATTCAAAAGACAGCTTTTACATCTCGAGTAACATTAATACATTTATTTAATTATAATTTAGTTTTCATTCTTAAAAAGGACAAAGAATGGTCCTGCTCTACTAAATTAAAAAAAATAAGATAAAGAGTAACTAAAACAAATTCAAAATTCATCAGTATTAAGTAATATTAATATCAAGTTTCCTGAAGTATAAAGAAACAACAAATATGTCTATCTAAACTTTAATTATGAACCTTGCATTTTAAAGCAGATGATACATTAGTTAGTTTTGTTGACAACAGTTTGAAACTGAAGGTCCCAGTTTACACAGTTGTGTAAAACAATAAAAATCTGGAATTACCAGATCAGTATGTGAGATGATGTAATCTAGCTCATCCGTATTACAGATTAAAAAAAAAGTGGTTTTACCTTCCAGATCGTTTTCATCCAAAAATTAAACAGTTTTGCTCCTTATATCACACATTAGAAAAGCAAAAGGCAATCATGCATTTGGCAAAAGATTTAGTTGTGGTTGTATATTATATAAAAATGAGTCATACTGCATAAAAACCAAAACAAAATAAAACAATCTTTTGTACAGAAGGCTTACAGAGTATTAGTTTCTGTTACGCATGAAAGCAGCTCATTTTTCTTTCAAATAACTATACAGTTTATCAAATTCAGGAGAGCTCTTATAACTTTTGACATTCCTCTATAGGGAAGTTATCCCTTTCACCTATTTAAAAAAGTTTCATCTTGGAACAAAGAATTAAAATTAAACTAAAACTGTATTATTGATATTTCTTAATGAAAACTCTAAACTTTTACAGGTAAATATATAGTACAAAATCATACAAATTAAAGAAAGGGGTGTAAAGTATTAATAGGCCTATTCTTGCTTCATGTAAATAGTATTATTATGGACCTCTACAGTATCCGTTCTAAAAAGATAAACTCTATCTCTAAATAGCTAGCAAGGTTGTGCTAATAAAATATGATTCAAAGCTTATAATTCTTGAAGCATCAGACATTGCACTATTACTTGAGCCAGCTGATTCAATATCACCGTGTTTCTTCAACATTCACACTCAGACTAAGTTCTCAGCACACCATGGAAAAAGAAAGAAAAATGCACTTCTTTAACAACTTTTAAAAAAATCACTGAAACAGTGTAGACACAGTCAGAGCAAAAACATTCTCTATCTCCTATTAGATTTCCAGTTTTGCAAAAGCCATAGTTGACATTTAGACTCAGACCAGCTGGGATCTGCGTTTCATTTAACATCTTCATATCTTTCAGTATTATATCAGACAGGGAAATAGTCTAAGAACTTTTAAACTCTTATTTACAGCACTAGAAATAGTAGAATAATATCAAGTTATTGAAAAAAAAGCATATTCTTCCAAATGCAGAGCTTCACTAAAGAAAAGTAAAAACTTGAATCTGCAGCATAAAAAAGTATATCAGAATAATTTTGTTACTGTGCTACTTTCTTTTTGCCATTTTACTATGTTTTAGCTTATTATTATAAATGTTTTAAAATACAACTTTAACATTCTATTGTTTGTTGTTCCAGTGGATGATCCTATACTGGACTCCATTTTCAAACTTTTAACATGCTGTTCCAATATCTTGAGGGAGGAGGGGCAATTATGCTGCTTGTATGAAAGCCAGAATTTCACACTCAAAATCAGCGATGACTGAATTATTTAAACAATAATTCCTGAACTGAGTAAAAGAAATGGGATCAAGCTGCATATGCTGCCACTGATGTTCTTTGCATGATAAAACTGAAATAATTTATTACTAATTAAGAAAATCACAATTTGTTTGAGGAGCTTTTTTTTTTTTAAAAAATATTGCGTTATAGGAAGTAAAGGGCTGGAAAATCCTTATAATTCAATGTTGCTGTTAATATTCAAAATTAAACTCCCAAATGCATCTAAAAATAAAAATTCCTTGTAATGGAACCTAGTTTCAAATGCTCCCAAAGTATATTCAATTGCTTCAAAAAAAAAAAAAGCTCTAAAAATGAATTCAATGTTTTTGCTTTGACTGTATCTCTAACAACCTGAAATCTCATAAATGATAGTAGGGCCATTCAAAAATATGCAGTACACAAAACATATAGGATAGTACAGACAGACATAATTACTCTTATATTTACCACACACAATCAACATTTCAATCTCTATTATATTTCACAATTTGTTATTCAAGTTAAAGCACCTATGTATGGTGATTTTACTTTCACTGTACAGCCTATGTTATTGGATTTTAACACTGTAACTTGCCCCATTGGACCAAATCATGCAACTGTCACAAATCAGCATAAGTGTTTTATAAGGCATATCGGAACAAGTTAAAAATCATTTCTTATCCTTTCAAAAGTTGATTCGCTTGATGGAGGAGTTCCTGGATGCCTCAGTCCTCTTAAAGTTCATAGTAAATCAGAAGGGTAATTTTTTAAAGTATAATTTATTTGGCTTAAGATGGTGCCAGGAGTCTAAATGAATAGTAGTCCTCACAGGTTTGAAGGGTGTCCTTTAAACTGGGCTGAGGACAAGATAAATCCGGAGACATTCAGAATTCTAAGTAGGCAAGGACACCAATGGCAGGCAGCAATAAGCCAAGAAGACCAGGTGATACTCCAGCAGCACCTACAAATAAAAGAGATAATGCATGTTTGTTTTTATGTGAATGATCACCACAAATTTAGATGCAGGCAATGATTCAAGGTGAGAGATCTTGAAAACCATCTGGTACATCACAAAGCGGCTACTACCTGTATGGACAATTTAAAATGGATAAAAGTAACCACAATATTACTAAGGACTCGGTCTTTCATTCTGTGTGAGCTGTTTATTCAGCATGTTTATATAATCAGTGAGGCCATTAAGATCACATCGGTGTATTTTGGTTTGGATGGTCCAGCAAGCCAGGAGGCTATACCAGGAGGCAAAAGGTCAAAATAAATATTTAAACACGTGAAAACAAAATGAGCAGAGACTTTGAAATGTGATGAAGCAAAGAGATACCTCCAGAAATGTTAATGTTGTTATGATCAGTAATAACCTAAGAGCTGCCACAGACCCTGGGCCATTTGTTTACCTGCTGGATTATGAAGTCCAGATGGCTAATCTCTAACAGTACAGCATTTGTGTGTATATTTCTCTTAAAAAATCACATGGTCTCTTTTAAATAAATATTTTAGGACAAAAATGTTCAGTGACAGTTTACAATCTTTGTGTGATTTTGCTTTGAAATAACAAGCATAAAAATAATACTGTGTGCAATGACTTTTGTTGTCTCGGTCCAGCTTCCTGTAAACAAACATCTACTTTATTAAGCCACAAATGGATCTATCTGGCAACCTTGCTCTCAATCTGGGGAGGAATGAATGGTGATGAAGAACAAGCTGTCCTCTCATGCCTTGAGATGGTTCCTGTAGATCAGGATTGAGGTAGATGACCACCTGCCTTGAGCAGTGTATCGAGACGTGCTTACCATCCCAACAGAAATGCCTCTGTTGTCATCATCATCATTAGGAATGGTTGAGTGAAGGAGATTCCTGCACAAATGTTGTGAGGGTGTTTCCAGTAGGAAGAGTAGGAACTGAGAGTAGTTTGTACAAGCTGTGTTTGCCTGCCAAATAAACAGTTCTGCAGCACATCTGCAACCTTGTATGGTTGATCACTAAAGGCCCAGTTGCCATCTGCCCCAACAACTGAAGACAGTTTTTAACCAATGTCTGAGGGCTGATTTGGACTATAAAGACTAAATTCAATAGGGTTGTAAACCTCTGTGTTGGGAGGAAGGCTTTGGTGGCTACCGCATTGAGGCAGATTCCTATGAATGCCAAGCTTTGGACTGGGGTGGGTGGACGGACTTGTGAATGTTTAACTGCAGTCTCAGGCTGAGAAACAGTTCTGTGGCCTTCTGAGGGGACGCTTA
Organism: Mauremys mutica; assembly: GCF_020497125.1. Classification (NCBI taxonomy): domain Eukaryota; kingdom Metazoa; phylum Chordata; order Testudines; family Geoemydidae; genus Mauremys; species Mauremys mutica. The sequence continues at coordinate 54,724,470 of NC_059072.1, read as the reverse complement.
GGTCTCACTGTAGGAGCAAATATTTAGCAGACAATCATCAAGGTATGGGAATACTGGGATTCCTTCTCTCTGAAGGTAAGCCGCTACCACTGACAGAACTTTGAAAACACTCTGGGAGCAGAAGAGGGTCCAAAGGGAAGCACTCTGTATTGAAAGTGGTTTTAACCTAGAATGAAACATAGGGACCTTCTGTGGGAGAGGTGGGTCGCTATATGGAAACATGCATCTTGTAGGTTGAGGGCCGAGAACCAATCCCCTAGATCAAATGATGGTATTATTGCTGCAAGCGTTACCATTTTGACCTTCTGTATCTTCACAAACCTGTTGAGGAGCCTTAGATCTAGAATGGGTCTCCACCCGCTGTTCTTTTTTAGAACCAGGAAGTACCTGGAATAAATCTCATTCCCAACTGATTTGGAACTGCTAAGGTTCAGGAGGGAGTCTATTTCCTGCTTTAGAAGGCATTTATGAAAGGAATCCCTGAAGGGGAAAGGGAAGGGGAGTTAGATGGAGGGAGGGAAGCAAAGTGGATGGAGTATCCTGCTGATACGATCTCCTAAACCCTATGTCCATAGTGATATGCTCCCAAGCTTGTCAGAAGTGAGAAATGTCTTCCTTGCTTTGGGAACTGGCTGTGAACCATTGCAGCTGGTATGGAAAAAGGGGAGAGGGTAACTTAAACACTCAATAACTCCAACAAAATTGGTGTTTTGGCAATGAGGGTTGTAGGGCTGATGTCTGTGTATCAGATGGTCTCATTTTCTGATACCTCTGCCTCTTTTGCTGGGGTTCATAAGGGCTCTGGGAGCCAAGAATTGAGCAGAACAAGATCTCTCTGCTGTCTGGGACTTACTAGATTTCCTTTTATGTGCAGGCATGTAAATTCCCACAGACTGCAAAGTGGCCCTGGAGTCTTTTAATATATGCAGAAACTCGTCTGTATTTTCTGCAAACAACGTTAAGCCATCAAAGGGAAGGTCATCAACTGTATTTTGAACCTCCCTCAGAAATCCTGACATCTGAAGCCAGGAGGCCCTTCTCATGACTACAGCCATAGAAATAGAGCAAGCAGCTGTGTCAGGGGCATCCAGAGAGGACTGCAGAGATGTTCTGGTGAGGAGCTGACTCTCTATCACGATTGCCTGGAATTGGTCCTCTGCTCTGGTGGTAAATGCTCAATAAACAAATTGAACTTTGAGTAGTGGGCATGATTATATTTCACCATCAATGCCTAATAGTCAGAGATTCTAAACTGCAGCGTCTCACACAAATATAATTTGCGAGCAAATAAATTGAGACACTTCTGATCTTTATCATATGGCATTGATTTAGCATGGTGCTGCCTTACATATTCATTTACAGCTTTGACATCTATGGTGTTGGGAGAGGGCTCAGAAAACAGAAACTCCTAAACTTTAGTTGGAACATACTATTTATTATCAGCCCTTTTACGAATGGATGGTATTGTCGCTGGGGTATGCCAGATTACGTTTGCAGGATTCAGCAGCACCTCATTAATAGGTTGTACAATTTGGAAAGATGATGATGTATGCAGAATATCAAGCATTTTATGTTGTAACACCTTAATCTTCCCAAGTGGAATTTGTAAGGAGTCCACTATCCTCTTAATGAGGTCCTGGAACCATTTGAAGTTGTCTGCCAGGGATGGTGGGGGAGGCATGACTGCTTCATCTGGGGATGAAGAAGAGATGTTGTTTGATAGGATGACCTCTTTGACTACTCTTGCCTCCTGTTTTCAAAGGTCTCTTCTTTTGGATCAGGCCTTTTTTTGAGAGAGAGCATGCGGGGGGAATTGTCTACCCTTATCATGGCGATGAGTGATGCTAGGGTCCTAGAGAATTGTTGGCAGTAAATCACCCATGGATCCCAGTACTTCCAATTAGATGGGCCATATGGTATAGATGAGGGCATCCAAGAGTGCTCATAGCACTGGGATGGAGCTTGAGAGTGTCTTTCACAAATATGTTCCATCTCAATCTGATCGTGAGGAGAGGAGCCCTGAACTGAAATTTGTGAGACCAATGAGAAATCACCATCATCACTGTCATCTTCAACATCACTTTGTAGAGGTGGAGCACCAGGAGAAAAAGATGGTGGCTCTGTTAGTATCAGGTGAATGTCTGGAGACCTAGAGGTCCTCGGTACCAAGAACGGATCGGTACCAAACAAAGGGGAGTCAGGCTTCTCTGTTATTGCAAGGTCTCATGAAAATGTAAACTTCTTAGGTACCAATATGGTGGTCAATACTGAGGTGGCAGCCTGACAAAAGCCTGTGGCAGATGGAGCAGGCAGTACGGCAGGCTTTATGCTCCCTGAGGAGAATCTATTAGCTGCTAGCTTGGTCTTCTGCAGTACTGAAATGTTAGGTACTGAGTGCCTGGCTGATTCTACTGGTACCAGCTTAGAAGAGGTAGTCCTCTTATCTTTGTTGATTTGATCCCCGATAGTAATGAAGATCCTCCTGAGACAGAACCTTGGATTTACTGATGCTCACAGTACCTGAGAAACCTGCAGCCTCATGGGTACCAAGATGGGGATCAGCAAGTGCTGAAGCAATTGTCTCAATCAGTGACGGGGGTTTCTTTGAGATTCCCTATCTGGGGAACCTAAACTCCATTTCCCAGAGTCCTTTTGAGGGAATTCTGGAGTCTTCCTCTTAGAAGTTGTACAGGAATATTGAGCTGAGTTGACAGTTGACTTGTTTGGAGACTGGTGTACAGCAGGGGAGGGGGGAAATCCCCTGGTCTGGGTCAGAAGACAGACAGAGGGAGCTCTCCATCATAAGGAGGCACATCTGAATCTCCTGGTTCTTTTTGGATCTCTATTTTATGGCCAGGCAAAAATTACACTTCTGGGGGACAGGTGACTCCCTCGGGCAATGGACAGCCCAAGAATGCCAGTCACTCACTGGGTAAACCTCCTGGAACAAAGGGCAATGTTTAAAACCAGAGTGCTGGGCATACCTTCCCAGTAATCTAAAGTCCTTACAACAATTTTTTTAAACTACTAACTATAACTAACTACCACTATTATAACTAGTTGAGCTAAATAAAACTATGAGAAAAACTGCAGTTGAGGTAAGGTCAGCTTGGACACTGCCGGGGCTACATCTCAGGCTGAGGCGGTTGAGAAGGAACTGAGAGTGGTTTGCCTGTGCAGCTCTATCTAGTTATGGTGCAGAGTATGAGGCAGATTAGAGCGCATGCGCAGGTCAAACAGGCACCGCTGCTTAAAATCTCGGACTGATGGCGCATGAGGCACATGCGCATCTGAAGTGGAGCACCCACAAGGACATTACTCGAAGAAGAAAAATGATTTTGTAACACAATTCTGTTACAGCTGCTTCTGCTCACATTCTTTCCAATAAAGTTTCTTCTGAATAGTGTGACCGGTGTGATCAACCACAGATGGAGTAAAATGGCTTGTAAAGTTCAGTCTCCTTAAACTGAGTCCTTGAGGAGTTTCTGGGGTCTACTTGTTGGAAAGAACTTTCTTTGCCAAAAGGCTCATGTAGCTGACTGAGGAAGAAACGAAGGAGCTGAAGGATGGGAAAAGAAAACCATAAACCATAAAGCAAAGTTTCAGCAGGAAGTTCTATTCCATACAGTAGCAGCAAAGAATATTAAAGTCAAATATCAAGTGTTTTTTTTATTCAGAGATTTTACAACAAGAAGGGACCATTATGATCACCTAGTCTGACCTCTTATATAACACAGGCTGTAGGATTACACCAAGTGGGTTCTGCATCAAGCCCATAAATTTGTACTTAAGGATGTAGAAGACACAATCTTTCAGTCACAATATTCTACATCTTTCAGTAAGTAAAGAGGCTGAGCCTGCATTTCATGTGCATTCAAAATCTCCCATTAGCAAATGCTGTCCTGATCAGATGTCTGAAGCCAACAGGAGTTTGTAGGTGAAACCAGGATTGGGATAAAGACAAGTTAAAATAAATGCCTGAATGTTGAATTGAGACACTTATTATCTGCACTCTGGAAAAATAAGGAAACCAGCTGAAAATGAAGTTGGATGGACTTGTGGCTAAGGAGTAAGGCAATCTGAGTTTGATTGCCAGTCTACCAGACTGCCTGCATGCCCTTGTACAAGTCATCTAATTGATCTTGGCTTCAGTTCTCTAACTGTAAAATGGGGAGCATGATATTTTCCAATCTAGAGAATAAGTTCATTAGTATACAGGAAATACTCAGATATTATGATGATGAGCACAGGCACTGACTTTGTCCCTTCCCAGGGGATGCTTGATCCCTGCTCCTCCTGGGCCCCACCCCACCCCATTTCCCAACCCCCCACTCCTACCCTGGCCCCTCCCCCAAGTGCATCCTGCACACTGCTAAACAGCTGATCTGCAGTGGGTGGGAGGTGCTGGGAGGGAGGGGGAGGTGCTGACCAGCGAGGCTGACAGAGGGTGGGAGGCATTGGGGTGGGGGAGGAGCTGGTAGGGGGGCTGCTGGTGGGTGTTGAGCACCCACTATTTTTTTCCCGTGAGTGCTCCAGCCCCGGACCACCCATGGAATCTGTGCCTATGATGATGAGCATCATAGGAAGGCCTGTAAAATCAAAATATCTCTCTGTAAGATATTATAAGTAAATGAGGGTCAACCCCCTCACCCCCAAAGTTCAACATGTTGAATATGCACACACAGAGAGTTCAATACTCAGTAAGTTCAAGATTTCTGTATAAATCATGTGAGAAAACTAGTTATTTTGAAGAGAGTAACAAAAGTTTGTGTTTTTTTTTAAATTTATTTCTGCTTTTTGGTAGGTTTCTCTCTATATGTCCCTGACTGAGCTAAATATTGTGAGCCAGATTTTCTCCTGACTACATCCTGCTCTGAGGGGCTATGTGTCAGCTGAGAATGAGAAGAATGGAGCTTTGTCCTCACTACAACAAACCAGCCATGCAGCAAAAGCCTCACCCAAATGATTACACAGCACTATCTACCATCTTTGCAGAGATTTTTTACCATTTAGCAATACAACTTACTTACAACTTACTGTAGTTATCCCTTTGAATTCTATATGTACATAGTATCTGAAAAATCAATACATAGCTCATCACTCTCCCTGTACTCATATTAAGTAATGAATTTATGGAAAGCACTATGCTAGACTTTAAATACAGCTGCTTAAAAATAGGCAGAGACTGAAAAATGAACAACTTATTTTATCACCAATGGGTGTGTGCCATATTGTCTTCACTGTTTACTAGCTTAATCTTGAAAATCTTTGAATAAACACGTCCACATCCTCTATATCAAACAAGATTGCAAATGGCATTATCTGGGCACACCAGACTGTCAGTATTTAATGTTGTCAAGCCAATATCATTTATACACTTGTTAGCTGAGCAAGATGTTTTGACTTTGAGGTCAAGGAGTATAAAGAGATTAAGCTATTTAGTAAACAAAGTTCAGGCATATTTGAGATAAAATAGTTTCAGTATAGTCTTCAGTCTGCACATATTGTGTAATCAAAAAACTTGCATCAATACAAAAAAGTGTTTGGAGGGATTTCAGCAACAATTTGTGTGACCACGCAATGAAGTAATGATTATTTTTTCTGATATGTTTCTGATATCCAACCACCATGAAATCAGCTGTCAGGTAAACTGAGGATGAACAGCAGGAAATCCAACAGTGCTTCCTTCATAAGCTCAGCTCCTAAACACTACAAACTTGTCTTTCCACAGAAAGTTCAGTATCCAACCAATTGAAAGACAAAGGGATGAGATGAATGCATTTTGGCCTTTGTACAGTTCAGAAATGATTTGCGTTATGGGAATAACCCTGATCAATTTGCACCTCGTTTGGGATTATTTATCACTTGGACACATATAAGCAACTTTTTGTAATCACTTTCCACATATGCTAGAGTGATGGACCTTAGCAAACAAACAGTAATAATAAATGTGGTCTACAGAAAAATAATTTTTGAGATGTATGTGGGAATATCCACACAAAATGGATTTTATATTTGCAAGAACAGTTCAGTTGGAATCCTATTCAGCTGGAAATTTCTGTACAACCATCCAATCTGGGAACAGAAGCTACATCATGTGACTTAAGGCAAGTCTACATAGCAACTGGGAGGGGTAATTCCCAGCTCAGGTAGGCATATGTGCATTAGCTCTGCTCCAGCTAGTGCCTAAAAATATCAGCATGGCCATGGTAGCATGGGCAGCAGCTTGGTAAAGTACATACCCAGGAAGTGGATAGCCAGAGCAGCTGCAATGGCCATACTGCTAGTTTTAGATGATAGCCTGAGCAGAGCTAGTGCATGTCCATCTACTTGCACTGTGAATCAAATCTCCCACTTGCTATGTAGACATACCCTTAGGTGGACAGTCAAAATTAAGCAACACAGCTCAATTTTTGATTGTTTACAAACAATGCAGAGTAAAACATATGAATATTCTGCAAAGAAAAAAAAGTTACAATCTGAAATAAACTACTCCCTGAGAAGTACTCCCAGTGGGCAATATTCAACACAATTCACTTGGGGTTAAATTTACCCCAGCGCAGCAGGCTCAAAAATAGATTAGGCACCACTTCAGTGCTACCATATAAGCTCTATGCAGTAAGGTGCTGCATACATGACACTAACAGAACATTGTGAGGAAAATTATCACATTAAGCAGACTTCTGTCTTTTTTGTTGGACTACTGATGCTGATGTTAGGAGGTACATGCTGGATTAACCCTCCAGGCAGGCCTGTGGGTGCAATCCTGTAGTCCTTACTCATATACAACATCTTTGAGATTAATGCATGCTTTGGCTGAGTAGGTCAATGCTGGTTTTACAGCTGTAGGCCAATGCTGATGTAAGTCTGACCTGCCAGTCTTATCAACTGTTTTAAAAATGAGAGATGCATTGACATATATTTAATATAGAACACTGCTCTATGCTGTGTAACTTGCCATTGCTGGCATGATAATTCACCCATTTATTTCCTCCTTGGAAAAACAAAATGGTTGATTTTACAGTTGAAAGATGTACATATGTAGAGTAAGAGGTTTTAAATAGTTGCTTGTATATGCGTTTGATTACCTTTGCCATATAGATACAAGGACATGCAAACTAGCCATATTATGGACAAACCAGGCAGTACCATTAGCACACATGCTACAGAGTGCTACTGCAGTGGTCAAATCTGACCCTTTAGCATCTGACCTAATTTAAAATATGAATGACTGTAGACAAATATTTATTTAAGTATTTGTGAATATGTGCAAACAAATGTATGAATTTATATAAAGGAGGATTTTTGCACTCTCCATAAAGGCTGGCCATGTATGAACTTGGTATTTCCTTTCTCTGACTTGGGACCCATTTAGAAATAACACAGATGATTCGTATTAACATTATTTATGACTCCAAGTGAAGCCCTATTCCAGTACCACGCTATCTGTAACCCTATCCCATCAATTGCAAGTACATGCAGCACTGAACACACAGAATGGCAAACTGCAGCCACAGAAGGAGCGGCCAAGCCGAGTCAGCACGCCAGTCATGAGGCCTAAAGACCACCAGTCTGAAATGAAAGTATCTTTCTGTTTGCGGGTTTGGCATCAAGGTATCTAATTTACTGCAAATAAACAGTGTATGGCTGTGTGTGTTATATTCAATTTTCCTACTGGCCCTGAGCGTGAGTGTCCTCTCTATATATCTGGGAAGAATTACAGATTTGGCTGCATTACTATAAAAACGAAGCTCAGCTGTGGAAATCTTGAATTCTTTTAAACCTAGCATTAGCTTCTCTACAGTGGATAAGGAAATATCTCGAATGCACTTTACCTATGTACAGGATTTTGTTTCTATGATGCATGTGCTGCACTTGGTTAATCTATTTTTTGCATTCTGCTTTCAGGAGTCTGAAAGCCACAAACCACACACTGTCAATACAGTTAAGCATTTTCCCTCAAAAAGTTATATGTCCGAGTAAACGAAGGAAATATTGGTAGTTTTGGACACATTTTTCTCCAGTGGGAGCCATGTGTGTTAGATGAACTCCAGGTAAAATCCCACATATCTGTGGTTTTATCCTCCTTGCATCTTACATTCCCTGCTTCAGCACTGGCCATCCACTTGAAGCAGAGAAAGACCAGAGAGAAGTCCTCCACACTTCTGGACTAAGGCTGGCTTTGTGAGGAGAGAATTAGCAGAAGGTCACAAAAATGGCTTGTATATCAATTTTCCATTCTTCATATACTGTATTACTAGCAACTTCAGACATTCAATATTTTACCACTTAAATATAAAAATAACAAATCTAATGTGTATCAAAACATCTAAGACATCTATATATTACTCTAAATTTTGTAACAATTATTTTCTTTAGACTTTGATTATTAATTTGATATTGTTGCCCCTTCTTCTGACATGCGTCCCCTTCTGTTGAGTGGTAACTGAATTCTGGGGTCTTGTAGCTCTAGTGGAAGAGAAATCAGTGACCTGGAGTCTGGGTATGCTCTACGAGTAACCTGCTTTATTTAAACATATACACCAGTCCTGGAACAGAGGCAGTCACTAACAGCATGCAGGTAATCCACTCTTTCAGAAATCTCAATCCACATACCTGTGCCCAAATCACAGGAAGCAGGGCTGGCTCCAGCATTTTTGCCACCCCAAGTGGCAAAGAAAAAAAAAGGAAAACCAGATTGAGCTGCCATCGAAGTGCTGCCAAAGAGGAAGTGAGGACTGAAGGACCTGCCGCCAAATTGCCGCCGGAGACCCAAACATGCCGCCCCAATAAAGGACGGAGTGCCGCCCTGTTCTATTGGCCGCCCCAGGCACCTGCTTTCTTCGCTGGTGCCTGGAGACGGCCCTGACAAGAAGCATACTCTGTCCCATGAATTGCCTCTACTATAGAGAATAAAGCAGAGAGCAAACTCTTTGCTACCTGCTACAGCTTCTCTCAAAAGAAGACTGTATAATAGAACTAATACTGTGTTTCTTCAAAAAGTAAGAATCTGAGCAAGTTTTAAGAACTTGTAAGACTATGTGCTATACCACTAGTTGGTGACTCTTGCCATAACGTTTTACAATTTTACAGCATTTTCCATTCAAGGATTTCAAAGTATTCTATGTATATTGAACACAGGATAGAAAAGTATTTTTATACTTATTTTACAGATGCACAACCTAAGCCATAGAAAAGGTCAGTGAGTTGCCCATGTCACACTATTACTCACTGCCTGAGCTGGAAAGAGATTCCACAAGTCCTAACTTCCTATTCTTTTATAACCAATGAAGAAATATTAGCTCTGAAAGCAAATTGCAGGCTAATTTCTTACCATATAGATGTTAAACTACCAATAAGTTAGTTATTGGTCTCCGATGTAATTAATCCATATAGTAAAGTTCCTCTTCGCAAAGGAGTTTCTTTTTTCTAAGGCTTGGTCTACACTACAGAGCTGCCTTATGTCGACCTAACTACGTCAGTGTCTGTACTACAGCTTTGCTCCCACCAATGCAAGTGCCTTACTACACCGACATAATAACTCCACCTCCACGAGAGGTGTATGGCTTATGTAGGTGTAGTTAGAGCAACACAGTGTCTGTGTAGACATTGCATTCCTTACTTTGGCTTTTAGTTGTCATGTCAATTTCACAGCTCTAGAAAGCCAGCTCCCCAGGCAGGGTGCTGCTGGGTCTCTGCTCAAAGCCAGGCTGCCACCCACCTACTGCCCCCTGGGATCCCGGCTTCCTGCTCCCTGCCAGGAGGCGAGAAGCCCCAGGTGGCTGCCCCTCTGTTCCCAGCTGGGAGCCAAGAAGCCCATGGGGTAGCTGGGCTCCCAGTGTGGAGCTGCATGGAGCTGAGAGCCCTGGCTCTCAGCCACCCACACTTCCCCTTTTCAGTTGGTGGAAGTGCTCATGGTGAGGACACACCACCACCACAGGAGGAGGGTAGTGTGGACAGCAGCCACTGGCATAATTACCGTGGTGGCTGTAAAGTGACCTAGGATTGACATGCCCTCAGTGGCAAAATGTTTATCCTACCAATATATGTAAAACTCCAGCTAACACTGGCTAATCATGAGCTGACCCTGTTGTGGCACAACTCTTTCTCTGTTTTGGTCCTTAGGAAATACTTTTTCAAGAATGTACAAGAAATTATGTTTAACATGTACAGGATTACAGCAGTGTTCTTGGTTCCCATGAACTGAACATCTAAATGTATTAATTATATCAAAAGTCATCAAATGTTTAACATTTTATAGTGAGAGAGAGAGACTCCTCTCATCTCTCACATCATATCGCCTGTGATTCATGAATAATGTAAAATTGCTAACAAACCTAGATTTACTTACTATGACAGTAAAGAAATTTTGTTTTCTTACACAACAGCTGTCATCCAACCTAAAACATTTTTGAAACAGTGGCAAAAACTCATCAAATATCAATTTTAATAAAATGAATATTCTTCTTTTTTGTTACTTTGTTGTCTGAGATTTATTTCCCACCAGGGCAGGTTGTTTGGGTTTCCCTCATATTGGTTCTTAGAGCAGCCAATCACAGCAAGTTTGTCATGCTCTCCCTTCTTCTCTTTGTTCCTCCCTCGTTGAGCACTTCCATATTTGAAAGAAAAACATGACTTGATTTCCTGACAAAGTCACATAAAACAAATCAGCAGGTTTATTATTCTGTGATTTGATAAGTACCAGTGTAGACTGCTGAGTTCAGATTAGGAGCCCTAAAAGACTGACTGTCTCTTGGGCTATGTCTACACTACACGTTACGTCACTATAACTTATGTTGCTCAGGGGTGTGAATAAACCAGCCCCTTGAGTGACATAAGTTACACCAACATAAGTGCTTGTGTGCACAGTGCTATGTTTCGTGGAAGTGGTTTTGAAAGGCTACTTGGAGAGGAAGGGGAAGCATAACTGCATGAGATGGGCAAATGTGGTGCTGGTAGTTACCTAAGGGACTGCCATCAGCTCCTGCCCAGAGTCCAGACTACGTTTCTCTAAGCATTCTACTCTGTAGTGCTTACTGAATATAAGCAAGGGTCATCATGTAACTATCTTGGTAAACTGAAAGTCTGATTCTGCCTTCCTTACCCATAATGAAGAGTATATTACTCAAGTAATCAGAGCAAGGTGAGGTTAGAGAGATAAAATGCCTGTCACATCTACACTATAGTCTCCACCACTGGTATTACTGGTGGAGAATTATGGGCCCACACTATCCTAGCATACACAAGTCCATCATGGATATGACTGCTAGCTCAGCCACCGGAATGCTGAAAAACTTGAAGATTAGGAAGTTGAGGTCTATTCCTCTTTCAGGCATAACCACATTTAAGGTTTTGGGTGTAAGGTCTATTCAGTGCAAGGGCTTGAATAAATTCCTTAGAACAATTTTTAGGCTCCGGGGGAGGAGTTACAGTTACTCTGATCTTGGGCTGGGGATGGGGGAAGTATATATCTGTTTTTGCAGACAAAAAGGGAGAAATCCCACTGCCTCCTTTAGAGGAGGAGGGAAGCAAGTGAAGACAAATTTACAGGAACATGAATCTTCTGGGGATTAGGTTTGATTAGCTGTTGCTCATCTGATTATCAGCAAAGAGGAGAAATACCTGAACAACATGCACTGGTAACAATCATGGCATGTAAAATAACTTATCTTGAGATAGAGAGAAATCTTATCTCAAAAGAGGCTAAAATCCTTACAGAAGATGATCCCAGCTCATTAATGAGAGGAGTTAACTTTAACTGGCAACTTCTTAAAGTCATTTTGTGAGATATTGGTGCTTTCAAAGCGGAAAGCAGCAGTATTTCTCCTGAAGTGCTGGGATACCTTTGAAATAATAAGATGCTAAAATAAGATGCAAAAGTTAAGTGGCTTTTTCTTGCAGTATATTATCCCCTCAGACAGACATCCAAACTCAATGCCTGTGGAGGAATGTCTCATCAGCAATTTCCCAAACCACATACTGGGCACAGAACAAAAGAGAAGTGTTTAAACAGGGGAAGTTGCAAAAACACCTGGAGTAGAGGGCTGATTGTTGGAGTGGGTATTCTATATTGGATGACAGAAAATACATTTAAATAGTAAATTCTATCACCCTGAACAGTGCGCAGGCCTACATAAGACATAGTCTACACTGGTCATTTAAAAACTTTTTTTTTAATTGTTGCTTCCACTTGTTCGGCTCTCGATGCCAGCAACACTGGGAGAACTAGTACTGAGCAGCTGCCATCACATCATCTATGCTTGTTCAGAACAGCCCATCTACACTACTGCTTCCCCCACAGACAGCATGAGTGCTACAGGAATGGTGGGAGATTATCACACAAACCTCAGCGTAACCAAGACCTTTATACTATTATCCCTACTTTCACGGTCATTAGTTACTACAATTGATATTCTGTAGAAAGACTGATGCTTGAGAAATCATGCTTGAGTGCTGAGGACAAACTTAGGAAACATGGTGGAGATGTTTATGCATGGTGGGTTTTAAAGTTATCTTCAATGACATAAGACTGTAGCACAGTACTGTGCACTTCCATAGGTGTTATCTGAAGTGCATAGAACATAGTACAAAGAAAAGGTTAATATATTTCCAAAAAGTCCCACAAGTCTCTAACTTAAAAGGCACATTTTCTTCTACTGATTTCCACGTGCTTCCACCATGCATAGATACCCCCATCGTGTTTCCCAAACATATCCACAATACTCTAAGCATGTTGATCAAGTAGCAGGGGCAGATGCATCTATTAAAGGAATTTCTGGTCTTTGCGATGGGGCACACTCACCCCGGGAACACCTTCTTGCCTCTGTGTGTAATGTTGCCAGAATCCACGGCTCCAGCGCCTCTTGCTGACCATCTGCTTCTCATGGGGTTTTCTGTGGCTCAGTCCTCTGGCCAAATCACATAAATTCAATCCCCTTCTGGGGTAACTGAAAGGTCCAAATGAAAATCCAAACAAATCTGAATAATTCTCCTGCTCCTTTGGGCTACTGAAGTCTTCTGTTTCTACTTACAAACCCTATCTCAGGGCTCCCTCCCACAGCAGCCTACTCTGTTCCCTGTGGGTCTCTTCTTGAAGGAACCTACTCTGGTGCTCTCTGTAGGTGAATCGTGCCTACTGTACAGTCTCTCCCTGGATACAGGGACCAGTTCTGCTCTTGCACCTTTCGTCAGTCTGCCTAACCCAGGATCCTCCCAGAGAGAGGGAACTCCCCACCTCTTGTCTCCTGGGTCTTCTCTCCTCTACTTAGCTCCCTCAGTTCCTTATGAGGCCAGCTCTGCCTCTTCTGGACAGGAGGCGATTAATCACACCCCCTCCCAGTGCAGAGCATGACTAATTGGGGCTCTTTCCTTTGCCTTGCAGGTGATGGGAGGTAAGCCTCATCACAATATTTGAGTATACTAACCTTTTCTTCTGTACTGTTATACACACATCCAGGGCTGCCCAGGGGATTCAGAGGGCCCAGGGGATTCCCCTGCTGCTGAATTGCCACCAAAGACCCGGCACTTTGGCAGTGAGACCCAGGGTGGAAGGACCCCCCCATCACGGGTCTTCAGGGTACTTCGGTGGCGGGTCCCGGAGTGGAAGGACCCCCCCCCGCCGCCGAATTGCTGCCGAAGACGCTCTGGGGGCCCGGGCCCCACGAGAGTTTTCCGGAGCCCCTGGAGCAACTAAAGGACCCTGCTCCAGGGGGCCCAAAAACTCTCGTGGGGGCCCCTGCGGGGCCCGGGGCAAATTGCCCCACTTGCCCCCACCCCGAGCGGCCCTGCACACATCATGGATAGGGTCTATGGAGTACTGTGGGTTACTGTTTTGTGTCAGTGTAGAGATGTTTCAATTCTATAATGGTGATCAACTGCTTGGCAAATATGCTTTTTGGACAGTGCTGCACCTCCTCCATTTAGAGAGTCTCTGCCACTACCAGGAACGTAAATTAAGCTATCATGGGATAAGAGGGAAGACCCTTTCATGGATTGATAACTGGTTAAAAGACAGGGAACAAAGGATAGGAATAAATGGTAAATTTTCAGAATGGAGAGGGGTAACTAGTGGTGTTCCCCAAGGGTCAATCCTAGGACCAATTCTATTCAACTTATTCATAAATGATCTGGAGAAAGGGGTAAAAAGTGAGGTGGCAAAGTTTGCAGATGATACTAAACTGCTCAAGATAGTTAAGACCAAAGCAGACTGTGAAGAACTTCAAAAAGATGTCATAAAACTAAGGGATTGGGCCACAAACTGGCAAATGAAATTTAATGTGGATAAATGTAAAGTAATGCACATTGGGAAAAATAACCCCAACTATACATACAATACGATGGGGGCTAATTTAGCTACAATGAGTCATGAAAAAGATCCTGGAGTCATCGTGGATAGTTCTCTGAAGACGTCCATGCAGTGTGTAGCGGCAGTCAAAAAAGCAAACAGGATGTTAGGAATCATTAAAAAGGGGATAGAGAATAAGACGGAGAATATCTTATTACCCTTATATAAATCCATGTACGCCCACATCTTGAATACTGTGTACAGATGTGGTCTCCTCATCTCAAAAAAGATATACTGGCATTAGAAAAGGTTCAGAGAAGGGGAACTAAAATGATTAGGGGTTTGGAATGGGTCCCAAATGAGGAGAGATTAAAGAGGCTAGGACTTTTCAGCTTGGAAAAGAGGAGACTAAGGGAGGATATGATAGAGGTATATAAAATCATGAGTGATGTGGAGAAAGTGAATAAGGAAAAGTTATTTACTTGTTCCCATAATATAAGAACTAAGGGCCATTAAATGAAATTAATGGGCAGCAGGTTTAAAACAAATAAAAGGAAGTTCTTCTTCACACAGAGCACAGTCAACTTGAGGAACTCCTGGACTGAGGAGGTTGTGAAGGCTAGGACTATAACAAGGTTTAAAAAATAACTGGATAAATTCATGGAAGTTAAGTCCATTAATGGTTATTAGCCAGGATGGGTAAGGAATGGTGTCCCTAGCCTCTGTTTGTCAGAGGGTGGTGAAGGACGGTAGGAGAGAGATCACTTGATCATTACCTGTTAGGTTCATTCCCTCTGGGGCACCTGGCATTGGCCACTGTCGGTAGACAGGATACTGGGTCTACCAGATACTTTGGTCTGACCCAGTATGGCCATTCTTATGTTCTAACCGCTACATCATCAACAAGCCAGAGGAATAGCTACCTGGCTATGGGCTTCACATTGCCTCTAGAGCCAACTTAACAGGTTCTTGTGTGGTGCAGTTCACTGTGCCAAGACTGACCATACCTGGGGCACCCAGGACAGCCTCCTGTGTATCTGCGGTGCTGTGGAGGATGCTGCACACATCCTGGATGGTTGTTCTTTTTGTGTTGGGGCTCCCCAGAGATCTTGTCAAGATGAACACTACTGACTCAGAGGCCATTAACTGGCTTGAGACGAGTTAGCTCCTCACCATCGCCCCCACAACCTTGCTCATACACAATCGCTATATACAAGATACAAGGGTGCATGAGTGCATATTTGCTCATATTTTGTACTGTGTTCCTATCTTCTATATAGCTGCAGAAGCAACTACAGAAACTATTAAACAAAAATAGAATATAAAAAAGTGTTTAGCAGCAGACTTCTCATGGTTTCGGTGGTTTGTTCATCCCACTGCATTAATCTTTCTCCTCCTATTTGGTAGGCAATTATAAGCCCATATGCCAATTAAATGATTTTTTTTTGCCATGGCATCTAGCCTGCGGGCAGTGTTGATTGGCTGGCTTCTTTGCTATTGACGCTGGCTCTGTTAGAGACTTGGACTGCCAAAATGAGAGTATGCTTTGTATTCTGGGACAAATGAGATAATTTTCAATGGTGAGACTACTACTCAATTGCCAGTAAGTGTAAATTGTCTTCTCAGCCACCCACTAGCCAGTACACTCCCTGCCCTGTTAAATATAGCCTCTTCATGGTGGAGAGTTAAGTAAAACACACAGGCAACGTATTGAAAATATGCTTATTCCTTTTTAAAAAAAAAAAGTACTGCGCCTATAAATGATAGTTGCAGGAGCAATCTTAGGATTTTAGAGGCCCTTCTGTGATGAATGACCCATGCAGAACTCCTATCTCCACTTCACACATATAGTGGGCTTTTTTGCAAAATAAAAAAAAAGTAATGAAAAAGAGAAGGCCAGGAAAGGAAGCAAGTGTGACCCTGAAGGAAGTACAGACAGAGATCTTCAGCACTGAAATCCAGGAGTAGCAGACTTGAGGATTTCTGAGCAAGGTAACTGCCTGCTGTATTCAGGGAACTAGGACTTGGTGCACATTCTCTAGATTACACAAAGTGTATACCTAATGTACAATATAGCACCAATGTCTCATCATAATGGAAATAATGCCCAAAGGCCTGGAATTTTGAATAACCAGTCAAGCCAAATGGGCAAGAGTGCAACATCAGTGTGCCTGAATCAGTGTTAAAATCACCAGTATTTTTCCGAGTATTCCCTAGAGTAAACATGGCCCATACGAAGATAAAGGTCCTGTCTCCAGATTCCTTGTCTTTTGATCTACAGCTTTAGTTGGAAGCCTTGCTCACACATGACAACATACTGTTCCATCATTTCCAGGCTATACAGCTATCTATGTTCAGCCGTCCACAGAGAACCTGCCAATTTGCCCAATTTCCTACTTCTTAAAATCCAAAAAATAAAAAATCAAATAGGAAAACCAAAATTTCTCAAAGATGAGGAGGCAAACATTGGCAAGGCAACAGACACAAAGCAAGGTTCTGGGGCCACAGTGTGAAAGTTTTTACTAGCTTGAGAGATATTTTCTATGTATATATTGGAATTCCCTTAAAAATTATTACCTTGTTAGAAAGTTGTAAGTTTGACCATGTTACCTGTGCATGTAGAAAGATAGCATTTAGCAGTACTGTTGTGCAGTGAATCATCATGGGGACACCATGCTATTCTAGCTCAGTATTTTATGTTTTAAAGTCCTAATGCTGACATCACATTTTCAAGCCATTTCCAGTGCAATGTGAAAACCCTTGTTACAAGAAAACAGGCAAACAATCACAGATATTTCAGGCTTTTTGCTGACATATTTTGCAGTGAAAGAAAAGCAGCTTTTATAGTTGCAAATATTTTTCACTACTCTAAATTTCACCTGAGAAGGTACCAGTTCAGGGGTATGATGAACAACTTTATTTTGGAGGAGAGAGAAAAACTATTTGTGTGTAAGTGGGAAAGGCTCTACTTACTGAGAGCAGTGGGCAAGTGGTGTCCTACATCATCCGTCTAAGCAACTGCTCATCAGGGCACACGTCAGTGAGCTGTGCCACCCCGATAGAATGTTCAATCAAGTACTTTTGCAAGATTTAGACTCCGACAGATTTTTCACACAGCACCTAACACATTTTCTCAGTAGCAATATCAGAAAATCATAGGTTCATAGATTTTACACCCAGAAGGGAACATTAGATAATATAATCTCACAGATCATAAAATTTCACCCCGGTACCTCTGCATCGAGTCCGATAACTTGTATTTGACCATGCATATCTTCCAGAAAGGCACCCAGTCTTGATTTGAAGACATCAAGAAATGAAGAACTGACCACTCATTCCCCTTGGTTCTTTGTTCCAATGGCTAACCACCCTGTTAAAAATGTGTGCTTAATTTCTCATTTAAATTTGCTTGGCTTTAACTGGTTCTTGTTATGCCTTTCTCCACTAGACTGAAGAACCTATCTGGGATTTTCTCCCTGTGAAGGTACTTATACTCTTATAGAGGTAAACTTGTCACTCTCCAGCTTATTTTTGATAAGATGAACAGATTGAACTCTAAGTCTCACACTATAAGGCATCTTCTCCAGACCTCAAAGCATTTTGTGGGTCTTCTTGGCTCTCTCTCCAATTTTTCAACAGCATTATTATTATTATTATTCAACAGCATTATTATTAAAATGTGGACATGGTATTTCAATATCAGTCTCACCCATGCTGTATAAAAAAAATAAAATCACCTTCTTTCGCCTACTCCCCTGTTTATAGGGAAGATTAGCTCTCTTTACCATAGTGTCAAATTGGGAACTCATGTTGAGTTGTTTGTCCACTGTGACCCCTAGATCCTTTTCAGAGTCACTGCTTTCCAGGATACAGTCTCCCACTCTGTAGGTGCGGCCCTCATTCTTTGTTCCTAGATTACTTTGAATTTGCTGTATTAAAACACATCTTTGAATGGATCCAGCTTACCAAACTATCCATATCTCACTATATGGTTGTCCTTCTGTCCTCATCATTATTTACCACTCTGCCAGTATTTGTGTCACCCACAAATTTGATCAACAATGATTTTATATTTATTTTCAGATCACTGATGAACATGTTGAATAGCATCGGGCCTAGATTCCTGTGGAAACCCACTAGAAACATCCCCATTTTATTACGCATTTCCATCAATAACTACTTTTATGGATCTTTCAGTTGGCCAGTTCTGAATTAATTTATCATGTATTTTACTTATCAGAGGGGTAGCTGTGTTAGTCTGGATCTGTAAAAAGCAACAGAGTTCTGTGGCACCTTAAAGACTAACAGATGTATTGGAGCATAAGCTTTCATGTGTGAGCACCCACTTTGTCAGACGCATGTAATGGAAATTTCCAGAGGCAGGTATAAATATGCAGGCAAGAATCAGTCTGGAAATAACGAGGGTAGTTCAATCAGGGAGGGTGAGGCCCTCTTCTAGCAGCTGAGGTGTGAACACCAAGGAGGAGAGACTGCTTTTGTAGTTGGCTAGCCATTCACAGTCTTTGTTTAATCCTGATTTGATGGTGTCAAATTTGCAAATGAACTGAAGCTCAGCAGTTTCTCTTTGAAGTCTGGTCCTGAAGTTTTTTTGCTGTAAGATGGCTACCTTTACATCTGCTATTGTGTGGCCATGGAGACTGAAGTGTTCTCCTACAGGTTTTTGTATATTGCCATTCCTAATATCTAACTTGTGTCCATTCATCCTTTTACGTAGGGCCGATGTACATAGCAGAGGGGGCATTGCCGGCACATGATGGCATATATAACATTGGTGGACGTGCAGGTGAATGAACCTGTGATGTTGTAGCTGATCTGGTTAGGTCCTGTGATGGTGTCGCTGGTGTAGATATGTGGGAAGAGTTGGCATCGAGGTTTGTTGCATGGATTGGTTCCTGAGTAAGAGTTGTTATGGTGTGGTGTGTGGTTGGTGGGATCTCTGTGGCCGAGGACTTGCCTGCCTCCCAAGATCTGTGAAAGCGAAGGATCATTGCCCAGTATTTTACTGATATTGTATAGTGAGAATTTTTGAATCATGCGGTATTAAGTCAAATGCCTTATAAAAATCTAAGCAATCCAACATCTACATAGATATCTTTATCAAACACATTTTTATTCTCATTGAAAAATGAAATCAGGTTTGTCTGACAAGACATATTTTCCATAAAACCATGTTGACGGGTACCCATGGTCAGAGAGAGCAGAGAGTGGCAAGCAAGGTTGATGAGAAGGTGACTTTTCCATTTAGTGAAAGTCCTGTGATTTTCCAAAAGAAAGCCCTACTCTCATAGTCCTTAGCAGGACTGGGACTTCTGCTTCAGCAGGAGCATCAGACAAAGAGTCACACTGCTGAAATGTAGAATGTCCAAGGCTGTATGGAACATGGATGGGAGGCATAAAGATTGGAAGGGGCTGTGGAGCAGGGGGTCCTTGGCCAGTGTTTCATATGGGTCCCTGATCTGACAGCCTAACCCAATTCCTTTGCCCCTATGCCCAGCTTGGATCATCTTCATTTTCCTTCTTCCCATACCCACTGCACAGCGTACCTTTTTTCTTGTTTTTTCTTTTATTAACATTTGTTTGTATTACTAAAAATCAACATTAATCACATTAAAGGACTGTTGTAACAATAAGCAAAGGAAAAAAATCACTGTGGACTGGGAAAGGGGTGAAGGTGGAATGAAGGGGAGCCATGGAGCTATGCAGCCAGTTTGGCAATTGGATGATGCACCGCGGTAGGGACAGGTGGGCAGTAAGACCAGGAGGAGTCAGTCAAGAACAATGCTTCCCAATCTGCCTTACCAGCCTGTCATCCCAGCTTCACTGCCAAGGCTGGCTCTGCTAGTCTTATAATTCCTCCCTGCCTCACAGTCTCCTAGTCTGTTCCCTAGATGTTGATATTTATCGATATTGATGTTGAAAAGTGGAAAAGGGACAAAAGCATAAATGAGACTCATTGAGGGGGTCAGCACAGAGGGGTTGAGGCAAGCTGAAGACATGGAGCATTGCCAGGGAGTACACAGCAAGGAGACTTGGTGGGATAGGGGAGCTGAAGGAGAATTATGGAAGTGGTCATATGAGGGTATATGTGGAGGAACATAGAAATGGAAGAAATCCCAAGGGACTGGAGGAGGGTTGTGGAAAGGAAAGACACTTCCTTTTATTGATCATTAAAAAAAATCCTACCCAACCCCACAAGCCAACCACCGACATCAGCTACATTAAGATATATTTTCATAAACACATATGTGATGGGTAAAAATCTATCGTGTTATTTGTCCATGAAAAGGTATGTGCCTGGAGTTAAGGCTGTGCATTAGAGTGTGGTAGTGAGGAACTGGATACGTGTAGTTGCAATTAGAAGGGAGCTGTGGAAGTATGCAGTCTGTGAGTGTATTTGGGTGTAATGGGTGCCAGCTGAGATTGGTCTCATGTTAATATTGGTTGAACTCTAATTTAATGAAGGGTTTTGTGAGGGAACCGAAATTAGAAAAGAAAAAGGTCTAGTAGGTTATCCTGAGCAGCTACCTGTCAATTCATTTTTTATGTGGACTGGAAGTCTGACACACAGGAACTGTACTTAAAAAAATGCATAATCTTCTTTATTCTAATGCCTCCAAGGATGGTAGCGGCAAGAAAACTCTTAGGATGTCAGATGACCCCCTCTGGGAAATGAGTTTGTGTCCTGCCCCCAGCAGGTTCTCTGACAATGACAGAGTGACTCTCCAGCCTCCAAACTCTCCTCACTGCACCAGCAGATGATCTCATGCATTAGTCTTCACTAGTATTTGGCATTGCGAAGAACTTTCGTTTTCCTCCTCAGTTCTTTTCTTATCCCAGAAGTGACTGTTGATTGTATGGAATGTTCCTTCACTGATGTTGTATGTTCCCACATGGATTACAGGCACTGAGAATTCCAAAGTATTCTTCATGATACCCTTCAGGAAATCCTTATTATGACATTCTTTGTCCTAGCACAAAGGAGACCCCAGACTGTCCTGTTTTCTATTTTCTCTATCTGTGCCACAGATGTCTTGGATCACAACCCAATTGGGACTAATTTCCTCTTTCTTCTTTTTGGTGGCTCACTTTCAGTGCTTGCCTCTTGATCACAGATTGAGTTACTGATATCTTGGGCACTTAGCCTGATCCTGTCCATCTTCTAAAGGGCATACAGCAGTTCTAGTTTAAATTTGAAATGCAGATATTTAATCTGAAAACAAGTCAATCTAACTTTAAACCTGAAATATGATGAATAAATCTATGTACTTTAACATAGAAAGCAGATAATATCAGGATTTCCAATTCAGTTACCTTTAGACACTTCTATAACAAATGTATAAAGAAAGAACAGAAAGTTATATTATACATTGTTAATCTGGAATCATCTAATATGGATGTGTTCAGACTAGAGGGATTTTAATAAAGAACCTATCAACCTTACTTAAAAAAGCCCAAGCATCCTTTGACACATCTTTGCACGTACCAACACATTTAATTTGACAAATTTGACTTGATTATAAAGTCAAGGAAAGGAAATTTAAGGTAAAAATATCTAAACATTCAAAGAGGACTTCTATCAGATATATGCAAAAGCAACACTGCATGACATGTTTTGTAAAATCAGTCATACATATCAAAGCACACAGTGATCTTTTTAAATCTTTAAATAAATAAAACCTTTACATAGCAAACTGACATCCATTTCAAATACTACACGTGATTTCATCAATCTCAATATTATTTCCTTGAACATATTTACCAGCAAAAGGTATGCAGATCTTACGAGTATAGGCATATATACCAGGATGCTTTCAATTTAATGAAACAATAGTTTGACACATTAAAGCTTTTTCTGTGTGACTTTTGAAACTTGCATATGATGTTTGTGATTACATTCACATTCAGTGGAAATAATCCATACAGGACACCTGTGTTTTCCTAATCATAGTTCATTTACTGTGCAGCACATCTGCCCAGTAAATGTATTCATCAATACAACTTTGGTGCTTGCAAATAAACAACATGTAGCAATTCTTCAAGTTTGTAGCTGATCCTAATGTGTGCAGACACACTTAGGGAGTTCTGGTTCGATACATAGGTGAAAGAGAACTACAATACACACCTGGTTCTTCGTTAAGATTATATAATTTAGTCCAACTGCAACTACTGCAGTTTAGATACACTATCCTGCAGTTGCCCAGGGATTACTGAGGGAGCTATATGCTCTGTAGAACTCATTACTTTTCCAAAAATCAGTGTGTGAGCTTTGTCCAATGCCAGCTACTGACAGCGCATGGCACTCAGGGCTTGGTCCTGCACCACTGCAATGCCTAGGAGAAAGGTCAGATCCTCAGAGAGTATGGCTATATCTCATGCTAGCTTTTCACACTCTCTTGCAGCCATGGAGCACTACCAGATGTTTTAGCTGGCTGGCTGCCTTCCCAGGTGCCTAAGGTCTGTTTCCTGTTCTGATCCAATATGGGTATGCTGGGTGGAGGATGGGCTCCTTGGGAACCCTTCCCCACCAGTGCATCCATACAAAACAGGCCATAAATTTTTATCCCCATAATTTAAATAAAGGGTAGCCATATTGATTTTAATAAAGATGTCCATCTGTTTGCCAGAGAAAACTAAGCAACAGATAAGAATTTCCCTGGATTGGGACATATTCATTACAAACACTTGAACATTTCAGACATTAAAAAAAATTTGCATTTGTGATCAAATCTGGCACACTTGCCTGAATAATATAGAGAGAAATAGTTTTGTGAGGTCAGCCTTCCAAAAAACAGTGCTAAGATTACCTCACATCATCCCCAAATCCCAGCTGACTAGCTTTGATTTCTAAAACCAAATAAAAATACTATACAAGTTTATTTCACTAGTTTGATGTTCAGTCAAACTGATGGAGGTAGATTATCAGTTTGTATTAAATAAAACTACATTAAAATAATTACAATATTAAACCAAAATCTTAACAAACGAAGTGTTGGACAATTGTGACTTTCTTTTTCCTGTGTCACTTGACCAGAGTAATAAACAGTTAAATATATATTTTTCAGAGTTTTTTTCCAACTGAAATTCTCCAGGTTCCTTCCTGTGATTTGGTGAAGTGAATATAAAAAAGATATATATTTTTTCACATATAAGGAAAAGATGCTTCTATCATGGGATAATGTTTTTTTTTAAAAAAAAAAACCACCTGAATATGTTATCAGAGAAATTGGGGAAATTATTGGGAAAAAATGAAACACATTGGAATTCAGGAAAATGCTAATTTGAATGCCAAACCTTTGATTTATGAACCAAATGGCAGTTGTACAAAATACTAGTAACTGAAGGAATATAAGACTGGAATTTTTAATAATGGTATTCCCCATTGCACCTTAACACACATTTTTTTCCCTCCTTCATCTGCAGTGCTGTGAAACTCACCATATCCTTGGTAAAACCCAAATTGATTAAATAGTAAAACTAAAATAAAATAAAAAAAAACTTTTGGGAGAAGAAATAATCTTTTGCTCAGGAAGATACTTGAGTAAGATTTACTTATTTCTATATTTCTCTGAGGATTAGAAGAAACAATAAACTGATTGCTAAAGGAGTTTGTAAAAGGTTTTCAATTTTCACATTCAAGTTCAAGATGCAAGTGGTATTCAGGAACTTAAGGTATGTAGTGTCATAGTTACAGCAGCATGAAAACAGAGAAGATGCTGGCATCAAGAATGATAAAGGGAGGATCTATCAGTACATCACTTTGCCTTGTCCACACTGGCAGCAGTGTGTGGGGTACTTGTGGGTAGTGTACATGTAGCTACATGTGGCAGTGAAACGCTCTGGCAGGGGAAGGCAGCAGGAAAAAATGTCTGATATTGGGGAGTTGCCAGCTGGAGTCTTTCCCTACTGCTGGAGTTTCTCCCTGCAGTAGGGAAAGTCTTGGGCAGCTCCCTGCGGCAAGGTAATGCTCTAGAAGTGGACAGAGCCTTTCCCTACTGTGCCTCCCCAATGCAATAGCCTTTGCCCCCTGCCTGAGCCTTTCCCTGGGACAGGAAAGGCTCCAACCGCAGTGTAGGTAGGGGAGGAACTGCTGGGCATGTATAGATGCATAGGGTACATACTCTCAGGTTCTGGCATATCTTTACTCACCTAAGCAGTGCTACACCATCTCCACTGCTATTTATACCCATGTGTAGCAGGGCAGTTACCCCACTCTGGTGGAAAAAGGCTAGGCTGATTGGGGAAGCAGCCACAGCTGGGGCCACGCCCCAATCAGGCCACACCTGGCCTTGTTATAAGGGCTCAGGGAGGAGCTGGGTCAGTCTCTCTCTAGCTGTGGAGAGAGAAGGACCTAGCTGCCTGGGAATAGGGTACCTGGAGCAGAGCAGGGCTGGGAAAAGGCAAGAGGAGCTGGGGAGCAACAGCCTGGCAACTCCCCAGACTGAGGCCTTGATAAAGGCCTAGGCAGGTACTGGGGCTGGGAGGTGCAGCCCAGGGTTAGGCAGAAGCAGCTGGCCCAACCTCCTTGCCAATGATGAGTGGCCATGACAGACTGCAGTTGCCCCAGGGAGCGGGGGCTAGATGACAACTGGCAGTAGCCACTGAGGGAAGCTGGGTGTAGAGGGTTGGGGGTTCCCCTGGGAGGACACACACACACACACACACGACAATGAATCTCGGAGCTCAGGTCAATTGACTTGATTTTGCAGGTCTCATGCTGCCGGGCTGAAAATTGCAGTGTAGACATTCAGGCTTGGGCTGGAACCCAGGCTTTAAGACCCTCCCTTATTACCAGGTTTCACAGCCCGGGATCCCGTCCATGCCCAAACATCCACACAGCTATTTTCAACCCCACAGCGTGAGCCCCACGAGCCAGTCAGCTGACCTGGGCTCTGAGACTAGAGGTCTTTTTTTTTTTTTTGCAGTGTACATGTACCCTAAGTAAGCCTGAATTAATCAACCTGTCATGCTGCCCCTAGTGATTACCTTGACCAGTTAACACAAGTTAAAACTACAACTTGCCTTCTCAACACATTTTCGTTAACATATGTTACCTGACATGAGTTAAACACATCTTTTCTTCCTAGTGTAGATGTGGCCTTAAGCCTGATAAAAGGAAATCCTTTCTTCAACCTAGAGAACTCACCATCACAAGAGATCAGTATGTTCAAGAGTTTAACATGATTAAAGAATAGATCAGCCATTGATATGGACAATGAGAGTATGCACAGTTACATGAACTACGATAAAATATATATTAGGAAGTGAAACTCTCCTGCTGCAGGATATAAACTAATCACTAACTGATGGGGTTAGGGAGAAACTCCCCCTACAGACAAGTCATTTCATTATTTCCCACTTAAAGATTTCTTGCACCTTTCTTGCTGCAGAGGCATTTGATAGTGACAGAATACTGAACTACATGGACAACTGGTATAATCTGGTATAGCAATTCCTATATTTCTAAAAGCAGCAAAGAATCCTGTGGCACCTTGTAGACTAACAGACGTTTTGCAGCATGAGCTTTCATGGGTGAATACCCACTTCTTCGGATGCAAGCCACTTCTTCTGCTTTTACAGAACCAGACTAACACGGCTACCCCTCTGATACTTGACACCTATATTTCTAATAAATCATAAAAAAGGTCTTCCAGGCCAGCTGATTTTTAGATATTCTCTTTTCTCCAAGCATTCCACCTTAAACTGAAGGGCTCTCTTATTGCATTTTTAATCTCAACTATTCTTACAGTACCAGATTTTAGTTGAGGATTGTGAGATTAAATCCTATTGGTGAAGAAATGCTTTCTTAATCTGTGAAACCTTCAGGAAATTAAGTCTCATTATCATCATTTTTATAAAAAGAAATCTTGTTTTTTATCTTGAGGCTTTTATATTAAAACCTTCTCCAAAATTATTAATGAAAAATTGTCAATGACATGACAACAAGTAATATTTCCGATAGCTGCTCTTTATAAAGAAGCACAAAACTTCTCTCTCTCTTTTACTTTAAATGTCCAAAAGCTAAGCTACATTAATGTGAAGTACTGTGTCTTAGGCTTTCACGCTGTGCTCATCATGAGGTTGCCCCTTTTCAGTACTTCGTATAGTATGAGATTATTGAGTTTACTGTGGCAAAAATGCCTAGAGAAAATACTATACCCCTGTACTTTAGCTACTGCAATAAAAATGTTTCACTCAACTCCATGTGTGATTACACAATACATACATACTAGAAGAACGAGGACATTTCCAAACTCCTAAGTGATAAGCAGAAAATATTTGTTGAATGATAGAATGATCTTACTTCCATCTCAAAGAAAAATAGGTTGAAGTGCCTACAAAGCAAGGCCCAGGTCAAACTGAGGAGAATACAGGATGAGTGGTGGGAGAGGAAATCTGCAGAAGTTCAGCATAATGTGGTTATGAACAATGCAAAGACCTTTGACTCTCTCAAAACAGTCTACGGACCATCTAAATCTGCCACAGCTCCCCTGAAGTTGGCAAATGGCATACCTATTATCAAAGACAAGGAGGGAATCTACTCAATAGACCATCCACAGCTGATTGGTGTGTTCTTGATCAATTACCTGAGAAACCCATCAAAGAGGATCTCGATCTCTCTCCATCAGTTGAAGAGTTCATGAAAGCCATCGAACAACTGTACTCCGGCAAAGCATCCGGAAATGATGGTATTCCAGCCGAACTGTACAAGGTAGCAGGCCCAAAGGCTATTGAGGTGTTTCATGACATCTTGAGTACCATTTAGGAAGAAGAAGAAATGCCACAAGACTTCAAATATGCTATTATTGTATCACTATTCAAAAGAAAGGCAACAAAGCAGACTGCAGAAAGTACAGAGGCATTTCTCTCCTCTGTACAGCTGGTAAAATACTAGCTCGCATTCTACTGAACAAACTCATTACAAACTATCTGAGAAGACTCTGCCAGAAGCACAATGTGGTTTCAGATCAGGTTGTAGTACTACAGACATTATTTTTGTCATAAGACAGGTCCAGGAAAAATGTTGAGAGCAAAACATGGACGTGTATGCAGTCTTCATTGACTTGACCAAAGCTTTTGATATGGTCAACAGAGAGGGTCTATGGGCTATTCTGCATAAACTGGGTTGCCCAAGAAGGTTTATACAAATCATCCATCTGTTCCATGACTACATGGCAGTGCAAGTGCTCTCCAATGGTGACTCTTCTGTGGCATTCAAAATCTCAAATGGAGTGAAGCAAGGCTGGGTACTTGCACCAATGCAGTTCAATTTGTTCTTTTCCTGTGTTCTCAGCCATGCCACAAGGGACTTTGATATACATCTGCTACTGACATGATGGCTCCTTCTGATCTTCGAAGACTCACTGCTAAGACCAAGACGCTAGAGAGACACTTTTTGCAGATGACTGCACCTTGATATTCCATAGATATGACTACCTTCAGTTCATCATTGGCAGGTTTTTTGAAGCATCCCAGCTCTTTGGCCTCACCATCAGTTTGGATAAGACAGAGGTCTTGTTCCAACCAGCACCTTAGTGTCTATGTATCTCAGGAGAGCACCTTCCTGCTTAGATAGCTCCTTCCTTTGCTTTCTTTCTTTTCTGTATGCTGCCGGAGGGGCGTTTTCTTCTTTCACTCTTGACTGCTGTTCTGTGTCAGTTATAGTGGCTCTCAACACTCAATTGAAGGGGACAAATAAGCAGGCTGGTAGTGAGGGAAGATATCAGTGGCTTAAAGAATACCACTTCAGTTGATCATCACTGGGGGAAAAAGGGCTTAACTGAGTTTTATGCAGTACAATATTATATACATTATTTTATTTTTATTTATTTTTTCTGAATTCCCTCTGATTTGCCATTACATTTCTAGCAAAGGAGTGTCGTTAACTGACTGCAGCATTCTAGGTGTGGCAACTCCAGAGCTACACCCATAGGACAATTACCTTCAAGCTCTGAAATGAAATCCTTGTATAGACAATCCCAGACAAGACTGACTCCCTTCCCGTGCCCCACCATCACATTATGCTGCAACCTCATGTCTAAATTGCTCTTGGCTGTCATCCCTGGGTCTCTGTCAGCATTTCTACTTTGCCAGTTTCTCCCTCCCACTCAATATGTGTGTTTCAGAATATTTAATTCCTGATATATTCGTTTGCACATTTCAAAACAGTGGATAACATTTTCAAAAGTGAGATAGGCACGTAGGAGCCTAAGGGTGTTTCTACAAAGCAAAAACACCCTGTGGCCATGAGTCTTAGTGCCCAAGTCAACTGATTCATGGGGCTAAAAATAGTGTAGACATTCTCACTTGGGCTGGAGCCCAGGCTCTGAGACACACCTCCCACCCCCCATCCTAAGCCAAGTTTCAGGAGCTGGGCTCCAGCCCAAACATCTACATTGTTATTTTTAGCATCATAGTGCAAACCCCATGACCCCAAGTAAGCTTACCAGGCCCTAGTTTTTTCTTTGCTTGTTTGTTTTGTTTTTGCGCAGTGTAGATGTACCCTAAGTCTCATTGAAAATCACTGGCACTTAGGCTCTTAAGTCACTTACAGGGCTTTTGAAAACTTTACCCAGAATCTCATTTGGACCCCGATTCAGCAGTCAATCACTATTTAACAAAGCACTTACGCACATGCTAAATTTTAAGCATGTCTAAAGTTAAGCATGTGCTTAACTGCATTGCTGAATGAGGATGGGTTTAAATGGTTTACTGAACTAGGGCCTTTATTTTGTAACTATGTTTCTAATCTCTTTAAATCCCTGTACTGTTTATCTGCCCTACCTGAATTTTGTTATGATTCCTGATTTAGTATAAAAGTTTCTTTTAATGTGCCATTTACTCTCTTTATGATCATTGAAGAAAATGTTAAATAAGACCATCCTGACAAGAACAGTGCTATCTCTAAAGTATCACATGAGGAACCTCCTTCCAACTCAATAGATCACACTTTATAAATACATTCTTTAGATTCTCTTTTCCAGTTTTCACCCCATGTGACAGTCATCTCTCTAAATCTTCTTCCACTTCCTCTTTGCTCTCCCTCACAAGCACCACATCATCCACACAAAGCATGCACCACGGTGCCACTCTCTGAATGCTTTCTGAAAAGGCATCAAGCACTAACATGAACAAAAAAGGGGCTTAGTCCCAAACCTTAATTTACTTACTAGAAACTGTTCAGTTTCTCCCCATCATGGCCACCTGACTTTGGTAACAGCACCCTCATACACATCCTGGATGAGTCTGATATAGACTTCAGGTATCTGTTTTTATTCTCATACATTACCAGATGACTTTTCTTGGAATGTGGTCATAAGCCTTCTCAAAATCAATGAATACTATATGCAGGGTTTTCCTTTTTTCCCCTCTATATTTTTCCACATGCAATCTTAATGCAAAAGTAGCATCTATAGTTGATTTACCTGGCATGAATCTAAACGGTTTGTCAGGGACCTTTATTTCTCTTCATAGTCTCTTATCTACAACTTTCTTCTAGATTTTCATTTTGTGGCTGATGCGTTTATTGCCCTGGTAGTTTCCGCAGACTTGCATGTCTCCTTTTCTCTTAACTATTGGTGCTAATGTGCTCTTTCTCCAGGCATCTTCTCAGTCCCCTCATGAAATTAAACAATTGTATCAATATGTTCATGCCTATTTGCCCTATGCACTTCCATACTTTTGCTGGTATCCCATTGGGGCTGAGAGCTTTCTTATTTTCCATGTTGCTTCTGCAACTACATCTTCTATGATTGGTTATAATGGATTTTCTTCAAAGTAATTTCTCCACCATACTTTAATCTGGTTCTCATTGATTAATGTATTTTCACTTTCATTTTTGATTATTTTGATGTCACCAATTTCTTTAGCCCTCTAATTGCAGGTCTTTGCCAGTTTAGGTATTTCTTTCTCACCCTTCTTCATTTCAGGGCTTTAGTATTAGTAGCTGCTGCCTCTTTATTCACTATCTTTTTGACTTCTTTTTATATCCCTGAAAATCCTGCTGTTGGAGCATTGCTTGCGAAAATTTAAAACACTTTTCCTTTGTGGCCTCTCAAACTTCACCATCTGCTCTCTTTGGGGAAAAAGACTCTTCCCTTTTATTCACCAAGTAGGTTCTTTGCACATTCTAGAATTTTGATTGCAATACGATTCCACCATTGATTTTTATTTTCTCTCAATCATTCTAAAGAGATCTTCCCCAGCACTTTAATTTTAAACTCCTTACTAACTTCATTAAGCTTCCATCACTTGATCTGGACAATTTTCATCTCATGTATGCTATATATTGACAGTCAACAACCAATATTCTATGTTGTGATGCAATGCTTTCCCCTGCGATGACCTTACAGTTTCTGAAGTTCTTCAGCTCA
This sequence comes from Mauremys mutica, assembly GCF_020497125.1. Classification (NCBI taxonomy): domain Eukaryota; kingdom Metazoa; phylum Chordata; order Testudines; family Geoemydidae; genus Mauremys; species Mauremys mutica. The sequence continues at coordinate 54,693,795 of NC_059072.1, read as the reverse complement.
GCTTGGGTTAGAAGGAAGTAATCTATCTGCCACTCTTACAGGTAATCAAATGTTCTTCCTTGTTAGTGAAAAATGTATTAATGATGACCAAGTCATACGTCTGGGCATACTGTAATACAGTTTGCCCTTCCTTGCTACAGACGCTATGGTACACCTTGCCATCTCCACACATGATTGTTAAGGTTAGCTCCACTGATGACTCTTTTGTTACCACTTTCTGTACAGCAGTGTCCATTCCCTCCCGCAGAAATCCTTTTTGTCCTTGTTCATCACATTCCATGTGAGGTGCATAGGTACATATTACATTTAGGAGGCCATTTTCAATAGCTATCTTAACCAAAATTATCCTGTCACTTCACCTATCCACAATCACTACAAATTCCTGCATCACTTTGTCTAAGGCAGTGGTCCCCCCAGACGAAGGACGGTGGCGGCGGTTGAGCATCCGCCGAAATGCTGCCGAAATTCGGTGGCATTTTGGCAGATACTTGACTGCCGTCCAGGACGCAGGCGCATTTAGATGCCCCCGCGGGCACCGTGTTGGGGACCACTGGCCTAAGGGCTTGTTGAGACTATAGGGGTGCTATAACTCCCCTATATGGATGCTGCAGGCGTTAACTAAAACCTTCCTATTTCACATTAATGTTGTCCTGTTTGAAGAGGACTATTCACACCAGCGGTCTGACCTGCAAGGCAGTGTAAAGAATGGGGCCATGTCCTAAAACTATATTAACTACATATCTCTTATTCAATGTGCCATAGTAGTAGTTTATAACCTTCTCCAATGCTCTTGTCTTTGTTCCTTTCAGTTTGGTCTCTTGAATGCAGGCAATCTGTACTCTCCTTTTCATAAATGTCTGAGCCATAAATGTCCTCATTTTCCAAGATATCAATCTCACTTTCTGGACTCTCTTCTTTAACCACATCCATCCAGAATGATGCAATCTCTCTCAGATGAGGGTGCTAAGCGTTACTTCCTGGAAATGCTCTAATAGTTCAGATAAAGTGCTCATATGAAGGACTCATTTCTTTAGACTTCTTTGGCAAGTTAGTTATTTCCCTTAATATCCTACTCTACTGGTTGCTCATGCGCCTCTATAAATTTTCCTGTTAAAGACATACTAAACCAAATAAAAATTCAGCACCTCAGCCTCTTTGGAGTCACCATTAATTTCATCCTCCTTGTGTATTACTGAGTCTTCTTTCTCCCAGTACTATTTTCCCCTTGATTTTTAAAATGCTTCTTATTCCTCCTTCGTTGCCATTTATTCATTTGCTTTACTGCAAACCTTACCCTTTTACCTTTGCCCTGCAAGCCTTATCTGATTCAGTATCCCGGACTGGCTACCTCCGTGTTTTCATTTCAACTACAGGTTTGGGTTTTTTTTGTTTTGTTTTACCTAAACCTTCAGTAGGCCATCATGAGACCACTGGGCAACTGTTATTTCTTGTATTTTTATTTCTGTCAAGAGCAGTTATGTCTTAATGAAAGTGATGAAGAGGTTCCTGCCTATGTCTGAGATCCAACTCACTTGTCTCTACTTGCCATTCAGTCTACTGGTGCTATAGCAATTCCATCACCATTCTTCTCTTTTCTGTGTGTCTTTTCACACTAGGGAATTAAGGGAAGAAAGCAGAATCCTGTCCTATCAATAGCAGCCTCTTCCTGCAAACCTATATTCACTGTTGAATGCCGCTGGTCTTTTAAGCCTCCACATGATCAGAAAATGACTCCATAATTTGCATTCATATTGTTTATTTCCCCTTGTAAGCGATACTGTATCTTCTCTCACTTGAGGAATGATATAGAGATGTATATTTTAACAATGATAAATCAATGTCCTTGGTTAAATTATTTTAAACTGTACATTTTCAAGGAGAAAATCATAAATCTCCACTGTAAATCTAGAGATAATTCCATCAGCGACAGAGGATAACAGAGATCATTCTATTCAGTTTCCATAAAGACAATGACCTGATAACAACAAATATTACCAAGTTTACTGCAATAAGTGTGAATTCATAAAGAACATATCCATTTTTGTTAATAAAAAAAGAAAAAGAAAAGTGATATCTTCTGGAGAGAGCCTAGTCCATCCTCAACTAAATCTCTCTCCCCTAACATTAAAATAGGCATAAGTGAGACTTAAGTGTGCTGTGGCCCTGTGCTGGACCTCTGCACAGTGGTTAATTTAATTTCACTCTTGAAATCAACATTCCACATCTAAAAATAGAAACCTCAAAGTCACTCTCAGATACCCTCTTAGTGTTAATATTTGTTTTTCTCCCTATTTCCTATAAGCTAAAAACACCTCCCTCTATCAGTAGAATGGGCTAACCACAGTCCTCATATAATACGTTAGCGTAGCTACTGGACCCTATGCTTGCATCTCTTTACAAGGCACCTTTCAGCATTCTCAACGCAGCTTATTTTTTAATGTATCAATCATTTCCCCATAAACTTGCCTACTGTAGAAATGTACAGTTTGTAATGGAGCACTGACAAAGAGTTCCTTAAACCAAGTAAAAACCCCAAAGTCTTGTAACCACTTCACTGAGCTCTTTTGCATTCCTTGACGTATATATTAAAGTACTAATATTTTTCTCAAATATTCTAAAGTAACTGCCTTCACAAATTCAGTCTAAATATAAAGTCTCCTTTCCTCCCGTAGCCAAATAAGAAAATGCAAATAAACATTGAAAACAGATAAAAAATAACCCTTCAAAACCCATAATTTCCACAGAGTCATATCCTTCAAAATCCTTATTTCCTGCCCCTCTCTCTCATAGCTCAAGTGTTTCTCAATAACTGTAAACTGAAGTCTCTTCAACACCAGTGGCTCAATTCACAAGAAGACTCTTAGGCATGGTGACATTGAACATCATCAGGTCTAACTTTTAAGTGCTTCAAAAATCACTGGGATTCACAAAGCCTGAATTAGGTGCCTAGGTTCTCTATATAAGGAATGGGGAGAGGTAGGCACCTTAGAATGGGATTCACAGAAGCCAGCATGCTAGGCAGCACTTATACCAGTCAATGGGAGATGCTAAGGCAAAGGGTGTGTGTTAAGCCCCATCCCTCTCTTGGAGATAGGCACCTAACTCTGGGCTACAAGGATGCACCTCCTCCTATCTGGGATTCTCAGCTGCAAACCCTCTCTTACGATTAGTGAGAAGCTGAGTGATGCTGGGGAAGGAGGACTTAGGGTACTCACCCGGGATATGGGAGACTCCTGGTTCATCCCCCTCTTCCTGAGGGGTAGAAGGTATTTGAACAGGCACCTGCCACCTCTCAGCTGAGTGCCATAACACAGGGCTATGGGATATTCTGATGTGGGGGATCCCTCACTCAGTCTCTCCTTTTGAAGCTGTTCCACTGTGGATAAATGATTTTAAAAGTCATTGGAGCACGGGGACTGGCTCTCTCACTTCCTTGGTAAGTGCTCTAACCATCAGGCTCCAGAGTCATTCTCATGCTTGTTTTCTCTCTCTCTTCCCCAGTGACAATTTCATTATTTAGCCACAGTGGAACAGCTTGAAAAGAAGAGATTGAGGGAGTGCCCTCCCCACAAATCAGACTATCCCATAGCCCAGTGCACTTACTTGAGAAGTGGCAGATCCCTGTTCAAATTCCTTCTCCCCATCAGGTGGAGGAGCAAATTGAGGCAGGGGTCTTCCACCTCACAGGTCAGTACCCTAACCATGGGGCTAAAAGATATGAGAAAGGTCACCCCCCCCCAGCCATTTTGTGTAAACTTTCCTATAGGGATCTTATCTGGTAGGCGAGCTATGAGCATGCTTACCAGATTAGGCCACGCAGGTGCATTAGGCACAGGAAAACCTATCTTTATCCAATTCATGCATCACCCTTGGACTTACCCGTCCTGATGCTTGGCATGGGGCTGCAGTGCACCTGCTCAGAGTCAGAAATATAGGCACCTAGGGAACTTTTACTGCAAAAATTCAGGTGCTGCGCACGTGTAGGTTTCTACAGTGTTCAGAGGCAGTTAAGCAAGAGTACTGGGAATCTCAGTGGGGCCTGATTCTGGAATTCAGGCACCTAAAGTGGCAGTTAGGCATCTACATCCTTTTCTGAACCTAGCCCTAGGATTGCAAGTCAAGAACAATCTTCAGTTAATTTTCATATTCCAAAATTACTTCTTCAAATTGACATCATTTGGTACATTACAGCACCTTTCATCTCATCATCTCAAAGTGTTTTACAAGTACACCTCTATCTCGATATAACACAACCCAATATAACACGAATTCGGATATAACACGGTAAAGCAGCGCTCTGGGGGGGTGGGGCTGCGCACTCCAGCTGATCAAAGCAAGTTCAACATAACGCAGTTTCACCTATAATGCAGTAAGATTTTTTGGCTCCCCAGGACAGCGTTATATTGAGGTAGAGGTGTACTAACCAATTATGTCTCAACACCCCTGTGACATACAGTAGCTATTATTATCCTTATTTTAAAGATGAGAGAACAGACGCATCAAGATATTAATAGTCACATTTCAGAAAACATCCAACTTTAGATATCTTAGGCCAGAGAAGCTGACATTTACAACTGCAACTACCTTCAGCAGGAGTGTAGTCTCATGGCAGGTAAGTTTTGAAAATTTTGGCCTAAGTGACGTGCCCACAGTCACATACCAAGTCTGAAGCAAAGTGCGAATAAAACCCCCAAGTCCTGATTTCCAGTGTATTTATTAGACATGCTCCCTCCTAGTTTTCATTTCCATGTACAGCTGGAGACTAAACATTCATTCCTAACCATTAAGTTCAAAATTGCACACAACTTAGAGGCTTTTCTTCATCTTAGCTCCTGATCCTGCATCCAGAACTGACCGTATAGAATTTGGCACTCATACAGAATCCCAGTTCAGTGGAAATCCCAAGGCATGCGTGGGTCCAGGTCCCTAATTGGTAATTGTTTTGGACAAAACAGAACACGTGTAAACACACTTACTTAATTTTAGGAATAGTTTATTTCTGGTATCTTAAAACCTGCTCCTAACTGACTGATGACAAACCAAAATAAGAGAGTCCACCAAGCTTTTTGCCCAGATTTAGCTAAATTGGCTTAAAATCACACCTTAAGCTAAACTGATGCAATTCTGAGCATAGACAAGTCTTCAATCATAGCATGGGCACAGAATGTTTTCTCCTTGAATTCTACAATCATGAGATGCTTTAGTCAGCTATCTGACTGTCTGACATAGGCTTTAACTTCAGTGACAAAAAAGATTTTTTTTTTACAAGTGTTAGCTAACTGTAATCCTACTGTAGGCAAGGCAAATTGTAGTTTTAATACATAGCTCCCAATTAGAGTTTACCTCAACTGGCTAATATATATTAAAACTACAACTTGCCTTGTCTATACTGAGATTTTAACACCTGCTAGTTGACACGGTACCTAATGTGTTACAAATGTAACGTTTTTTCCTATTGCAGACATGGCCACAAGAGTCCATTACCAGTCCAGAGTTTAAGGCACTCAGTGTGCCAGACCAAGGTCAGTTAGGAGAAAAAAAAACCAACAACGAAGGAGGAAGGCAGGTCCTAAAGCAATATCTTTGGTGATAAATTCTACTACCTGTTACACCCATGCAAACATATTGAAATCATTGGGCTTGTCTTTACTAGACAATTAATTCATATTACAAAATGGCCTCAAGGAATCATGTTAAATAACACGATTTAAACATGACTTGGTAGGCAGTATAGATGGGAACAACTAATGTTTAACATTGTGTCACCTGGTTGTGGTTAAATTTTTGGTTCCCATAAGGCTTACCTACTACCAGCTGACAAGATGATAATGTTAGTTTTTTTTAAATGACTATAAGAAAAATCTATCTACTAATAATTATCTATTATTAACTAAGGTCAGAAAATAATGGTTAGGAATCAAATAGGAAGTCACAAGCACTTTTGCAGGAGTCCTTTGGTTTGTTGTGGAGGCCCTTTGGTTTGATTGGATCCAGGCCTCACTTCGGCTGATTCTGGTGCTATCTGTAACTTTCTTATACAAATTGTCATCAATAAAAAAAAAATCTGCATTCAAGTAGAGCATAATACTGGAGTTCAACTGCATCTTTCAGACTTAATACTAGAATTTTGTCCTAAATGATCTATCTGTGAAAATTTTACTACCAAAAATAGTTGGATTCATAAAAGAAAGCTCTTGATACTAGAGTTTTCTATACTTTTTTAAAACACAGACATTATTTCATCATTTCTGATTTTTGGCATTTTTATATTTGCCTCTCTTTATATCTATTCTCTGTCCCACTCTACAATTATTTTCTACTCTAACAGTACGCTATGATGAGTTCTCATCATGATCAATTTCTTTGCTTCAAAATCAAGTTTAGATCTAAGAGAAAACTTACTTTCTTGAACAGCATTGAGGATTTCTTTAAAATCCATTTCTTCCTGTTGCTGTTCTTGTTTGTCCTCCTGGTTATCCTGAAAATCTACTTTTCCTGATGATGAGATGGAAAAAAAGAAGGGTTTGGTAATAACCTTGAAGCTAATCCTGCAAGTGGGATTTCACTAGAATTTAATTCAGTCATTACTGGAACTGTCAGAATAGACTTCTTTTTTCCATTCCCAATGTTCTTCTGGCTCTGGCTGAGCATTATTTTCTTGCTTTCTTTTTTTTTTTTTTAAATGCATGCCATGGCACGTTCTGTTCAGCTCAAAACCAAGACTCCTACTATATCCCGCAAACTCTTCTTCATATATTTCTGCATAGCATTTAGCTTCGAACAGACTATTCTTCTACATTCTCTTTCTAACTCCCCTATGTCCTTCCACTCAAGTAGTACTCAGATTGCCTTAATCTTTGCTTACTTTCTGGGACTAAAAAGAACTACAATGCCACTCAGACTCATGGGACCTATAGCCTGTCTGGCAGGTTCATGGAAAGTGTGAATGTAGAAAAGCTGTTTGAAGGAGTTAGACTATGAGGAAGCGGCAACAGCCCAACATACTTGAGAGACACTACTGTATTTCCAATAATTGTTAATGTGGTTTAGTAAAGGAGTTACCAACCTTCTGTAGGCTGCTATCTCTACCTGTTTGTACTCATGTTACCATTTCAAAATCAGAGGCCACAGTCACAAACAAGAAGTTACAGATAAGATAGGTGATGTACAGAGAGACAACAGTTTTTCAGAGTTACCCTTCAATAGCTACAGCATTATTAACCACTTGGTTTTGGACAATTTAGGGGTGTACTTATGCAAAAATTCATAGTTGCTAACTGTAGCCCTAAAATCACAATTATCAGCAATAACCAATTGCTTACAGGAGAAATAACAATAACCATTTCAATGTGACTATCTGCAAAAAAAAAATCATGGAAAAAAGATACAAGAGGAGGAAAACTTTCAAACTGAATTTTAAAAAAAAAAGAGGTTCTTTCTGTAGATCTGGCCTAAATCTTTCACCCAACATAAAGACAATATTTATGATATAGCTGTTCACTTATGCAATGGCATGCGACTCCCAGCTGAACTTTCACTGCAGATAATTGATCTATCAGTCATATTACACCATACTTCAAATCTGAATGTAATTTTAATTGTACTGTACAATAGGATGCCATAGATGAGTTCAGAAGGAGACAGACCAACTGTTTGGTTTAGAAGTCTCAACACATGACTGGGAGAACCAGGATGACTTTCTGAATTTTAATCCTTACTCTAATTGCTGTTGTGGTCTTAAAGAGTATCTTAATTGCTCTGCCTCAGTTTCCCTCTCTGTAAAATGGAATCAATACTACTACTTCACAGGGTGTTATGAGTATTTGTTAATTAATTTGTATTGAGCTCTGTTATTAACTTTTTCTACATATCAAGGTTCTTTAATCTAGAAATGAACAACAAAATAAGCATGGTCATGAATAACGTAGGATAATGCTGACTAGACCATAGTAGAATGTATCACTACCAAATGTTTTCCTAGTCCTTCCTGTTACTAAATACAAGAGAAAATATAAGACATTGAAATTCAAAAGCAGCGTGTCTGTTTGAGAACATGCTTGTTCCATAACTGAATGTGGTGTAATGTGTGGAAATGTGACACAATCAAACCTTAATTCTCATATTAAACGGGACTAGACCTGGATCTATCAAAAATTTACACTGCAGTGGTACTTAGAGTATCTGTAATGCACCAGAAATAAAACCAAATGACAAGAGAATGTTTAGCGAACCTGCCAATCTGTTTCAGAAGCATTAACACAGTGAAGTATGAGGTTATTCTGTACATTCTCCTAGTCTGCTGTGAAACATGAGACCGAGGACGAAATGCAATAGAGAGAAGAATAGTTCTTTAGTATGACTTCACTTTTGAAATCATGTTATTGGTTTTATAGAACATTTTTTGCTATATTTCTTTAACTAATGATTAATGAGTTCCAAGATTGGTTATAATGGACAGTCACACAGTCCAAGTCTTCATCAGATTTTATATAATGGCGATATAACAGTTTCCTTACAGGATCTACCTATTTTCTCCACCTAATCTTTTTAATACCACAACCGTAGATGTGGCAGACTGTGACAGAGTTTTAGCTGTAGCACTCTGGTTAGTGAAGTTGCTGCAGCACAGAGAAGACTGCAGGCTTAATTGGAGCCAATTAACCTATTTCTAGAGGGGATTACTGAGACTTGGTGGTAACTGTTGGGATACTGAAGTAATTGGCACAGTCACTGGGAGGATATATCCTTGGGAGGAACAGGGAGCAGGGAAGTGCAGATGGTCCCTGGAGGAGAGAAGCTGTGTGAAAGCCTCCTACTGCGGTATACCTGTGCTACTGCCTGTCCTGTTTAGAAACAGAGGACTAAAGGTTCACGTGGCAGAAAAGAAACAAACTGTGTTTTTGTGACTGAGGGTATGTCTACACTGCAATAAAAGACCCGCGGCACAGCTATGTCTGCCCCAGGTCAGCTGATGGGGCTTTTCAATAAATATTACCATTCCTATTAAGTAGCAGAAAAAGAAATTGCAGATTAAAAGATACAATAAAATTAAAATGTTGAGTTACTGAGGCTGCAAAAAAAATCCTCATGCATTTTGCTTTGAAAAAGATGAATGCTTGCGAGTAAACATTGTGCAGAATTACCAAGTATGCCTCTGGCAATGAAAACTCAATACATATTTAAGTGGGGGAAAGCAGAAGCTGTACGCATACAGTATGTAAATTATTCTTTTTTCACTTAGGCATTTGGAATGAGATTTAGAAAAGTACTGTAAGAAAGTGAAGATACCATGAAGTATAAAGTCATTTAAAAGTCCATGAGCTTGATTCTTCTGTAACTTACTTTGGCATAAACTAGGTGTAACTTTCACTGAAACCAATTCAATTACAGTAGTGTAAGTGAGAGGATAACCAGGCGCAATATGTTTTTGATTTGTATTCATTGCAGCATTTCAGACTAACGCTGGGATTACATTAATATCTGCATTATGACAACATATTTCAATCAGCAAAGCATGTTAGAGACTAAAAAGAAAAAAAGCCAACCTTTAATGTATTTTAAAAAAATTAGATAAGCCTGCTATTAGCTGTAGAAACTGACTCCTATGGTTAAACAAGCAGTTCCAGTCCTCAGTTGGCTGTGGTATCTCAATATAGAGTTTAAAACTGTGTAGTTCATGAATTCACTGTAATGTGGTAAAGAAAAATCACTAAACACCAGACATTGGTTAACAAAAGACAGTAGGCCTATATTTTACTCTGATTATGGTAAATGTTCTGAAATGCAGTTCAATAAATATGCAGCTGATTATTTTATGACAAGTTCTTAAATGTCAGATTACTCAGTGTAAAGGAATGTGTGTTTTTATATTTATATTGATAAACGTACTTTATACTAAAGCTAAAATACATGGCTGGCCTTACCATTAGGCCAACTGAGGCGGCCGCCTCAGGTGCCAGATTGTGTGTGTGGGGCGCCACTAGGACCCAGAGTGTAGAAAATTGTGTTTGCTGCTGGTGCATATGTATTCTCTCTGTTCTAGATGCACAAAGATGGTGGAGTGCTGTGCTGGAGGAAGGAGGGCAAAAAAGACATAACAGGCAGGCAGGAGAAAAGGTCAGAGGGAATAGCAGAAAGCAGCAGGAGCTGCAGGGAGAGAGAGGAGGAGGAGCCTCTTATGTACCTCTCTAGCACCCCCAGGAGCCTGGCCTGATTAACACCAGCTTATCAGGGAGCTTCCTGTTTCCTGCTACTTCCCTGAACCCACTTGAGGAGAACAGGCAGTCAACGGAAGTAGTAGGAGCCAGTTAGGCCCTTAAGACGCTGATATCTTCCCTCACTCAGGCCATGCTACCAACCTGCTTATTTGTCCCCTTCAATTGAGTATTGAGAGCCACTACAGTTGGCACAGAACAGCAGTCATGAGTGAAAGAAGAAAACGCCCCTCTGGGGCATCATTCAGAAAAAGAAAGAAAGCAAAGGAAGCTTTTCTATCTAAACAGGAAGGAGCTTTCCTGAGATACATAGACACAAATGTTCACGGTGAGCCTTCCGGCCCAGTGAGGATGTGAGTGGTGAGGAGATGCTTGATCTTCCAGTTAGTCAGAGTGCAGGTAAGCTGGCAGCTACTGCAGCATCCATATCTCCATCTCAAATGGATGTAACCATGCACATTCCTGAAGAAAAGTGTAGATCAGAGAAGAGTGTGGTGGAGGTGCAAGAAAGAGCTGCTGCTGAGTTTAGTTCCTTAAGTCTAGATGATCCAGGACTGTGGACCCACTTGAGCAGTAGCCTGAGGGACTTCCTTGTATTGCATTGGCCACAGCAAGTGAAAAACATCATGTTCCCCGAAGACAATGAAAATAGAAGTTTCCATCCAACACATTACTGGTGTGAAATCCCCAATGGTGACAAAGTGGAGAGGCCATAGCTTATGCACTCAAAAACCCAGAATGCTGCATAGTGTTTTTGTTGCAGACTCTTCCAGTCTAATGTTCCAGCCACATTGGGTTCTATAGGAACAAAGGACTGGAAAAATCTGGCTAGAAATCTGGCATGCCATGAGAAGGCAGCAAATCACCACAGAGCATTCCATAGCTGGAAAGAGCTTGAGATGAGACTAAGGTTAAAGGCCACCATAGATGATCAGCATCAAGAGAAGATTGCATCAGAGTCTCTTTACTGGCAAAAATGTTCTGAAAAGGCTCATTGCCATTGTGAGAATGCTTGCTACCCAAAACCTAGCACTGCGGGGCACTTTAGATCAACTGTATGTGCCAAACAATGGAAACCTCCTTAAAATTGTGGCGCTGATGGCTGAGTTTGATGCTGTACTCCAGGAGCATCTAAGATGAGTCACCACCCAAGAAATGTACACACACCACTACCTTGGAAAAACAATTCAAAATGAGATCATACAGTTACTGGCAACAAAAGTCAAACAGAAGATTACAGCAGATCTGAAGTCAGCAAGATATTACTCTGTTATTCTGGACATCAGCCATATGGAACAAATGATGTGTTTTGTAACAACAAAACCTAGTGAAAATGTCCCTGCAATGGAGACTGTCAGAGAGCATTTTCTAGAATTTATTGACATTGATGATACTATAGGAGCTGGTATGACAAATGTGCTTCTTAAAAAGCTGGAAGATATGGGAATTGCAATAGCTGACATGAGAGGTAGGCTACAATAATGGTGCCAACACGAGAGGAAAGAATAGAGGAGTGCAGACACGGATCCGAGAGTTAAACCCTCGAGATTTTTTTGTCCCATACAGTTCTCATTCGCTGAACTTGGTGGTCAGTGATTCTAGCATTAGTTTCTAGTGAGGTTGCTGAATTTTTTAATGTAATTCAAAGCATCTATGTATTTTTCTCTGCATCAACTCATTAATGGCAAATTTTGAAGCAACATCTGGGAACATCCTCTCTGACACTGAAACCACTGAGTGCCACATGATGGGAAAGTTGAGTGGAAATGATAAAGCCTATCACATACCAAATTGAGAAGATAGATGATGCCATAGTTGCCATTATGGAGGATAATGCTATGACAGGAACTGTTCGTGGGAGAACAGTGGCAGAGGGAAATGGAATCACAAGAAACATACATAACTTCAAATTTCTGTGTGGCTTAGTGTTGTGGCCTGACATACTGTTTGAAATGTTGTAAGCAAGAGACTCTAAGGTGTTGACCTTGATATATCTGCAGCAATGGAACGACTCGACAAAGCAAAGTCATACCTACAGTCTTACTGGTCAGAGGAAGGGATTTCAAAATGTTCTGAAGAATGCACAGAAGTTGGCGGAACTTCACACTGAAGCTATTTTCCCACCCATTCAAGAATACAAGAGTCACCGAAGAAGATGACATTTTGATTACAAGGCACGGGATAATCCCATAAGAGACCCCAAACAACAATTCAAAGTTGAATTCTTTAACCAGGTGCTAGATTGTGCAATATAGTCAGTTGAAGAACCTTTCATGCAGCTCAAGTAACAGCAGTATATTTGGGATGTTGTATGATATTCCCAAACTCCTCACTATATCTGAAGAAGACCTACACCAGCAATGCAGTGCACTAGAGACAGTGTTGACACATGATGACATGCGCGATGTTGATGCGAGTGATTTAGGTGATGAACTGAAAGCCCTTTCAAGATACATTTCAGCAGGATCAACTCCAAAGGCTGTTCTGGAATATATGTGCACAAATAAGATGACCACCCTCTTTCCAAATGCTTTTGTTGCTCTGCGCATACTTCTAACACTTCCTGTAACAGTTGCCAGTGGAGAATTTAGCTTCTCCAAGCTGAAGTTAATAAAAACACATCTATGCTCCACAATTACACAGGAGAGGCTGGTCAGCCTTACCATCTCAGTAGAGCATGAGCTGGCCCAGACTGTGGACCTTCAGCAGGAAGCAGTTCAAATCTTTGCAACCGAGAAGGCACGGAAAGCACCACTTTGATTATTCAAACAGATAAAAATGCCAGTGTTTACTATGCAGACAAGAAAAGTTAAATTTGCTGTTCAGGTGTTTGAAAGTTAAGTGTTACTCAACATTTTTGAACAAGGCATTTTAAGTTGTTAGTTCTCCTTTATTGGGGTAGGTAGCAGAGCAGTACCATGAGAGGCATAGAACAGGAAGAAGGCAGAATTGAGACCTTTCAAAGTTTTGGCCCAAGCGAGGGAGCATGGGGGCGACATTTGAGCTCCCTGCCTCAGTGCCAAAATGTTGTGGGCCGGCCCTGCTAAAAGAGTTTATCTTTCAAACTGGAATTTGCTTCAAAAGAGAATATAAAAAGAGAAGAGAGAGAAAACGAGGAGGAAGAGGGGTGGAATAGAAAGAATATGTATTTCCACATTTTTTATATGTATATTTGGCTTCTAAACACAACAACATTTGCAAATCAAAATTTTTTGTCGTGCTTTTAATAACTAAATTAACTGCAGAAATAAATGTGCTATAACTTACCTTTTTTTGCTCCCATTTCACTTTAGCAAAGCAGCTATTCTCAATAGCCAGATGGACCCTGTTAAGAAGTCATTCTTCCAACAGAGCAACATTTTTGTTTACAATTGCATTGCTTATTATGTTCATCTCACTGTCTAAGAGTTAGACGCTCCACTGTGGTACACAGACTGGACATGCGTTAGTCCCAGCACTATGTTTCTGAGAGGGCTACCAGGAAGGCAAGAGCTGATAGGGAGCATGCTACTACCCTGTCGCACAGCCACCAGTAACCTCCCTGCTAAAAGTTTGCCAGGTTGTGGATATGGAAACAGCAGTGCATTCTGCTCTCCTTGGGAAGAGGCAGGGACTGAGCCATAAATCTGCAGGAAATGCTGGCCCTGTGGTCCATATACTAGGATGGCGATGGAGAGCGCCCAGGCTCATGTCTTTTTTTCAGCCTCCCCCACTGCCATGTGCATGGTCCAGTCACAGTCATGCTGTCATTCTCTCTCTCTGCATAGTTCCTCCCTCTCTGAGGGTGATGAAAGTCACAAACTGAGCAGCTAATACTGCATGGAGTAGTATTCACCTACACAGCTATCTGCAAGTCAGGTCAAAAGTGGCTGCTGAAGGGTGCTAGAACATTAGGTAATGTAACATACCTAGATTTCTGTAATATACAAATGTAATAATACTAATTTTTTTGACTTAATACTGGATAACAAGCTGATTTTGAAATTACTGTACAGTACATGGATTAAAAACTGGCTGTCTGACCAATATGCCAAAAAACAGTTGTCAATGGGGAATCATCATCGAATGGGTATGTTTCTTGAGGGGGCTCCGCAGGGACTGGTACTAATCCTGATACTAATCCTGATACTATTCAGTATGTTCACCAATGATCTGGAAATAAATATAAAATCACTGGCTGATAACATTTACAGATAACACAAAGATTGGTGGAGTGGTAAATAATGACTAGGACAGTAGAGCAAACTGAATCGCTTGGGAAGATAGGTCCATTCAAAGAAAATGTGTTTTAATATAGCCAATTAGAAACTCATACATCTAGGAACAAGGAGTGCAGGTCACACCTACAGAATGGGGGCATGTATCCTGGAAAGCATTTAGGGGACAGAGCACAACTCTAAATAGGATTTAAGGGTCACACTGGACAAGCAGCTGAATATTTGCTCCCAGTGTGACAAATGGGACTAATGAGATCCTTGAATGTATAAGCAGGGGTGTAGTGAGTAAGAGTAGGGAGGTAATTTACCTCTATATCACTTTGTTGAAACTCATGCTGGATTACTGCATACAGTTATGGTGTCCACTTTTTTAATAAGGATGTTGAAAAACTGGAGAGGGTGCAGAAAAGAGACAGGAAAATGATTCTAGGGCTGAAGAAAAGTCTTACTGGAGAGAATTAGAGAGCTCAATCTGTTCAGTTTATCAAAAAAATTGACTTGATTACAGTGTACAAATAACAATGGGAAGAGAACACTGGGTAATAAGAGGTTCTTTAATGTAGGGGGGAAAGACATAACAAGAACCAATGACTGGAAACTGAAGCAAGACAAATTCAAATTAGATACACTGATTAAACAATGGCACAAACTACCAAAGGAAGTGGTGGGTGCTCCATCTCGTAATGTCTTCAGATGAAGACTGAATGCTTTTCTGGGAGATACACTTTAGTTAAACACAAGTTGTTGGGCTGAGTTATAGGAGTAATTGGGTGAAATTTAATGACCTGTGATATACAGGAAGTCAGACTAGATGATCTAATGGTCCCTTCTCACCTTAATCTGTAAAACTCTATGAAGACTCCCTAGCACTCCCTCTGCAAAATAGTACCAATGGCTACACAGGGTGTGTGCCAAGGGGTAGGCATAAAGCTTACAGTTGTCACCATTCTCCTCCTTAAGTTTAAAAAAACCCCAAAAAAACAAGAATCAAATGTAAGTGTCTGGACCTTAAGATGCCAGCACCAGCATCCAATTTCATGACATTTATGCTTATTCTGAAATAGCATTTTGCATACTACATACTATCGTAATTAGTACCCCAGATATACAAAGATTGGAGAGATAGAAAGACAGAGAGATAAAGAGAGAGAGTTTTACCACAGGTTCTTCTTGTCAGGAATGGCATGCATTTACTGGTCTATGAATTCATCTAGCCATATATTCCCAATATAATAAAAAAAATGCCTACCTGAAATTTTTATTTGAGCTACTTCTCCATCTCCTCCTTCACTGTGCGCTCGAACCTCAACAACATATTCACCATCTCTGGGGACTGGCAACTCTATTGAATGTGTGCCAGTTGAATACAATTTGCCCTCATGCTGGCCATCTGGTCTATACAGCACCTTGCAAAGCCATAAACAAGTACAGTTATTGAAATGTCATGTTGCAGCTGATACCACAGTTACATCCTTCCAGTTTTGATTAACAAGTTTAGGGTGCTAATTTCATGTGTACATGCTTAATTTTAGATCAAAACTAAATAAAATATACTGCTTTGCAGCTTGCTATAATGTAAAGGAGCTTGGAGGGAGCAGATATTTCCTCTTTTATTTCTAACAAATGGCAAAACAATACCATCTCCTTGATAGATAAATTTTCCATATGGGTTCAAGTTAAGAATGATTGAGGATAATACTTTCAAGCTCACCAAACAAAACAAAAACATACCATACATCTTACCATATACTAGAGCATGAATGATTTAATGTCCTCAGAAGGTAGCACAATTTTTCTTTTTTATTAATATGTTTCAGAGCTGGTAAATTTTTATAAATGTGAAGTTAGCATGTGACTTATAAGACACATGGAAAAGATCTCTGCACATTTTCAATGATTCACAGGAAGTAACTCAATCCATCAAACAAGAACTTGTGTAGCACTCTAACTCTTTTACTGCCAAGTAAACAACAACACTAAATAGGAGCCTGTTTTTAATGGTTTCAGCATATTGATAGCTATAACTAACCATCTTCCTATAATTTATAGATATGCTTGCACTGTAGTTGCATGTACCATGATGTGCTGTCCCTTTATGAACAGCTTTAGATAGACTGGTACTATTAGTGTCTTTGATATATAAGTACAGGTATTCTGGAGGTTGTAATTCTCAGAGGGACGATGGGAACAATAGGCTGGAAGTAATTCATGCTGGAAAAAGGGGAAAAAATATAAAAGCATATTTTTTTTAATGTATGCTGTGGGAGACATGTCACTGTGGGAACAATCAGTTCTGTTGTATGTCTAAAGTGGTGATTCTCAGCCTTTTCCATACTTTGAACCACGTTATAACATAAAATTTTAGGATCCCTCCCATCTCACCATAAAAAAGAAGGGTAGCCATAACCCTCCTCCAAAGCCACTGGGGGACAGGGGAGTTGTGACCTCTAGACTGTGAACCCGTGGTCTAAATTAAGGATGCAAGCACATTAGAGCCAGAGTAGGTAGCAATATTGACAATAGGATATACTGTGTGCAGGATATAAAAGAGAGAAACTATTTTTATAGATCATACTTTGTATCCTTGAACAGCAGATTCATTTGACATTGGCGTGACATGGTCCCAGGTGATGATGTACATTGAACCAGACCTGACTGTACTGATAATTCTGGGACGTTGGCTTGGAGCTGAAAAATAAACATACAATTTTGTGTGCAGAAACAATGATGCTTCACAAACCTTCATTTACATTTGAATGAGCCTTCTAAAAAGGAAGATTATGGCTGGCCTTTCTGTGAATGTGGGCCAGTCTCTCTCCTGGAATGCAGTTCTATGGCTCCAGTTATGCATTTTTGCATGGCTTGTGCAATGGGCTCCCTGTGGGTTTGGCATTTGTGTGTTGCCAGAACAGACGGGGCCAATTTCTATCCCTTTCTGTGGAACTGGGCTTGTGTTTCCTTGCAGGCATCGATGTTCAGAACCTCCCAGAATTTAGCTTAATTATACTTATTCACTGAATTTAAATCTTTAAAAAATTATATAAAAGCATTTCTATAGCACTTATCTGTGCGGTAATCAGAGTGCCTTCCTGCACAAAGTGTAATTATAGTTAGAGTAGTAGCCATGTAAAATGGAATCTTCTTATCCAAACATATGCTCTCTGCAGGTCTGAGTCAGATAGTATACTACTTACCTTATTGACAAAGCACATGTTACTCATATACATTTTTAGGCCATCCAAGCACATTTATAAATAAAGAAACACAGTCCTTAATTAAATATCACTCATGGCTTCATTATTTTTTAATTCTGTCGCATACAGATTTCAAAAGTGACTAGTGATTCTGGGTGCCCAAACTGAGCCACTTTAAAGAGGCCTGATTTTCAAAGGGTAGGTGCTCAGCACATTCTGAAAATCAGCCCCCCTTTAAGGCTCCAGCTAGGGAGCGAAACACTGAAGTGCCACAAGTTCTGTGAAAATCTTCGCTTGAGGCTATAACCTATGGAACCAAGCCTACATTCCTCTTGGACGAGATCATGGCCTGCCCTGCCTGGCTGTAGAGATGTCCCTTACTCCACTGTGCCAGATTTCCAAGTTGAAATGACAGCAATGAGTGGAGATTAGCCTCTTCAGAGCCACACCTTGACAACTACTTGCTGCCCCATACAAGGGGCTTGTGTTAGCCCCACAATTTAGCCCCCTGGGAAAACTCTGTGTGTATGTGTCACAGAGTCACAGTCCCGGTGCTCTGGAACAACTCTGAATGAAGTCAGGCAGGACTCTGAGGCAGCGTATCTCCCCTCAGGGCACGCTGTCACCAGGGCAAGAAGCCTGCTCAGCTTCGGCGATTTCTAGGTTTGACCTCAGAGAGTCCAGCACCCCTGCTCACACCGTGAGCTCCCCGCAGCAAGTCCAGCCTTACATGCCTCCAAAGGGCCATGCACCCCAACTTCGCAGTCAGCAGTGACTCTCCGCCAGCATTGTAGAACAGAAGGTTTATTAGTTGACAGGAACACAGCATAGAACAGACCTTGTTAGCATAGAAATCAGGAGCCTTCAGCAAAGTCCATTTTGGTGGGAGGGGAGCCCAGAGCTCCAAGGCCCTGACCCTCCCCCTGAGACTCCAGCCAGGAGACTGCCCAGCTTCTAGCAGCCCAGCCTGAGATGCTCCTGTTGTCCCTCCTCTGTCCTTCGGTTCTTTCCCAGGCAAGCAGGTCACCTGGTCTGCACCAATACCTCTGGCTCATTCTTGCAGAGGGGGGCCCAGCCATCAGTTGCCAGGCTACATAGTGTCAGCCATTCTCTGAACCCAGTCAGCAGTCACACCTGCCCTCTAGGGGACTCTGCAATCATCAAACACCCTTATCCCACCACTAGACACTTGAGTAATACATAGGGAAAACTGAGACACGCACACAGTATTCAGAAAAAACAGTAAGAACATTCCCACTTTGCCACAGTCTGGTGTTAGCCCCAGTAATTATAGTATTAGTATATGCAAAGTACAAACTAATAGTAACGAAGTGCAGAACTTTAGAAATAAATCCAGAGTTCCTTTACTTACGTGCTTTTCTTGTAATGATATCAGCAGCAACACTGGGTGGTCCATATCCTGCACTATTGTAGGCGGAAACATCTACATGGTACCGGGTACTAGGTTTCAAATTTTCCAGTTTGGTTGAGTAGTCCTGACTGCTCACTAGCACCCGCTGCGCAGCGGCTTCTTTATCATGAACAGTCCAGTAACGAATCTGTACACAGATAAATTGAGTGATAATATGGTGTAATTAATGATATTGAAATGTTACAGAAACTTTA
Source organism: Mauremys mutica (assembly GCF_020497125.1). NCBI lineage: Eukaryota > Metazoa > Chordata > Testudines > Geoemydidae > Mauremys > Mauremys mutica. The sequence goes on along the minus strand of NC_059072.1, from coordinate 54,674,544 downwards.
GACTGGAGGACAGAATAATTTTAAAACAATAAAGTCTGTTTCTGGCTAATTGTTGCTCCTTATATTAATCCAAGTGATAGGATCATATCAAGAAACAGAAAATACTTCAGATTTGATGTAGAAACTTTTGCACTAATGAACCTGATTTGTACCCAATTAAGCCAATGGAAGTTTTGTGATAGACTTAACTGGGTGCAGGATTGGGCCTTACTAGAACAGGGCTATCTTGCTGTTGCTCTTTTATACTTGAAAATTTTACGCTCAACTTTAATATCATTTTCTAGGTCACAATGTACTCTGTAATGCAAAGACACCTTGGACTAAGTTGTACAGTATACTCCACTTCCTATTTCATGGCATTCTAGCTAATACAATCCCTACAAAAGCAATTCATTCATATTTTTCATTCTGCTCTCATTCCCCACATACAGTATGCCCTATCCAGACCAAGCTGGAGAAACCCTTCTTTCTTTATGAAAGATGCTGCTCAAAACACTTTTACTAAAATGTATTATCCACTATAACTTTTATCACATTCAGCCAGTATTTTTGTTTCCATGATTTAAAGGTTATAATAAGCAATTGACAAAGCAGTTTGACAGCACAGTAATGAGGTATAAAAAACAAAAGGGATCTACAACACCCAACCTGATATCCATTTCCTGCTCATTCCTCTGGGAACTGTGTTTAACAGACTGAACATGCATTGAACTTAGACATCAAAGCATGATCACATACTTAATAAATTGACTTGTTATCAGAACTTACTTGTTTTTTTAAATCTGCTCTTGTCTTTTAGGAGGTGCTTTAGCTAAGTGATGAAGCTTAAATGGTTAGACTAAAGAAGTGTGCAATATTGTATGAGTTTTTAAACTTAATATTTAACAGTGACTTTTCTATAATATTTAATGTTTTAAGAGTGTTTATAAATTGTTATACTTTCTCCTCTCTTTAAATATATTGTGCATTCTTATCTTTTATTTCACTTCCCCCTCCCATACCATTAATCACTATTAAACCACATAAGACCAGGGGGGAAAACACTGACAAGCACTCCACAACCTACGTTGTATAGGTTCCCTATTTTTCTCTTCTCCTTCCCCTCAAAATTCTCCTCTGCCCTCTTTTCTTTTTATCAACTTAAATTACACATTCAAGAAATATATTCAGACCAGTCCATTAATGCCAATGTCAGGGGCAACTCAGGGATTTAATACTAGGTCATCACCAATGAGTTGACAGACATTTTTTTTAGAAAGGGAACAGGATTTATACCCTCTTCCACCCAATCTCTTTCCTCTCCTTTTTACCTGTAAACTCATTGAATGTGCAATCTAAAACCAATGCACTCACTTCCTCTCCTTGAGCTCTGTATTGGATCCCTTCCAATATTTCCACTCTACTAAAACAATTCTCAGTAGAATTCGGACACATATGCAAACACTCATATCTTCCCAATTACTCTAATGGCCTCTTCATCTCAGGGCCTCTACTTCATCTTCATTCTCCTTGACCTACCAGCTTCTTTGATTCTGTCAATCATCCTCTCCTACTTAACACCATATCCTCATTAAGCTTGCAAGATACTGCCCACTCCTGGTTCTCTTTAGTGCCCCTCTCAGTGGATGCTCCTCCTTTCCTTCCCTATTCTTTGTAGGTATTCCCCGAGACTATTAGCAGGCCAAAAACAAGTTGTGGTTAGCTGTGTTAGCAACAGTACTTTTAAAAAATATCTTACCGTGTTTTTGTCTCATACATTTCTATGGAAAATAGCCTGGACAACTCTATTAAAGATACATTATCTGTGATTTTCAAAAATGGATGCCTATGACTAGCCTCCTGCGTCCATACATAGGCAACTAAATAAGTTGACTTGATTTTCTAAAGTGCTGATCACCCAGCAGCTTTCTCTGAACTTCGGAGGTCATTTATTTAAGCACCAAAACACATATTTAGGAAGGAAATATAAGGTACCCACTTATTACAAATCCTGGCCATTATGAAATGATTTTTGGTGATACTACATAGGGTCCGATTCACCACTGCCTTGTAGAATCATTCACAACTGTGCAACATGAGAGTAAAACATTATCAGTATCAATTGGTAGCACAGTTTGCACAGGTGTAAGCAACTACAAAAGGCACAAGCTGTGGAGGACGAGGTCCATAGCATTTTGTTTTTCAAGTACTTTTAGTCTGTGCATTTTTGCTCTGCTCCCACCTTCCTTGTAAATTATTTTAGCTGATACCACAACAGAACCCTTTTAAGCCTTCCATTAAGAAAGAGGTTAATGTTATTACTAAACTATTCCATTCTTTAGGTCAGTGGTTCTCAAACTTTTGTACTGGTGACCCCTTTCACATAGCAAGCCTCTGAGTGTGACCCCCCTTTATAAATTAAAAACACTTTTTTATATATTTAACACCATTATAAATGCTGGAGGCGAAGCAGGGCTCAGGGTGGAGACTGACAGCTCACGACCCCCCATTGTAAGAACCTCGTGACCCTCTGAGAGGTCCTGACCCCCAGTTTGAGAACCCCTGCTTTAGGTAAACCTTTCCTTGGAGGGTCTTCAATCTAGCAGACAAAGGTATAACTAGATCCAATGGCTGGAAGTTGAAGCTAGACAGATTCAAATTACAAATAAGGTGCACATTTTTAATAGTGAGGGTACTTAACCACTGGAACAACTTCCCAGAGGTTGTGGTGAATTTTGCATTCCTGGAAATTTTTAAATCAAGATAGGAAGTTTTTCTAAAAGCTGTGTTCTGGTTCAAACAGGAATTAATTCTGGGAAGTCCCATGGCTTGTGTTATACAGTATGGCAGATTAGGTCACAATCATCCTTTCTGGCTTTATAATCTAGGAGGCCTCAAGCAGAACTGATATAGCATGTTCTGATAACATAAGCACCCCTATTTTGCTGTCAAGCCACATTTGGCTTAGTCTTCTTTTCAGCTGGCATTAGTTTTGTTCCCGAGATATTTCACTTTAAGGAGACTCCAAAAATATGTTGGGAGAGGTTGTGTTGGCTTGTTTCTCCAGCTCCTACCACTGCCACTCTCCCACTCACAAATTATGGTACAACTTGCTGTTTGGCAAGGCTTGATGTTTCTCTTAAGTGTTTAAGTTAAACCGTTTAATAAAACTATAACTTTCTTCTACCCCCAGGTCTGCACTGTAGCTGAATGAGTGGTGAGACAGTAGAAGGGTTTCCCTTCTAATTCAAATGCCTAGAGGGGCATTTTAGCAGCCAGAATAATTGAACAGAAGCTTTCCTAATTTAATTTACACATCAAAGTCTATTGTCAATGCTTACATAAGTTTGCCCGTCAATAGTAATACTACAAGCTGTCCATACTATGATCATTCTAAACATATGATTACCATCATGGCTCTACCAACTCTTTCACAATATAGATATAATTGCATATGCATATGCTGACCAAATTGGCTCCCACTTTAAACATGGTTTACAGCATGCAAGCACATGTATTTTTCTGATTATAGAAATGAATATGCTGCACAGAGTTTTGGAAATTTAGTCCAGTAGCAGCCACCATTTAGAATTTTCTTGAAATACATTTAGGATGAAATATAGACACAATGTCAATATATTCTTTTGGGAAGTAAAACAGAACTTGGAGGAAATGTTGTGTGCTGCCATCTGGGAGATCTGTGTGTGACATTTCTAGAACAGTTTCACTGACTGGGCCCAATAAGGCTCCCTGTTCTTTGAAGGCAAAAACTAAAGTCTATGAAAGGCTGGGGTTACTGATGATGCTTGCTGGTAACATTTGCTGGATATTTGACAGAACAGCATTAGTTTAAGCTTAGGAAACATCAGTTTTATGATGACCCTATTTGAGAAGCATGTGTTGTGAAGTGAGTAATGAAAAGGGGGGCTGAGAATTCAGGAGATCCTCTCTGGTATAGATAATCGCATATCTTTCTAAATAGTTGCTTAGTCTCAGAGTAGTATTTTGATTCCATAATACTGTAATGAAGTGTTGTATATGGGCCTCTGCCTTCTACTGGCTAGAACCACAACTCCTCAACTGTGTGCCCTATGCTATTAACAGCTTGAGGTATTTCTCCTTTGGCTTAAGTTGGGGCCTGTGCAATTGGAACAAGGGGATCTGAGCACACTCTCCATTTCTGCCATGAAGTTCCAAATGGACCTGAGTCTGCAGCAAAGTGACATCTGTGAAATAGTAGGTGGTCAAGTGTCTGTCAGTTATGGTCTGATTAATGATAATCATGGTGGTGATGTTGCCATGAAATGCAAACCTGTACAGTGACTGCCAGGGGCTCACGCCTTCATTTTTTGATATACTCTGATATGTTAAGTGCATGTTTTACCTAGGGATGGTGAACACTCTAAGGCTTTTGTTGATCACTGGACAGCTGCCCAAAGTCCTTGAATCCCTCTCACCTGGGAGAAACTTTCTACATTCCTCCAATTCATTTACATGCTGTACAACTAGGTGTACAATAAAATAAGTAATATAGAGCTGTCAAACAATTTGAGCGAGAAAAAGGAATGAAACTTTAAGCCACTCCACTGAGATGTGAATTAAATCCCTTGCAGGAATAAGATCATTTAAAAATTAAATTAACCTAAATCCCAAATACATTGAATCTTGGTTCAAATGACTTAGATTTAACCACTGTTACAATGTGATTTGTATGTATTAAACTCAGACGTCTATACAGCTTTTCTCTACCCATCTACTTAGGATACAAACATGACTATATACCTGGGTCATGACAATTATTTTTGGAAACCATGACTTATTCCCTTGAGTGCTGAGACACTAACACTGCCCCCTTTACAAAATCCCTGGGTCTCCTGAAGTATACTTCAAATACTTTAAAGGTCTATGGAGCACTTGATCGCTACTCTTTTTCCTTTTCCCTGGTCATCCTGTACTCTGGTTCAATTAAAGTAATATGCAAAATTACATTCCCTCATTGTCACTAGCTTGTTCAGTTGTCCAGTCTGTTCAATACATTTTCATCAAACTGAATTTTTTCATTAAAAGATTTTGGGTCAAATTTTGGGATCAGTTCCTTCTTTTTTGTGGTGTCCTGGACAATCCAAGTAGGAATCCCTAGGGTGAGGGAATCCTCAGTAGGCACTGACAGTTTTGTGCCAACCCAACTCCAGCTCTCACTGGAAGGGTTGAGCCAAGACTGAGGAGGCGGTTGTCTGATAATCTCTGGCCCAATGTAGGCCATCACATGCCATCATAGATTAGCACAGCCTGCAAATCCCTAGGTTCAGGAAAACACCCTTAACTCCCTTGTGGTCCCGTGCCTCTGGTGTGCCCAGATGATCCTGCACAGCAGAGAATCTAACCCTTTGTAAGCATGGGAGAGATATCAAGAAAGAAGTCCTATATGATCCTTGTGTGAGCTTGCCATGAAAAAAAGTTATAGAAATATTCTTTATTGTTACAGAACAAATATTTTATGTTGGCCAGTTGTACAACACAAAGTATGCTACAAAATAAAGCAGCAATAAAGCTTAAGTACTAGAATCATGGAATTTGCAACCAAATCTTTCATATTTATCTATGTCACTTCTAAGAAATATGACTAAAGCTACAAAATCCAATTTTATTTTACTCATTTAATATACTTTATTGATATTAGTGAGGAGACTTAGTGCCTAGTTTAAAAAAAACCCCACAAAACAGTTTCATAACCATAAACCTGTATAATAAAAGCCAAACAATATATTTACTACATGTAAGAAGCAGGGAATATATATACCCACTAGAACTGCATGTACTGAGCAGCTCATAAATCTTACATTCTCTGTATGGAGGGAGCTAGTTCATATTTTATCTTTCATTTATGTGTGAGCTGAGGACACACCTCAGTAATGGCAAAATTTATCAGTTCACACTCATCACTGCTAGTGCAGTACTCATGAGTGCCTGCTTTAGTGTCAAGAAAACCTGACTCCTCATGGTGTGAAAAGGCTAGTATCACAGGTATTTCTCTCGGTATCCCCAGCTCTTCGGCTCTGGAATATATGGTGCCAGTTATGTCCTCAGAGAGCTTTTTTCATGGAATGTGAAGGATTAAAATGAAAAGGAGGAAGTATTCTGATTGAACTAGGTATTTTTATAAATTGTGTTAGAAATGGACAATAATACAATTAAATAAATAAATAAAACCCGAGAGTATGCATTCCAGTTTTTAAAAACTTTACTTTGATCAAATTAGCACCCCTTCCAGGCTTGTATTAAGACAGTCCAGGACACAGACCTCCCTGTAGCGCTGTCCTGTGGTCCTGCCCCCATGCTGAAGCTCCCTTTACTGGCAGTGGCAAATGGTCCTCCTCTCCTCCCCAGTAGGATAATACCCGCTTCTCCCATCACGAGCAGCAGAAGAGGCCACCCATATTCACCCCAACAGCTGATGTACATCTGCTTGGGTAGGTAGGCTGGGGCACAAAGAGAATCCTCTGCTGGGGCGATGTTGATGAGCTCCCCCCAGAGCAGTGGATTTTCAAATTAACATCCCACTGGGATTCACAGGGCAACTGACACCTCTTATTGATGCATTTTGTGAGGCTATTCTGAATTTGCATATGCTCTTTTTACAGCATGTAGGTAAATATAATATGTCAGAGAATTAAAATTGCAAAGCAAGTCATTAACTTAGCAAGACCCAAATCCTTTTCTCAGAGCACTGCTGAAGTAAACAGACTGTATGCTGCAGAGTTCTCCAGAGGCTACTGTGTATGTGCAGGAAGAAACCCACTCTCTGCTGGGCTGCTCTATGACAACATCCGCATCTGTTTGATCGCAGCAGCTCTCTATCTGTTGTGCCCTTTTTTTTTTTTGCAGGAGAGTAAGAAAAGGTTTCACTGGTGGATCTGAGTTGTTGTGGACCCAGTAGCCCTACCCTGCTCCCAAATCATTCCTTCTTGCTATGGTGCACCAATGCTGGATGGCAAGCAGAAGATGTAGACAGACTCCCTCAAATCCTGTTCTACCCTGCACATTAAAATCCCAGGATTCTGCATCTTCTACTGACTATATTCAGGCTGCAGCATCTGTTTCCAAGTTACTATAAATCCTGTTGGGGATATTTCAAAAATAATTACTATACTTGATCATTTGATAATGTAGTGGCCCATTAGTTACTTACAAGTCTGTTTCTGCACTGACAAAGTCATTACAGTGTACAGCAAATGTTTACACCCCAAACTTATTCTGAACATGTTTTGAGACATTTATGGGCCAGATCCTCTACTGGTATAAACTGGAAAAATTCTTCTGTGGAGTTCTGAAGATATATGTGGAACTATCTCAACTTACATAAGTAGGGGAATTTGACCAAAAGTATTATATTTTAGTATCAAAAAATTATACGTTATATGAAACATCTAATAGGTAGAGAATCAAATGTGTACAGCAAACATCAATTAATGCTGAGCATTAAGAGTTAGAATGTGACAGTGTGTATTGCCTGTACATAATCAATTACTGTATTTAAATGAATATGAAGATATTTATAAGTGTCACTTCTGAACTCACCTGATATCCTTCAACAGATTGCTCAAAAACATGCTCCCAGGAAACGGAGATTTCAGAAGATGATAAGACTTTTACATTCACATTTCTAGGCTGTTCACTAGGAGCTGGAAATGGAAAACATTCAATCCCGTCAAGTGCATTGTAATATTTACTTGCATGGTCTTTTCTTGTAATATTTCATATTATTTTCTCATTTTCACAAGGCCAAGTCCTCAGGTCTTTAACCTGTGTTTACTTAGGTAAACTCTAATTTCATTGGGTATTTATTTTAGACAAGATTGAGAAAAAGTGGAGTAGGGATCTCAGGATTAGGCCCATATTAAATATTTATTAGCTTTAGCAGGTTCCAAAGTGAAAGTTTAATACTAAAAATATGCTCAAATAAAAACAGACAGAACCAAAAAAACCACTGATATTTTACTCAGCTGTATAGTGTTTCTCACATTAAAAACTGTAGGCCACATTTTCAAAGTCAATTGCATGCAAATATTTATTTGCTTCTTCTGCATGCAAAGATATAACATACTGTACATTATGTGCATGCAAGTCAGATAATTATGCATTCAGTGGGCTAGTTGTGTGTCTAGCTGACTATGCATGTGCATCACATCAGGTATTTGTGCATGTAAGTTGGACGCATGCAAATGTTTGTGTGTGCTTAATTTTAAAAATCTGACCTTGCATCGCCAAATGCACAATCAGACCATTTTAATGTGAAAAGTTTTCTTTTTATTTAAAAATTAATTTGTAGTGCCTAAAAAAATAGTGTTAGTTTAGTCAGAGGAAGCTGCCAATTTCACTCTATTGCTTGCATTTAAAAGGAGCTAATGAATGTAAAAATGCATAAACAGTGCACAGAATCTATGAAAGATTCCATTTTCAAGCTAAGATCAGTTGTCTTTTATGGGTCTTTTGAAACAAGTTGCAACAGACAGCCACTGCTGCCTCAGCACAGGAAAGCTTTCATATATTTAATTTTCCAACTGGGCATCAAATCAACTATGTATCAAAACAGCCACTATTCAGAAAAAAAAATCAGTTACATTTCTTATGAGAAATATCTAAGGTAACAAAATAATCTTATGTGCAAAGTTACTCTTTTTAATTGTCTTTCACTAACGGTTAATAATTCAAATGTATAACTTTTAAAAAAAAATGATGCACTGATGTTAAGGCTATTTTCTCAGTTACAAACATTTAAGTAAGAATAAAAACCACAATCTAAAGTTTTAGTACTAAGGCCTGGTCTACACTACGCGTTTAAACCGGTTTTAGGAGTGTTAAACCAATTTAACGCCACACCCGTCCACACTAGGAGGCACCTTATATCGATTTTAATGGCTCTTTAAATCGGTTTCTGTACTCCTCCCCGACGAGAGGAGTAGCGCTAATATCGGGATTAACATATCGGAATAGGGTTAGTGTGGCCGCAAATCGACGGTATTGGCCTCCAGGTGGTATCCCACAGTGCACCACTGACCGCTCTGGACAGCATTCTGAATTCTGATGCACTGGCCAGGTAGACAGGAAAAGCCCCGCGAACTTTTGAAATTCATTTCCTGCTTCCCCAGCGTGGAGAGCTCATCAGCACAGGTGACCATGCACAGCTCATCTGCACAGGTAACAATGCAGTCTCCTGAGAATCGAAAAAGAGCCCCAGCATGGACTGCACGAGAGGTACTGGATCTGATCGCTATATGGGGAGAGGATTCAGTGCTAACAGAACTGCGTTCCAAAAGACGAAATTAAAAAGTATTTGAAAGAATTTCTAAGGCTGTGACGGATAAAGGCCACAGCAGGGACTCACTGCAGTGCAGAGTGAAAGTTAAGGAGCTCAGACAAGCCTAAAAACCAAAGAAGCAAACGGAAGGTCCGGGGCAGGGCCAAAAACGTGCCGCTTCTACGCTGAGCTGCATGCAATTTTAGGGGGCTGCGCCACAAGTACCCCACCCCTGTCCGTGGATTCCGAGGTGGAGGTTGTAATCTCTGCCATGGCTGAGGATTATGTGGACGGGGAAGATGACAATGAAGAAGAGGAGGACGAGCTAGCAGACAGCACACAGAACTCCGTGAGCCCCAACAGCCAGGAGCTTTTTCTCACCCTGACGGAATTACCCTCCCAAGCCACTACCCCAGACAATGAAGCCATGGAAGGGACCTCTGGTGAGTGTACCTTTGCAAATAGCAAACGTTTTTTAAGCAAGCGTTTTTTAATTATTGATTTGCCCTGAGGACTTGGGATGCATTCGCAGACAGTATAGTTACTTAGAAAAGTTTGTTAACATGTCTGGGGATTGAGCGGAAATCCTCCAGGGACATCTCGATGAAGCGCTCCTGAAGGTACTCCAGAAGCCTTTGCAGAAGGTTTCTGGGCAAGGCAGCCTTGTTCCGTCCACCATGGTAGGACACTTTACCACGCCATGCATGTAGCAAGTAATCAGGTATCATTGCATGGCAAAGCATAGCTGCGTATGGTCCCGGTGATTGCTGGCATTCAAGAAGCATCCGTTCTTTATCTCGCTGTGTTATCCTCAGCAAAGTGATATCGTTCAGGGTAACCTGGTTGAAAATCAGGAATTTAAGTAAGGGGGATGGCCATTTTCCTACTGGGTTCGTGGACTGCAGCAGCTTAAAAAAAAATCCTTTCCTGCACGTAGCCAAGTGGGGGGAGGGGAGGAGTGAAATGCCGATGATCTTTTTCATGTTTGGTCAGCGGGGATCTTCCCAAGCTACCAACCACGCAGTGGGGGAGGGGGGCAGGGTGTTGATTAGCAGGGAGCTAGCATGGTATTAGCCATGCATTGGGGGGAGGGGTAAATCACTGCAGAAGCCGAAAGACAGTGGCTTACCATGGCCGCATGCAAGCTGAATTCTGATGCCCGGACCTGTGTCTGTGAGATCTGTAACCCCAGAGGTGCAGGCACTCAGTATTAAGATGAAAAATGCGACCTTGTAGGGAAATCACATGTGCTATGTAAGGTGAATAGTGCTGTTCACTGTGAAAGAGTATAACCATTGTTCTGTAAAATGTATCTTTTTAAATACTTCTCTCCCTCATGCAGCTGCAAATTTTTCAAGCCTCCCTGCTCCATCCCAAAGGCTAGCCCAGATAAGGCGGAGGAAAAAGAAGACGCGAGATTAAATGTTCTCGGATATTATGGAAGTTACATGCAAGGAAAGAGCTCATCTGAATGAGTGGAAGGACGTGCTATCAAATTACAGGAAAGATGCCAGTGAACGTGAGGACAGGAGGGACACCCGAGATGAGAGGTGGCGGCAGGAAGACCGGCAGGAAAATCAGCGGTGGCGGGATGCAACTCTGGGGCTGCTGCGTGATCAAACTGACATGCTCCGGCATCTGGTGGAGCTTCAGGAACGGCAGCAGGATCACAGAGTGCCGCTGCAGCCCCTGTATAACCACCCTCAACCCTCACCATGTTCCACATTCTCCTCACCCAGACGTGTAAGAACGCGTCGGGGGAGGCTCCGTGCACCCGCCCACTCCACTCCCGTGGACAGCCCAACCAGAAGGCTGTCATTACTGTGAAATTTTTTAAGTGGCCTTCTCCATCCCTCCTATCCTCCTCCCAAACCACACCCTTACTTCTCTCCCTCTTTTTATAATGAATTAATAAAGAATACATGATTTTTAAACGAGAGTGACTTTATTTGCATAAGTAAGCTGTACTCGAAGGGGGAGGGTGGGCTGCTTACAGGGAATGAGTCAATCAAGGCGGGTAGTGGTTCATCAAGGGGAAACAAACACAGCAGTCACACCCTACCCTGGCCAGTGATGAAGCTCGTTTTCAAAGCTCCTCTGATGCGCACCGCTTCCTGGTGTGCTCTTCTAATCTCCCTGGTGTCTGGCTGCGCGTAATCAGCGGCCAGATGATTTGCCTCAGCCTCCCACCCCGCCATAAAGGTCTCCCCCTTACTCTCACAGAGATTGTGGAGAATACAGCAAGCGGCAATAATATAGGGGACATTGGTTTGGCTGAGGTCTGAGCGAGTCAGTAATGTCCGCCAGCGCGCCTTTAAACGGCCAAATGCACATTCTACCACCATTCTGCACTTGCTCAGCCTGTAGTTGAACAGATCCTGACCAGTGTCCAGGCTGCCTGTGTATGGCTTCATAAGCCATGGCATCAAGGGGTAGGCTGGGTCCCCCAGGATAATGACAGGCATTTCAACATCCCCAACTGTTATTTTCTGGTCTGGAAAGTAATTCCCTTGCTGCAGCCGTTTAAACAGAGTAGTGCTTCTGAAGACGCGAGCGTCATGAACCCTCCCTGGCCATCCCACGTGGATGTTGGTGAAACGTCCCTTGTGATCCACCAGTACTTGCAGCACCATTGAAAAGTACCCCTTCCGGTTTACGTACTGGGTGCCCTGGCGCTCCGGTGCCAAGATAGGGATATGGGTTCCATCTATCGCCCCCCCACAGTTAGGGAATCCCAGTGCAGCAAAGCCATCCACTATGGCCTGCACATTTCCCAGAGTCACAACCTTTCGTAGCAGCAGCTTAGTGATTGCTTTGGCTACTTGCACCACAGCAGCCCCCACAGAAGATTTTCCAACTCCAAATTGATTCCCGACTGACCGGTAGCTGTCTGGCATTGCAAGCTTCCACAGGGCTATCGCCACTCGCTTCTCTACTGTAAGGGCTGCTCTCATCTTGGTATTATGGCGTTTCAGGGCAGGGGCAAGCAAGTCACAAAGTTCCATGAAAGTGCCCTTACGCATGCGAAAGTTTTGCAGCCACTGGGAATCGTCCCAAACCTGCAACACAATGCGGTCCCACCAGTCAGTGCTTGTTTCCCGGGCCCAAAATCGGCGTTCAATGGATAGAATCTGCACCATTACCATCAGGATCTCCAAAGCGCAGGGGCCCGCGGTTTGAGAGAATTCTGTGTCTACGTCCTCATCACTGTCATCGCCGCGCTGCCGTATCCGCCTCCTCCTCGCCTCGGTTTGAAGGTCCTGGTTCACCATATACTGCACGAGAGTGCGTGAGGTGTTTAAAACATCCACGATTGCAGTATTGAGCTGAGCAGGGTCCATGCTTGCTGTGTTATGGCGTCTGCACAGTTCACCCAGGAAAAAAATGCGCGAAACGGTTGTCTGCTGCTTTCAGGGAGGGAGGGGTGAGGCTGTACCCAGAACCACCCGCGGCAATGATTTTTTCCCCATCAACCACTGGGAACTCAACCCAGAATTCCAAGGGGTGGGGGAGGCTGCGGGAACTATGGGATAGCTACGGAATAGCTACCCACAGTGCAACGCTCCAGAAATCGACGCTAGCCTCGGACCGTGGACGCACACCACCGAATTAATGTGCTTAGTGTGGCCGCGTGCACTCGATTTTATACAATCTGTTTTACTAAACCGATTTCTGTAAATTCGGAATAATCCCGTAGTGTAGACGATAACTAGTGCTAATGCAATTTCATTACACACGTTTGCATGAAACACATGGAATCACAGAATAAAACTAGTGCGCTAAAATGAATAAAGATGTCTAGGATTATAATTAGACATATATAGCTTTATGACTAAACACATAACTCAGTAGCAATGAAAGTATATATCATGATTAAGTAGCTTTACAATCTCTAGCAACACATTTGATAAGTTCCCTTGCCTATCTGTAGCCTTATCATTGGCTGAATCATAGCTGTGCAGGCATTAGAGATGGAAAAGACCAGGTTATCTCGTCCATCTCCATGCCAATGCAGGATTGCTTCCCATTGTACCATGTGGTAGTGTTTTGTCCAATGCCCAAGATTTAAATGCCCAAGTCACAGGGCTTCCATCATTTCCCTTGGGCAGAATAGTTCTTACTGTCAGGGTTATCATCTTGATGAGACAATCTGAATGTTACTTTTCATATTTCACTCTCTTAAACTTATTTATGCCCCCTTCAATAATACTAATTTTGCTTCTTATTTGGTATGTACACTAAGTATTTTGCAGACAGTCCATTTTCACATTACAGTTCAAATACATGACATCCACTCCATTTGTCATTTTATAATTCTGCAATAAAAAAAGCATTTCAGTTTGCCTCACAAGATGTATTCTTTACCAAAAACATGCTGCTTATCGCTCATAGTTCAGTTATCCTATAAAGGAAACCTTGTGGAATTAGGTACTGTCAGGGCAGTGAGAGGGTAAACTCCGTGTGGCTCCATGTAGGGTAAAGCTACAGGGAATCTTTACAACTATACAAGTCCCAATGCCTGCAGGGGTCTCAGGAGCCCATGGTGTGCACTGTCTCTGGCTCACCTGTTGGAAAGGTGTATGCTGGGTTTCCCTGCAGCCCTGGCTTATCGATGTGCTGGGTGAACAGGGACATGGCTGTGTACAGATGCATTCTCTTCTGGGGCTGCTAACGTTGTAGACAATGCTTGGAGCTCCCTGACACCTACAGTGCAATGTTGGGTCCCTCCTTTACTGGTGCTCTAGGGAAGGAAGTAGTTTCTTTGTGTCCTCAAACCGCCTTTGTGGCTGCGATGGGCATAATATGACCATGAATGCTTAGTGTTTCTCTGAGCAGGTGCAGAGTTATTTTGCTAGAACTAGAGTTATAGGGTGGCAACCACCAAGATTATTTTTCTTTCATTTTCTAAAAGTCAGTACTACTGTTCATTTCCCTTTCTCTGATTTTTCTGGAGCTACACCTGCTTGCTGCTCCCAAGGTGTTTGGTCACATGAGCATGATGCCTCTATTAAACAGCTGAACTCAGAAAACAAACAATTTTGCTACTATCATATAGGCAGTTTACATATATAACACAATTACGTTTCAGGTGCATGTTTAATGTTCCTATTATTAATTTTTGCTTTTAGTAGTTATTTTTTTCTAGAAGAAATACATTTAGCACTTCACTAACAGGCCTGGAAACTTACAAGTCAGATGTTGACAATGTTCTGAGAAATGAAGGGATACTGAAATGTTATTTGGGTATCAGCAACATATTAATTCATTTACACTACTACAACAATAATCATTCTGTTGCTGCTGCAGCTGTTAAAGATGATATCCTAAGGTACACTTCTCTGATAACTAGGATCAGTATTAATCACATTAGCTAAGTGTTGCCAGTGTGGATCATGAATTATCATAAGAAACAAAAGGGTCTATTCTATGTTTCTCTCTCTCTGTGTGTGGGTGATTTGTATACAAAGGTCCCATTAGTGCTAATGGGAGGTACAAGCATAAATCTCCTATAAAGTACACTGAGATGAGAATGGAGTCTGAAGTGTGAGAATGTGGCCTTGTTATCTGGTCCCACCTCTTGGGTCTTTGCTCTCATTTCAGTAGCTGGAGTTCTGCTTTGGTGAAGCAGATTCTGTTCTGCAACACGAAAAATTTGAGCAATTCTTTACAGTTCTGCTTTGTATTTCTGGCAGCAGACATTATAGTGTAATGTTTTTGTTATATATTATTACCTATATTATTCTGCTCTAAGGTTTACCTTTTTCTAATGCTTTCTTCCACTCAGCATAGGAAATGACATTTCTAACTGAAATCCTGCAGATTGCTGAATTTGAAATAATTCCAGCAAGGATTAAGGAAAAGGTTTTAGTCAAATGTCAAGGGTTTTCATTTAATTATTCACCTGATTGCTTTAATGTCTAAACTGGAATAAAAGAGCATGGAAGAATAAGTATTAGAATTTGAACAGGCTTGAAAACTTAACCAAATTAATCATTCCTCTGCAGTAGTACGCTTAAATACCACAGCTGTTATATTAAGACTGATAGGATTTACTACCATCAGTTAATGAGCAAAACATGTACTACTACTTTATTTTACATATCAGAGGGGTAGCCGTGTTAGTCTGGATCTGTAAAAGCAGCAAAGAGTCATGTGGCACCTTATAGACTAACAGACGTTTGGGAGCATGAGCTTTCGTGGGTGAATACATGCATCCGATGAAGTGGGTATTCACCCACGAAAGCTCATGCTCCCAAACGTCTGTTAGTCTATAAGGTGCCACAAGACTCTTTGCTGCTGTTACTTTATTTTAGAATAAAGCTGACTACTACTAAGGCATATGGAAAAGTGTAACTAACAGCATTTTTGCTTCCATTAGTTCAATTCTGAGTATCAACCTTATTAACTGAAATATCTGAAATATTCTGCCACTAACTGTCCTAGACAGTTTTGGACAGTAATTCTCACTAAAAACTCCCCTGTGTGTTACAAGATAGCAGGAGTGGTTTCTTTTTTAAAAAGAAATTTAAATTTAATTTGAGTACTTATTTTCTAGTTTTCCTTAGCAAGACATAACAATTCACCTTTCAATATGTGCATCAATCATACTGCATTAGTGAGGATGACCCAAATATGACTGTAGTATCACAATGCCATGTTTCAGACAACAAATGTGGAAGAAGGCACTTTTTTTCAATTCCCCAAATCCTTTATTTTTAAATAGTTGTACAGCGGTTCAGAATGGGTATTTGCTAGGTGAATTTCTTTGTGGGTTGTTAATTCAGTGCTATTCTGCCCATCAAGGGCACCGTTCTACAGTTCTTCATGTGGGGTATGTCTACACTGTAGCTGGGAGCATGCTTCCCAGTGCAGACAGACAGACATGCACTAGCTCTGCTTAAAAACTAGATGCTAAAAATAGCAGTATAGCTGCAGCGCAGGCAGGGACTCAAACTAGCTGTCCAAGTACAATCTCACGCAGCCCATTGGGTAGGTACTTGAGCAGCTAACCCAAGCCACTGCCCATGGCCCCGTTGCTATTTTTAGCATGCTAGCACAAGCAAAGTTGGCACCTGTCAGTCTACCTGCACTGAGAAGCATGCTACCAGCTGTAGTATAGACATACTCTCAGACAAACTATCATGGGAGTTTTGCCTGAGTACGAACTTCAGCAGTGATGGCCAAGAATGACCCTACTCATTGAAGGTACATCCTGCTGAATCCTGCTGCAGTTAATTTCACTTGCCCTGACCTTGGTCCCCTTGACTTGGTTAGTGCTGGATCAGGCCCTTATTGTAGATTTTAATATGTAAATTTTACTCACCATCTTGTGCTGAATAAATGATGGCAACAACGCTGAATGGTCCATCCCCTTTGTTGTTAAATGCTTTCACTTTTACTTGAAACTTTGTTGAGGGGGGCAGAGAGTCATCTTTGTGCACATATCGGCCAATATCAGGATTGGTAACTGTAACTCTTCTCCATTCCTTTTCACCAAATGGTTTAAAGGCTACTATGTAACCAAAATTCTTGCCAAAGTGGTACTCTCTTGACAAAGGCTGAAGAGACAAAAGACTAAGAATTAACATTTTATGGTTAACCAGTGGATCACTAATTAGAAGTTTAAAAATATTTATCCACATATAAATTGCAAAAATATTGCACTGAAATTACATTCTCTGATTTGCTTCCGTCCACTTCAGAAGCACGCCATCTCCGTCACTGCCTACATCTGGTAATAATAAGATTCAAGTTCAACTTCTGCTTTTGATCCAGTAGTACAGAAATGCATGTCATGCTGTCTCCAACCAGAGAAGGCTAAGATGATTTTGTTTTAAAACTATACTCAGCTGCAGCCAGCAAAATATACCTTTTTAAGAAATGACGAGTGGCAATGAGTATGTACCATAGACTCTGTGTGTGCGTGTGTGTGAGGGACAGAGAGAATGAGTGTGTAACTCACAGATGTGTATCACAGGCTCCAAACACAGACAATTAGCAATGGATTCATACCTCCCATTATATCACAAATTTCCTCATGATGATTTATTTCCCATACTTAGGGGTAATGGCAAATTCTCAGAGCAGGTAATGTGCTATCCATTCAACTGCTTTAGCATCAGTGTTGCCAGAACTTCACTCTCTAAAGACTTCAGACATTCCTCAGACCCACATGGACTACCATCCATCATCTTTATGGCACCCTGTAGTAGGGCCGCCCAGAGGATTCAGGGGGTCTGGGGTCTTCGGCAGCAGGGGGCTTCGGCGGTAATTCGGCGGCAGGGGGTCCTTCCGCTCTGGGACCCGCTGCCAAATTACCGCCAAAGACCTGGCACTTCGGCGGGGGGCCCCCGCTTCGGCGGTAATTTGGCGGTAGGGGGGTCCGTCCGCCCCGCCGCCAAAGACCTGGAGCGGAAGAAGCTGGCCCCCGGAGCAAGTGAAGGACCCCGCTCCAGGGCCCCCGAAAAACTCTTGTGGGGGCCCCTGCGGGGCCCGGGGCCTGGGGTAAATTGCCCACTTGCCCCCCCACTCTGGGCGGCCCTGCCCTGTAGGGCCCTACTCATGTCACTGATCAGTGATGCTTCTGGCTGAATCAGGGGTAACACTTCTGGAAGACTTATCCAAGGCCACCATCCATGGATTCTCAAACAGAGACTCCTATCATTCTAGATGTAAAGAGACAGGATCCTGTTGCCATTGGCTGGGTTCTTCCTGTGGCTGTTCAGCAACAGACATGGAACAGACTCAGATTAATAGAGCTACAAGCTTTATTTACCATTTCTTTGATTTCTGTGTGAACCTGAAGGCTGAGCAGAGGCTGATGTCTTTGAGAGTAGCCCCCTGCTCCACCCTTTCTTGCCCTCCAAACCCAACAGTGTCTTTCCTGCACAGAACATCCATGCAAAGGCTTATGTGAGGAGTAGTGGACCTGCAGCAGTGTAACAGGTGGGAATATATTATCTTCAGGTTTTACACTGCTGTCCATTACTATATCATCCACTCAATGGACACTCTGGATCACATTTTTTAGAATTAAAAATAGTTTTAAATGGAATGGGAAGAAAACACAAATTCTATTTTATGGAGGATTTTGAGATTCTGAAATTTGTTTTAATTCTGAAACATGGAAAGACTGCCATGCTTCGTTTTTTTATTCCCTATCTTGGGTTACCATTGTTAGCTGTTAGCATGTACTGTATCTTCATTCTTGTAGCATTTCAGATATAATAAACCAGGACCAGATGGGATCTTCATTCCTTCATCTTCCCCCAAATGGGAAAGAGAAAGTGTGAGACTGCATTCTCCACAGGTAGGTTATTTTAAGAACTTTAGTAATATATCACTTCACTTCTCGACTCCTTTTCCTGTGTACTTGGGGTTGGAAGTGCCCATGATTCTTCACCACTTCTTCCAGTCCATAGCACAGATTTGTAGGTCAGAGTTCCAGTCCTTTTCGCTTCAAACTACTCTTGACAGTATTTCCTTTGTATTCTCAGTCTTCCACATTCTTTCTTGCTGTCCCCTTGTTGCTTCCACTTTCTTTGCTACTCATTCTTCTCCCATTCTTATTATATGTCCACCCCACCTCACACATGCACTCTCTAGTCTATCTATCACTGGAAGTCCCAAATTCATCATCCCCCTTATTTCTTCCATGCCCCCTCTGTTTACCATCTGCTTGCTGCCATTCTCCTCCGTATATTATTTTCTACTACTTGTATCTTCTTTTTTTCCAACTTCGTAAGACCCACCATTTCCAAACCATAGAGCAGGCAGGGACAAACACATGCAGCATACACTTTTCCTTTCAGTTTGTTGCTTAATCTCTGGTCCCTCAGTACTCCTGCCACCGTTTTTCACATTGGGTTCTTCCTTTCGATTCTACAGATCTCTCCGATGGCACTAAGTGTACTTCCCAAGTACACAAATTTTCTTCTGTTCCTGAAGCGTCAATCAACAGCTCTTCTTCCACCTTCTCTACTTTCATAATTTTAGGGTTTTTTGTGTTTACCTTCAAACACAGATGCTCACTCTGATATCATAATGTCTAGTTCCTCTTTTGCGGTCAGCCAAAAGGGCCAGATAGTCAGCATAAATGTCACGTTGAAATAAATAACTATACATTGCTGAACGCCATGCAATATCCTCCAATTATAGTCCTCAAACGAGAATGGGAAAGGGAATTAACCATGCTATCCATGAAGAGAAATGGAGAAAGGCTATGGCCAAAAAGACCACTTCTAGTCCTCTACCTCTGCAGTTCCTTTAAACGAAGATCTCAGAGAGCTCTGGCGGGATCCCTGAATATCTCATGCAAACTGAGATTATGAATCAGAAAATGCTGTAGGTGTTGGCAGCCACATAACCTGTCTCGTATTCTGTTTTCATGCCATTAAGAAAGAAATTATTGGAATAGCATAAGCAAATGAGTGTACATTTTTGGGAACAAATACCCTTATCTGAGTCAATCTGTGCTGTGTCAGGTGTGCATAGTAAATCTAACCTTAATAGAAAAAAACCCTTGATAGTTATGCTAGTGGAAAGTTGGATATTCCTGAGAAGCAGAAACTCCGCCTACTTAGTTTGAATGGTTAAATGAACTACCCATTACAGAACTGCTGGAAAAACTGACATTAGCTAAGTGAAATAATTGGAATATAAATCTATTTGGGGCCATTAGAAAAAACTAAATGATCTTAGACTTCAGATCTTGCATTAGTCACTATCCTCCTGGTTATAATTTTTTTTTAAATTTAGTCATAGCTGGCAATTATAAAAGTCTCCCTGATGCCAAGACTGCCATGAATACAGGTCTTTACATGTAGTGCAATGTGTATCATTCTTAATCTTTCTCGGAGACAACAATGTGTATGTCAATATTTTAAAGCTACTCTGTCTTGCTCAACTGTGCATTGCATGTGTTTTTATTTGATTCTCTTTATTCAAAGAACAATTAAAAACAAAATGAAAATAATAGGAGTGGCATATTGTCTAAATGACTGTTTACTGGCATTGAGAAAGATACCTTGAAAACCTATTTTTTACAGAATGTTGAAGTTTCCTTTTTTTAAACATAAAGCTCTTGTCTCCGAGTCAGTTCATGCCCATGCATTTCTACTGTAGCAGATACAATTGAAAATACAGTTGAAAATATTTTGACCTGAAGCAAAAAAACCCTTCTCCCAAATTTGTGGTTGGTTACAACTGTCACGGTTGACATACTCCTCCCAAGGGGTTCAGTAACTCTAAAATACAGCATTCCACATACACACACACACAGACAGGTGCAATATGCATACTTTTTGAAACAAACCTGTATTTTCTTAAAGGAGCATCCTTACTAGGACAATAAAGTAGATGCTTTCAGTCCTAAGTAGGCTTTATGTACTGATTAATCAAAGAGAAAGTATTCTTAGTGGTAGAGGTACATACAGTCTGAGCTACATCTGATGTATCAACCATTCCTAAAGAAACAAAGGATATATTTTCTACTCTCCAAGTGAGTAGAGGGGCCAACGACAGCAAGATAACTTTGGTTACTTTTTAAAAGTATAATATTGTGGCCTCTGATTGCTGGAGGCAAGTATAAACTTCCACAACTCTTTCTTTTACCATGTATCAAGGAAGGAACTTCTTTTTCTTTCCCATACTTCATCCTCTGTAGCTTCTCAGCTCTCCTTTCCATCCCATCCATCTTTAGTTTACATATGATCTTGCTCTCCCCTGCTTTCTTATCCTCTTCTGCTCCATTTTTTCCTTCTTCCCATTTTCTTGCCTTTCTTCTCTTCAGTCCCTGTTTTCAACCTTTGCTTCTCTCTCTCTCTGGCTCTCTCTCTCTTTGACCGGGCATTTCCAGAAGGCTTTTTTTTTCCCCCAGTGGGTGGAATTTTCCAAAGAATTGCTCCAGCCCCACAAGGAAAACAGTAATACTACACATTTCTACAGTAGACTTTCTAAAGATAGAATATTATGGAGCCACCACTTATTGTGCCTGTAATTTACAAAAAGCTTTGTTTACTCTGAAGCTTTTCTAACAATCAGTGTCATTCTCCAACTCTGCATTCCACTCCAGTTGCAGGTAGGTGTGTGATGTGAGAAGAATTAAAACTGAAAAGTCTAGCGATGTAGCTGTTAAAACATTTAAGTGAACCTGCTTACTGTTTGGATTGTGGGCTTCAAAAATAGAATAATACTTGATCCAAAGTACAATTTAAGTAAAATCCAAATGCTGCTTTTTGAAGTTCTATAAATTAATCTAGTATCATAGATTCTGCTTCTGTGTTTTAATCTATGCAATATGTGCCCAGGGCATCAGATAGTTGCCTAAAGCTATATTTTATAAAGATGAATAAATAACGACACCTCTACTTTGATATAACGCTGTCCTTGGGAGCCAAAAAAATCTTACTGCGTTATAGGTGAAACCACGTTATATTGAACTTGATTTGATCTGCCAGAGCGCGCAGCCCCACCCCCCCGGAGCGCTGCTTTACCGCGTTATATCTGAATTGGCATTATATCGGGGGAGAGGTGTATCTAAAAGCACACATTTTTCCTTCCTTCTTATATATTTCAAAAGACAAGACTGCAAACTTACTTACTGTGGGCCCAACCCTGCCCTCTCTGCAGTCAATGGCAAAACTTCCACTGACTTCAGTGGGAAGAGGTTCAGATGCTGCATACCCAGCACAGCACATAATCAATTTAGTTTCATGTTGATACTCACCATCCATGTTATTGTCAGCTCTCGGTTACTTCCACCCCCTCCTCCAACATCAGAAGGAGCCACATTAGGAGCTGTAATAACAGAAAAGACAAGCAACATTTTCTCAGACTTCAGAGCTCTCATTCAATAAAGAGCCATTAATTACTTTTTTCTTTTTACTAGCAGTGCCAATGAGCCCATATGGCCCACACAATTACAGTAATGATAGCCTGTAATAGCTGTGAGAGTCTGTGGTTTTGCCAAGACTAACGTATAGCTTTTGCCACAGGAAAAGTGCCAGTTCTCTCCACTTATGGTAACTAGGCACGGCTGGTAATAACTCTTTCCTGATTTTATCCATGTTCACTTTACTTTTTAAATTGGATATTCAGAAACTGCACACGCCCTTCATAGATCTGAGGAAAAAAGCATTTTATTATTTTTAACTCTGCTCACTCTGTGGTCTTTAGAGACTTATGCCTCCATTCAACAAAGACTTAAACACATGCTTCATTTTACACACTCTTTGAATAGCCCACTGACATCAATGGATCTATTCACTATACATAGAGTTCAGCACATGGGTAAGTCTCTACAGGACTGGGACCTTAGACCTGTTCTCATTCAGGTCAATGGCAAACTACCATTGATATGAATGGGTGGAGGATCAGGACTTAAGGCTCCAGTACCCAAAGTAAATTAAACTTCTGATTGTATATACTGTATTTTTATGCTTCATTTAGAAATCTGCACAGGAAGTTCCCACTGTTTCCATTATAATTTGCTTCTTTATTTTCACTTGTGTGACAATGACAGCCCTCAATTCCCACTGAATATAGTTGGGGTAAAAGTTAGGTAGTTCCTAAGGTGTGCAGGCTCCCTCCTCCCAAGGAACTGGTAAGGAAGGTTCCTTGAAACTCATCTCTGCCATGGTGACTACAAAACACTTTCCGAAAGATAGGCAATTGGTAGTCCTTATCAAACTAAAAATGATAATTTTGTTGGAAGAAAATGAAACTCAAAAACTAGCATTGAGATGACTGTAAGTTTGAAAGATCAAGCAGCCCAAATCATACTGGCAGCATCTGACACCCACTTTGTGCTCACTTAGCACAGGTGTAAATGGCCACCCAAAGTGCAGAGCAAGAGATGACTGGGGGCAATATATTTATCATGACAACTCAAGTAAATGGAGAAGTGCCCAGCCTTCATTTTCCCAATATTAATTGGTTTCAGAGACTTCTTACTGAATTTTAGTGTCTAGTAGCTAAAATATATATAGCTAGTCTTCTAATAGGAAAATCCCAAGAAGTCATTATGTAACTTAAGTGGTACTAAACAAAATAAACAGATTTTAATTTAAACTTATCTTAATTACATGTACAACAAGCATTCAGTTAAAAGCAGCCATTAAAATGAAAGCCATATGCACATGGAAGAAAGAGTGAAGGTTCAGAGCTGTTTGTGCCACTGACAATTGTCAGATACCACAGTTAAACTTATGCAATGTGTTATCCATTACTCAGATGGCACAGCAGATTAGTAGCAATGTTTGATCCTGTGTCATATTGAGCAGCTGCTCTTTATAATCAGATAATCAAAATATTCTAGCATTGGTTCCAAGCTGTGCAATGAAAATACCTAATACCTTAGGGGTCCTATTCAACACACATTGAACTGAAAAGCCACACATAGTGTCTTGCTCCCATATTAGCCTGAGATTCTTGGCAGGAAATTCAGATGGGGGATGGCACCAGTTCTCTCTAATAAGTGCCAACTCATGATAAGAAATACACTTTCTCCAGTACAGGGGATCCTATCCATTAACACTTTAGTGCATTACACTCTTCAGTTTGTATTCTAAGAAGCATGCAAGATTGATGCCATAAAACTTCTATAAATGCCTGAATTAACAGTCTGTTTAGATTCACCAAAAGTGCCAGTCATAACCTGCCACAGGCAGAAATGCTGCTCCTAGTTGTCCTCCATTCTGCCTGGGCAGCAAGACAACCAACTAAATCTTCCAAAGATATTAAAGACCTGATGCAAAAGGGGAGGGCATGTCATTCTTTAAGTTGGGGAGGAGACTGAAAGAAGTTTCATGAACCCAGCATAAGGCTATTAATATATGTAAAGTATCACAATCCCTCTACATGTGAGAGTTGTTTCCACCCTCCCTTCAAAACAGCAGAAAAATACTAATAGTATGCCAGCACTCCATGATGCAACTGCATATTTCTTTTTTAGGAAACATATGATGCTAATAGCCAAGTTTATTGGAAATAATTTCCTTTCACTTTGGTTTTACAGTGGTGTGGATTTTTCTTTCCTGTCTCCATTAACCTGACGAATCAATGCTTCCTTAATCCTTAACATTCTAATTTTTAAAAGACTAAAGGTGATTATGCTTTTTATTATTCTAGCAAAATTTGCAGTGAATAAACATTTAATCTATTTACCAAATAGATATTTCAAGCCCGAGTAATGGGACAGCAGCCTTCTAAAATTAATAAAGAACAGGGCTGCGAACTGGAGCTAGTGTTTGTTAAGGTGGATAAAGTGACATGTAAGTCTGGTTGGATATAGACCTTTTTGCAGTGATGCATTACCTCTAAAAGCACTGCTGTTATCTCCTTCAGACAGTCAAAACAGACTATGTTATCTTGAATGATATATTCAGCATCTAATTCTTCATTTGAGAGAATTTATTTTATGATGTACCTGTCCCAGCCTACAGGATATGCTTAACTGTGCTCCGAAATCTTAACATTAAGCAATTAGACAGACTGGGGCATGTGCTGTGTTGGATAATGTCATGCCTTTGACACTGCATTAGAAGGCACAAGACCAAACCTTCAATCATAGGGAAGTGGCGTTATCCAGTACAACACACATGCTGGCATGTCTTATGATTAGAATACAGCACGCTAAGAAACAAATGAACATTTGCTGATTTAAAAAAAAAGTATATATTCTTCCTGCACAAAAACAATTAATTTAAAACATACTGTAGAGGATCTCTGAAAGGCAGGAGAAGAAAACATCCCCAATGAATGCAATTTCATGCTATTTTTCTCTTCTTTGTTAATTTATTTTTTTCTACATGAATAAAAGAGTAAGTCATTCTATATGATGTCTGTGTTTCTTGGAGAACAACCTAGGATACAAGTGTCAGAGCTATAAGACAAGTCTGTTCAGGTAATCTCTCACTACTACTGGACAACAACTAATGTACTGCAATAGGGCCTCCTTCCCTGTCAAGAATTTCCCTCTAGCCACCAGTAACAACTGGGAATGACTTTTAGCCTCTCATTCTCTATTTCTGAATTTATTACTGGACCAAGAAGTACTGGGTAATCAGACCAATGGGGCCCAGTGATTCATGTTGGCTGTGGGTTGAAAGTCTATATTCCAGTAGTCTGAAATCCTACCCTTCTTTCTGTAACTGATATTAGGCTGACCCAGGGATGGGGGCATAAAACCTTGGGCCGGCAGCTCAGACAGGAGGGCTGGTTTGGTTTAAAAGTAGTGCTGCTGGAACAAGTAGTCACACCATCACTGGAGACAACAGGAAGAGACCAGTCTGAGAGCACTGAAAGAGCCAACAGGAATACAAGGCCAAGCCAGATTGTAGAGGAAACCTGAACAGCCGGGAAATGGTCTTGTGCATTGAAGCCAGTTCTCTAGAGGACGTGATGAGATGAGCTCAGTAACTGGACATGTGTCTGTGGATAAACTCATTGTAGGAAGTGTGTCTTTAAAACACACAGATACCATTAAATGGTCTAAGCTCCCAATGCAAGAGATTTGTTAGTCTGATGCAAATGAAAGACCATAAAATCTTCTCCAGACTTTGGGATCATGGCTAGCCATGGTAGTGAGCTAGTAAAAAACAGCAGTCACCAAAGACAGTGTAAATTTATCATTTGGTGTCAAGACAGCTCATTTTGTTGCCTTCTTTGCGGTTAGCACACTAGGATATCTGATAATTATTCACTACAGTTAATTACAACTAGTTATACCATTCTATTTGGATTTTTGCACTCTGCCTCTACCAAAATTAATGAAAATGTAGAAAAATAAAAAAGAACATTTAAGCATTTTAAGATATCGTGACAATTTGTGTCTACATACCAGCTCCTTCTGTTCTAATTCTTTGTGATGGCATACTAGGTTCTCCTGTCCCCAAAGTATTCATTGCTGTTATCCGGAATTCATACTCCATCCATGGGATTAAATCAATCACCTTTGCGGTCTCCATATTTCCTTCAATGTTTGGGGGATCTAAATAAAACAAGAGACTGCTTAGAAAGGAGCATTTTGCAGTGAGCTGAAAGGATAATCTGGTTATAGTTTCTGTAGTTTACCCCCCTCTCTGTTTGTAATCAGCCACCTAGACGAATACTACATTATAAAACAGGATCTCTCTTTTATACAAGGAGTTCTGGAAGAGAATGAGAAATTGAAATCTATGAGATTATCTGGGATAAACTTTTACAAGATCACAAATTGCAATTGCAAGTGGACGAGTGGTGGAGGTAGCCTTAATAATTGCATACTGAACCTTGTGACATCTGGATATTTCTCCTATAGAAAAATGCACTGAGAAAGCTGGAACGCAACTACATTTCATGTAACAATATGATGCTTTTGAAGCTCATAATCCTTGAATTTCACTCATAGTTATGAAAGTTAAATACAAAGTTGACTAAGTGCCATCTATGGGTTAGCCAGGCATAGATAGAAAGATCTGTCAACTATCCAGGAATGGAACATACAATATGATTAGAAGTTAGCGCCTTGGTTTGGAGGAAGCTGAGGGATTTGAAAGGTCCCTAGCTGGGAGGGGAGTCAATGTTGAATGAGTTTGTGGGTGAACTGGTGGATGTGTGTGGTGGGAAGGGGAATGGCAAGGTAAGACAAATATACTAATATTTATTGTTAAAATAATATACAACAACAAATACTACTATACATTCCAGAATAGGCCTGGTCCTGCAATGCTTGCACTCCCACTGATAATGGGATTTAGGGGTCAATAAAGCTGGGTATGTTTCTAAAGCATCTATCACTGTGGTATCAAAGCATAACTTAGATGAAAAGTAATAATTGAACTATTAAAATTCTACAATATTTGACAGTCAGAAGATCAATTTGTGGTGAACTAATTCTCAAGGAAAAGATTGTAGATGTTCCATTTGATTAAAGGAGTGTGATTAGGCATAACAAAAGGAATGAAATGTTAATTCTGTAGACCATACGGCAATATTACCCAGAATAAATTATTCAAAAATTAAATGTGCTGAGTGGGAAAGAAATATTTTCATGGTTGAGAATCTGCACTACTTACTTGTTGGGCAGAATCTCTGCATGTGATTGGCTCATTAACTGCCAGAATTTAGAAGGGTTTAAGAAAAGCAGATTTTCTGATGAAATGTATTTTGGCATTAAATATTTTCTAAAGAATAAGGCCATGATCCTGGAAAGGCTTATGTACTCAACTTCACACATTATTAGTCATCCAGAAAGGAATGTATAAAATTAAGCACATGTAAGATGAGTCAAAAGTTATTCTATTGATTTTATTAGTTCTAATATTACCCTTACCTGTTTTGGCATCTTTCCACTCCTCAGAAAGAAAAGTCTTTGACTGGATAGTGTACTTTGAAATAGGGCTATGATTGTCTGTCCCACGACTCCAAGTAAGTGTTACAGAAGTGTCTTTAATATCTTCTATTCTCAAACCCCCAGGGGGACCTGGAGGACCTGAAAAGCACATTTGGCAATTTACAGATTAAATTATACTTTTAAAAAGAAAGGGTTTCCTAACTAATGTATTACAATCTATTTAACCATTATATAAGATTTCTATTCTCACATTTCCTTAAGAACTGCTTGAAGAATGGGCAATACAATCATGTCTTTATAATCTTCATAAAATGATTTAGCTGATTTCTGCATTTGCATCTAAAAGATACTAAGAGTTATAGCTATTAATGATCCTTTCTAAATTCCACCTAAAACTTGGATGGTCTTATCCCAAAACAACAGACTCATGAACTGAGGACATAATAATAGTATTTGCTAAAGTGAACAGCATTTTTTTCCAAGCCTACATTTTACAGGTTACTTACTGTTATTATGAAAGCACTCCTTTACTCCCCCAATTGGTTCATAAAACTCAAGCAACGTAAGATACGTGTGTTGTGCCATGCCTTACTCAACTCCAAGAAGAGAACTGCATGGCTGCCTGGAACATACAGGTCAACAACCACAGGTGACTAGGATTCTTAGCAGTCTAGACTAGAGTGAAACAGAGGACAGTGATGCAACGTGTATGTGTATTTATGTGTAGGAATCTTGATCTGTAAAAGACACTATGAAAGTCAGAAGTCCATGCGAAAAATAAACTCCTTGCCCGATAGCTCTGTGATCATCAGCTTTGGCACCTGTTTGTGAATTTTGCTTGCGGGTCATTTCACACAATTTATTTTATCCTGCTTGCAGTTGCCTTGGACATTAGGATCAAATTACAAGAAAAAAATCAGTGAAGTAAGAAAAGCAGAGGCAATGCATTACAATCGCTAAAATTAGACTTGCTGATTCCCTTTCCATGATTAACAGCTTGTCAAATCTCATCTATGATTCAATTAATTACTCCAACAATCTTTCAGTAGATTACAGCAAATGTAACTGAACATGTCACATGGTATCTTCAGAAGAATAAGGGGACTAGTCTCTCTTTACTGTGCAGACCTGGAAACTACCAGGCTCCTAGCAAATGCAGTGATAGCCTCTTTATAATTTATTTTGATTTGAAAACAAGAGAAATCTCATAAATAAACCAATTATTGACCAATTTTAACAAAGACACAGAAATAACTTATGATATTACAGACCTGAATCTAACCTCTCACTAATCACTCAGAAATAAAATGCCTGCTGTATGCTGATGACTTCATCATACTATCACCTATGGAAGAAGATCTCCAGAGAAATGGACATCTTCTACAAACCTACTACAAGACATGGGACCTACCTGGAAAAAATAAAAATCAAGATATTTCAGAAAAAAACCCTAAACAAACCCCAGTACCATCCAGTGGCACCGAAACCACGAGAGAGAGAGAGAGAGAGAGAGAAAATGAGTCTGCTCTACAGCCTTAGCTAACAGGCAGTTGGCTTTTAGCTCATACAGTAGAGGATCATGCACTAAACTCCAGAGGCCCCAGATTTGATCCCGCCCACCAACGACCGGGGTCTGTTGGCGTTACGTTAAGTTAGATATAATAAATGCAGGAGAGAGCTTCAGACTGGCCACCAAGGAATTGTGGGTATTCTGTGTCATTAAGGTACTGCACGAAAGATACCACTCCCCAGGAAAATTATAGCTAATTTTTTTCACCAGCATGATCCAATTTCTGTATGAAAGTGAAATCTGGGGTCCAACTTCAGCAACTGATTACACTGACTGGGATAAAACCCTTAACAGAAACTCTACTTTTGAAGTTCTACAAACAAATACTCCACATGCATAGGAACTCCAGGAACAACAGGGTTTGGTCCTGCTTTGAGCAGGGGGTTGGACTAGATGACCTCCTGAGGTCCCTTCCAACCCTGAGATTCTATGATTCTATGAACAGCTTCACACCAGATCTGGGTCATTTCCCTCTGCTAACCAACATACACCAAAGAATATTTAGTGACCTCTCCGCCAAAGAAGTACTCACTCACTCTTCTGCAAAGTACAAGAGTATTTAGAACTTGTCCCATATGAAAACGCAATCCGCTCCTATAGATCATTGCTCCCTGGTCTCAAAAACTTTCCCCCCAGGCCTGTGGAGAAAACAATACTAACCCAATCTGAAAAGTACTCAGGAAGCTAGGCCAGAATATAAAATAACAATATATGAGTAATTGGGAAGAACAAATTAAAACTAGGAACAAGCTAAACTGATACAAATCATAGCACAGAAATATTATGCTAGCAGAGTCTCCCCAAATTCAGAAGCAGGGATCATAAGGTGGAAATTGGAAGGCTCAAGGCAAAGTCTAAACCCACAGACGAGTGACTGTGTAGTCAAGAGTGTGACAAATGAGAGACTGAGATAGGGAGACTTTCTACGCCTGTGTCTCAGACACAAGGAAATGTGAAAAAGATATTTCCTTAAATTATCAGGAATCTTAAAAGATACTTCATCATAAAGTGCTGCAGAAAAAAACTGTGTCTGACTGACTTTGGGAGAAAGGGAAGAGATGACAGAGATAGAATCACATCTTACAACATAGCAACCTGCCACCAAATCAGGGGTGACATATTGGCCCACTGCAGTCCCATTTACTTCAGCAGGGCCAGGATTTCATTCTAGCACTGGACAGTAATGACAAATAGACACAGGGGATCTATCTATGGTACTTTTGTGGTTCCATTACTGGAGCATCCGAGTGCCTCATAATCTCTGATGTGTTGATATCAAAAGCCCCCAAACAGTGTGAAGCCCCATTCTGGGTGGATTGTACCCACCTATGACAGATGCCTAAGAGGGCTGTCTTTTTCTTCCACTTGAGCAATATTTGTACATCTTCTCATGCTTATAAAATCTCATTGACTTGAACTTAATATATGCACTGCTTGACAGACACCTTAATTTTTTTTTTTAATGTAATGGTTGAGACAACAGCATTTTTTCTAAGAATTCTTCCTGTTCCACAGCTTTCTTTAACACAGAGCTTAAAATAGCAATCTAAAAATATTTTAAGTACAGTAATTGTTTCTTTTTAAACTGAGTCAGCAATGGTTTCATAAATATAGGGTCCTTTAAACAGAATCTGGAAAGAATATTTTGTTTTGAAGAACTTTTTCCCCATCCTAAAACTGCTTACATATGTTATTTTATTTTTAAAAATTGTATTTATCTTCTATTTTATAATTACTGTATGTTGTTGCCTTTGAAAGTTTACACCTTATAACTAAAATAATAATGTCCTTGAAAGAAACATTCTCATTTATAGAATGATGTGCTTTTGTAAATCTCACTCGGTGCCCATCTGTATCTTGAGGTGCTTAAATACCTATGTAAATCTGGCCCTAAATGAATACTACAGCAGTAAGCCTGAACAAAATAAGCTAATAAGAACTATCAAACATCTCCAGTAAAATGGCAGGCAAATTTTCCAAACCCCACACAGAACTGAATACAGTTTTTTCCTATATACCTTGAAAACTTAATATACAATTAAAAACAAAACCTCTTTTGTGCCTCTCTATTAGCTATTGAAATTAAACTCCATTATTTGGAAACTATGACAACTATTTTTCCTTTTTGACATTCTCCATGGCTTATAGCTCAACTTGGGGGAACAAACTTTAGCTCTGCTTTTGATTTGGCAAAGATTCATTTTCATTGGGCCAAAATGTTTAGGGCAGTGAACAGTCTAGGTTATCAGAAACTGTCATCAGTTGTATGCTGCGAGAAATACAACATGGTCACCAAAATAATGTATTCATGTTATACCCAGTCTCTCTTACTCCCAGAAAGCAGAAGTGAAGCTGGAAGGGACAAATATTTTTGCTATACTGATTTGATATCTCATCCTAAAACATATGCAGGGTCCTTAGGGCTCAGGTCCATGATCTCTGTCTGTCACTTGTAAAAGCCAAGAGTAAAGTGCTAACCCATTTGGATCAATGGATCCCTTAGGGTGAGCACAGCACTAGATAGCCAGTCTTCAACTTTTGTTAAAAGTCCATCTCTTGACATCAAAGACATACCTTGAACCATCCTTTCCCAGAGACGGTGACTGAAAAGGTCATCAGCTGAATAAGTTCAGAGTTTCTTGTTCCTGACTGTCATGGCCCTGTTTGTGAAGACTGATGCCAAACAACTCTTCTTACTGGTACTGCTAGATCTATCACCTGCTTTTAATATGAGTGATCACAATGTTCTGCTAGCCCAACTGCAAAGAGTGAGCTGGACAGGATTGTTCTACAGTGGTTCCATTTGTTTTTATGGAACTCTTTCAATCAGTGGTGCTGGGAGAAGATGCATCTGCCCCAAGGCCCTCTTCTTTGGTACCTTTTATGGGGTGCTTTTGTCACCTGTGTGATTCAGTGTTAAACCATTCAGATAACTGATTCAATGGTATGGTCTTCAGAACACTGTAAAACCCCTACTGACATCATCATATCTCCTGATCACCTCAGCAGTTCCACTATCCTAACTGTGATGTCAGAAGGGATGCAACATTAATCCAGATAAATGGATGTACTGTTTGTGGGAAAGGGAAAACATTTAGAGGCGATTCCATGTACAGTGGCTTTTGTTGTAATACTTCACCTATGAGACATGTATACTATTTCACCTGGCTCTGTATTACCACTGATCTGTGGACTGTTTTATCGTCACGCTTCTCCACTGACACTGTAGTGGCAACGCCACTTTCATCACATTGACCAGACATGGCTCGGTGTTCAGCACCATCTGCTAAGTGTTGAGCACTCCCAGAGTCCTGCTGATGTCAAGGGGTCGGGGGGGGGGGGGAACCACGCAATCCTGTAGAACCTGTACACCGAATGCAACATTGGTGGTCGTGTCTTTCATAGTCTTTCACTATGTGAATGGTAATAATTCTACTCCCCACATACTGGGTTTGCAGGAGAAATATATCCAACAGGATATTCTCTTATTTTAAAAAAAGTGTTGCCTACTATTTTCGTTATATTAAGCCATATAAATGGACTATTCCTTTCCTTCCAAAGGAATCTTCTGTAATGTCAGTATATTCATCCAATTGAAATTATATCTACTCTACTCAGGGCTGTCCCTAAGGGAGGTGTGGGGCCCCGGCTCCGCCCAGGACCCAACCCAACTCCACTCCTTCCCCCAAGGCCCCACCCTGCCTCCTCCCATCCCCGCCCAGTTCCGCCCCCTCCCCCGAGCAGCTGTGCCCTCGCTCCTCTCCCCACCTCCCCAGCACCTCCTGATGCCGTGAAACATCTGATCCACAGCAGGCGGTAGGCACTGAAAGGGAGGGGAAGGCACTGGTCGGCGGGGCCCACCAGCAGGAAGGAAGCGCTGAGGGAGAGGGAAGTTCTGGTAGAGGGGCTCCTCCTTGCCCCCCCGCCTGCCTGCCGCTCGCCTCCCCATTCTCCTCCTCACCCCGCTCGCCTGCGTGCGGGGCCCCTCAAAGCACGGGGCCTGGAGGGTCACCCTGATTCACTGTACCAAGGGACAGCTCTGACTCTACTGTTACAGTGTCAATAGAAACTTCATTTACTGTTACTGACCAAAGGAAATTGAATTAAAGAAGTTACAACAATGTTAAAACTTACCAGACTCTAAAAATGAAGGAAATTCAGAATCAAGGCATAAACTGTCCTTTAACTACCATACTGCTGTCTAACATACCTGGTAAGTGGGGCAAAACATACTGCCTGTGCTGCCCCATGCATCAGGTACGTCACTTTTGAAATACTGACATTCCAGAGCATCAGCACTTCAGAGATGCTGTTGCTGTCGGCAATACTTAGGGAGAGAGGGATGAGTTAATGATGGAGTGATAGCCTTCACTCCAAATTTCCTTGGTTCAATCATTTAAACATCAGCAGGACTTTTATTGTAATGTTTTGTTTCATGCACAATATACAACTCAGTGAAGCATTATGAATGGCTGTTTCAGAATGCAGTAGACAAACAGGAATGACATCATTTCCTCACTCTATTTTGAAAAGTTTTGTTATATAAAAGTGGACGCCAAATTAAGTTGTCTAAAAAATATTATATCGGGAAAAATACATGATAATGAATCTTTATTCTTATACAGGAAATGCATTAGAAGCACACTGGATATACTAACAGAACACACACATTTAAATATCTTCCACAATAACAATCATGAGTAGATTGTAAGGTGTTCAAATATTAATTTTAATTTTAATCTAATTTTAATCCCCATCAATTCTTGATGAGAAATAAAATTGTTTTAATGAAGAAAAAACAACAACTCCCACCACTCTGCTAACCTACATGAGAGAGAGCAAAATGTCTAATTATTTTAGCTTGAAAAATCTTACCTCTTACAACTAGGTCAGCTGAAGCTGAGGAGTTGTCAACAATTGTCTGTGCTGTGCACGTGTATCTTCCAGCATGCTGCAGCTGCACATTTTTAATACGCATTTCACCATTGTTCTTTATCTGTTACAAAAATCATATCATTTAGATTAATAATTTTCTTTATTTGGAATACACACACACACACACACACCCCCCTCTATCATTTGATATACAGTGATTGTCACTCATGACTAACAAGTGCTCACTTTCAGGACAGAAATGAGACGATTAAATCCCTCAAAGAAATGCTTGATTTATTTATATTGTAGCAGTGGAAACTACTCAGTATTTCTTGAAAAGTTGCTTTTTAATAGAGCTGAAAATCCAAATGTTCTGAAACTAAAAACTTTTTCACTAGCCAGTACTGCACTTTGTGCACATGTACCACTGCGACATGAAAACACTGGTTTACAATAGTTTTAGCCTAGAATTTTGCATGATTCACTTTTAAGTTATTTTCCAATATTACTTAAATTATTGTGGAATTAAGCATAGATATAGAAAAAACCCAGTAGTGGATAACACCACAATCTATATCCATGTCAGAAAAGATCTGCCCCATATATTGGCCCAGATCAGGCCCCAGAAATATACGTATGGATCAGCTGCCTCCATGGCACTATCTTCTGCCTCCCTGGGATGCCACAAGGAGAGGACAAGCCTGTTCAAGACCTAGAGGCTACACTGCCCTCTCAATAGCATCACATTTGGCTAAAGATCTTCAACTCCAGGCTGTATCACCTTTACATGGATACCCACCTTTACATGGAAACCCTCCATACTGGGAGCCGGCACCCAGTGGGGGCTGCGCTGATGGACCAGCAGGGGGAGTGGCCGGCTCATGCACTACATCTTCACCCCGCCACCAGCTTTGCACACCCACCCGCATAGTCGGCCACTGGACCCCACACTTACCACTGGTGGGTGAATGGCTGGCAAGCAGGGATCTGGCCAGCAGCAGGACCCGCCAGTACTGATGTGGGGGAAATAGAAAATATGGGACAATTTGCCTGTTTTTAAGAAAAAGTCAGGACACCTACAGGGGGGCCTAAACACAGGACTGTCCCTTTAAAAACGGGACATCTGGTCACCCTTTGTTTCCTACTAACATACAATAGAACCTGTATACAGGTAACAGTCATATGGTGTATAAAGCAACACACATCTATGAAGAGTACAGTGTAAACAATGCGTATACGTAATGGTGATTACTGGTACAGTATACTACAAATACGCAAATGGCATAAAATGTTCAGTAGTTGATATTAATTATCTATATCATTTTATATCTACGTATTGTTTTCGGTTTCAGAAACAACATTATAGAATTTAATTAAAGTACATAATACTTGGTATTTTAAGCCCTCAGCACTTCAAATATGTAGCTACTGAACAGGGCAATTATTTATTTGCATCGCATGTGTAAGATCAAACAAAATGAACGATAACATTTTGTTTTAAACATTTTTCTTGTTATCTGCCTCAGGGGGAAAAAATGAAATGTATGTACATTCCCTCCTCCCTCATTCTGTATAACTACCTTTGCTCTCTCTGGAGTAGCCTGCAGCTTTCCTCACAATTCCAGACAAATAAGAGGAGTAAACGGACCCACTTGTAATACCTGCCAACAGCTCTCCCTGGCCATCTAGTAAGGGATCTGCTATGATAATCAGGCTCACAATCTGAAAACCACACATACACTATCTTTGCACTGTGCTGCGTAGCCTATTGTCTTCTCAGTGTAACTCCCACTTACTTTAAACTGGAATCAAGCAGGTTTATGGAGAAAAAACTAGAACTAAAATTCCTCCAGATAATGTTCTGGAAGTCTTACTCCTTTGAATCTGTTCATGCAAGCATTCAGTCTGTGAGACACAAAGTCAGCCTAGAACAAACTGCCTCTACATTTTTCTGCCTAAAATGAAAGTTGAAAACGGGGTTTCTGGGTGAATATTTTTTGTCACAAATTTTGAGCTGATTTTTATGTTTCATATTATTGCTCCATAGACTAGTTTTTTTCACTGAAAAGTGTTAATTTTACATTTGTATATTAATAGATCATTAAACTGATAGTGTAATATCTCAGCTCATGTAAGGACAGTATAATTATAAGATAGCAAATCCAGATGTTAGCATGGAAAGTTGACTTCTGTCTCCACAGGATAAACATAGTAATTCTAAACAAAATTTAATTCAAAGGGCAAAAGTTATGAATGTAAATGGTATAAATATACTAATCTGCAGTGAGAGCTCGCAATAACATTTTGTAGGAAGTGAGATTTTTACTAAGGTTCGCATAGGTAAGTTATGTGAATGACAGTGTTTCATGCAATGTTATCTACTAAACACAGCAATGTAGAAACAACCTCTTAAGCAGGCTCAGGCCCTGAGAGTCCTTTTCAGCCTTAATCTCAGACCACAACTACTCCAGCTCTTCTCAACCACCACTGTGTTTTGTTATATTTTATATTTACAATCCATAGCCTTCTTCACCACTTGCTTCTGGGAAAGAGTACTCTACTAGTAGCAGCCAATCCTGCCTACTTCTCTCTTCCTTCAGGCTTCTTACTCTCCTGTAGCTCTTCCTTCCTTTCTGCTTATATAATCCTAGCCGCTGGGGATACTTCCATCCAATTAGACCTTCAGTTGTATCTCCAGCCGCTAACTGGGCTTCTCTTCCAACTGCCTGTCTTTCAATTAATATAACCTGGTGGGGAGTTGAGTGACAGGGTGCTGAGCTAGCTCCTGAGTCAGGACATCCTGGTACACAAGCATTTCTGACTCTGGCAGAAAATCCTACTCTTTTAGTTACCTTAAGAATTTTATTTCATTGCGATCTGACTTTTTATTATGAACTAAGTAGTGGATACTACTCTTTCATGGAATCTACTTCTTTTTCAAAGTGACTATTATTCAATGCATTACTAGGTTCAATGGGTGTCTTTGACCAAAAAAATGTATTTTATTCAGGCAAAACTCCTACTGACTTCAAGAGTAAAACACAATGTATTCTGAAAAATTCTCCAGGACTTTATGACCCATTAATGAGGGTGTAAAATAAACAGAATCCATGCACTCATTTTGTGCATTTAAAAATACATTAAAAGAACAATGAGGTCAAAGTCAAGCATTCAAAAGTTAGGAAAAGCCATACATAAGGCTGCCTGTTTAACCTTAATTTACTCCGTTTGTGCATATTATAATACACTTTTTAATTCCATGATCACATATTATTTTGTTCACAGTACCTCTGCCTCATTCACTGAACAGAATGGACAAGTACTCACTGAACGAGAAGCTATTCTATATTTTGTTATATCTTGCTTGTTCAATGTGTGGGCCAAGCCTTATTTACTGATTATTATTCAAATCCTGCTCTAAAGAAAGAATTATTAATTTTCCTCATTATAGTATCTGAGTACTTCACAAACATGAATTAATTTGTTTTCAAAATACACTTGTCAGGTGAGGTGGTAGTTTTATCCCCATTTTAATGAGGCGAAATTGAAGCAAAGAGAAGTGAATATAAAATGTGTTCACTAATTTGGGTAATAATCAAAGGCTAATAACTTTGCCAAATTTGGGACTTGTTCAGATGAACAGCAAAGGTACATCCCTGCCACAGAGATAACCCCCCTGCAAATTTTCAAGTCCCTGTTTCAAAACATGGAGGTCATAGAGTTTCACAACCTAACAGCTATAAGAATTGTTTTTTAACATGGGAATTTAACATATGGTTAAATTTGGCAAAATTATGACCAACTGAAAACAGGCTTTTATAATGGGAAGTGTCAGTCAACTTTAACCATATGCATTGTTATCTGCAGCATCTATAATAATTTCATATATACATATATATATACACACACCCACACCCACATACATACACACACACACACACACACACGGAGTGGGTAAAATACTGCTCTTTGTTACATCAGTCAAAATCCAACACCACGAGTTGCACCTGCAAAACACTGTAAGAAATGGACCTCCCTAAACAGACACAATTATGCGCAATATTTTATGTTAAATAATACATGTACACAATGTTTAAAAATAATTCATTTATTTGCAGATGCTAGTTTGCAAATGTATTCTGTAGCTTATTTAGAAAAGGATTACTGAAGTAAATCACAGCATTACACACGTGTTAGACTTTAAAATATTTTCATAAAAACCCTAATCATCCTTTCAAAATATATCTAAAGTTCTTTCATGCAAGGTAAAATGTTACAAAAGATTAACAGCTGGATTGATATCACACCACATTGGAATGATTAACATTTAACTCTCCTAACTCACTCCAGATTGTTCAGAAACTGCATTTTCCTATGGAAAACGAACACTGAAATAGCTCCTTGCAATCATGAAACTTCACAGTCAGAAGCTTAGTGGCAGCATTCAAAATAAAAAAAATATGTAAAAACCAATTTTGGTAGAATTACATTTAGAAGTAATGGTTATTTGTGGGGGTTTCTCTCATCAAAAGGTTAGGGAAAGGTATAAACCTTCAATGCAAGCAAAAATTGTTTGGGATTCCATATGGTTCTGAAGTTAGAAATGCTTAAGCAGTTAACACCACAGTGGATGTAATGGACACTTACAAGGTTCAGGTTTATGTCTCTTGACTGAAAACAGGAAAACAAAAAATAAAATGTAAACATTTTGTAAATACTCTGAAACAAGAATGTCAGTTGAGAACAGCCATACTTGGAGATCAAAATGACAAAGGATAAATTTATAGCAATTTGGAAAGAAGAAGTGTAAGAGGAGTCGGGATAGAATACAGGTATACAAAAGAAAAGTAGAGAGGTGTCTTATCGGGAACCTCCAATGATAATAGAACAAACAAGCCAGTGAATTAAATTAACATGCAGCAAAAATTTAAAAATAACTTTTTGGGGGTGAAACATAGGAACTCTCTCTTTAAGGACGCTACTGAAGTAATCAGTTAATTGGGTACAAAGGAGGATTACACACATATGGAAAAGAATAGCACATGAAGTTAGTTCTATACTTCACTGGTATCTAGTGTGAAGAAGAAACTCCAGGTCACAATGTAGTAAATTCGCGTGCCATGTGCAGTATTGATTTCTCCTCTGAAGCATCGGCATTGGCCATAGTCACGTAGACTAGATGGACTATTGGTATGTTCCAGTATATTAATTCTTGTTTTCCTACAATCCATAGTCTAAATCTAATTAGCACCATTATTGCTTTTAATTGTTATTAAATTAATACCTATAAGCACTTTTCCATTCACTAACATTACAGGCCTGATTATCCCCTTTGCCAGTGTGGGTGGAGGATACACATGCCAAGTGAATCCGGATTGGTGCCAGTTTTGTAGCATACTGTTCCCTTTTCCCGTGGCAGCTCCTCCATGAGTGCTTCATGGTGATCACTCTACAGGCTCTCCAGAGTAGTGTTTCCCCACAGTATATGGAGATTATTGCATAAATTAACACTGACTGGTTCCAGACATCAACTCCTCTTTCCCTGTCATGCCTGACCTGTGCTGCCCAAGAGGGTGAATGAACAAATACCATTGTTCTATGGAAGTGAGAGAGGGCAACTGCCCCACCCTCCTGATGAAACAATGGAGGAAACTCTTGGCGTTTCCAGTTCCCCACATTAAAAACAAACATAGAAACAACAAAACCCGTCCAGAAAACCTCAAGGCTGAGCCTGAACTTTATTCACTTTTAACATATCCTGGGAGGAATCATGTAGACCATGAATCTCTGAGTATCACCTGTTTTGCAAATACACATAAGCAAAACTTGTTCCAAACCACACAGCTTTGGTCTCAATTGCATAGCTCAGAATTCACATGATCTAATCATATTGCTCCTTCCATTCAATATATTTAAATGTTTTCCTAATCGTATACATTAATTCGAATATATTTAAGTTTATAATTATATCATTAAACATTTTACGTAATGTTTTATCTACTGACCCACAGTAATAACCTTCTGTAAATTTTCCTTATGTATTATGGCAAATGGCTCAGTGCTGAAACTCTAAACAATGTGGAGATAAAAATGTGATCTACCCAGAAAATAAAAAAATGCATACACTTGATATCTCTCTTTCTCTATGAAGCTCTCCTGAACCAAGCTTTTT
This sequence comes from Mauremys mutica, assembly GCF_020497125.1. Lineage (NCBI taxonomy): Eukaryota > Metazoa > Chordata > Testudines > Geoemydidae > Mauremys > Mauremys mutica. The sequence goes on along the minus strand of NC_059072.1, from coordinate 54,634,316 downwards.
GTAGTTGGTGATAAAGCTTTCCATACCTCAATAGGAGTCTAGGTTCTCAGTGGTAAAAGGAAAGCTTACAAAGCAAATAAAGAACATGGACATCAGCAGATTCTGTCCACAAATTAGATATGAATGCTTTGTATGTTTTCACTCGAAACCTCAGCTTGGCTGGGTTACAAACTGCCTCCGTCAATACAGAGAGAGCTGAATCACAGACTGGAAATTGTGATAGCAGTACTCAGGGATGTTCCAAAGTGTATATGCGGTTCACCACCCAAATATTTGCCAACTTTAAAGCAAAAGACTTTCATCATATGAGCCCTCTACTTATGCTTTTAGACTATAAAATCATGCCAAAGGCAAAAAATATCTGTGTGATGTACACACTTTCTGAGACGTGATGCTCTCTAAAGACCTTTCCCACTTTGTTAACTTTTTGACTGCTGTCAGAGTGTGCCCAAAGGTGAATGCAAATCCTTCACAGTACCTCTGGTCATCTGACCGAAGAAAGGATTCATCCCTGAAGGAACATCAGATCACAGGAAAAGACTTCAGCCCATGATGCAGCTGACTTAACGTTTGGCACTAACAAAGCTAATTTGGAGGAACTATAAAAATCCAGTGAGTATAGTAAATCAGAAGCAGTGGGCAAAGTTTTCAAATTTGGGTCCCCAAAATTAGGCATGCGAGTTTCAGAGGTTCTGAAGAGGTACCCTGAATATACAACAGATAACAGGTAATTCAGAAAAAGAGGAGTCAGTTTAGCCAGACCTTGCTGTCTCTTCTCTTTGCAAAAGCCGAAAAGATCTTAATATCTGTAAATCCTTTCATTGTGGACAAAAATATTAAATGAAAATGAGTTTCCCTGAATTCCCTTGTCCCAGTGAAGGGTGATGAGGAATGGCAAAAGATATCCATTTGCACTATAATAAATACAAACAGCACATATACTTCAACAGTGGCTACTTGTCCTGATAGTGTAAGCTGTGATTACAGTCACTTTTCTGATTCCTTGTTCTCAAAAGACACAGGGACGAAATCTACTCAGATTTACACCAGTGCAATCTCATTGTCTGGGTCTCATTAGCAGAAGAATTTGGCTCATTCTGGTTTGTAAGAGATATCTGGCATGCAAGTTAGGGGTAACTAAAAATCAGCAGTCTAATGATAGGGCTCACACGGAAGGACCTCATCCTTCAAAGGCCCTATATTTATATGAGAAGGAAGTATGGTGCTAATTCTACCCTTGATATGTGGACTAGGAAATATTTCCAACAAATATATTATTTTTCCCCCTTCATACATTCCACTGCTTCTGGTGCCAGAAGACATTTGGGAAGCTATGCTTGTACTGGTATCACTGTGATAAGGTGTCCTGTAACTTCATTTTCAAGAAAGAAAATAGGTCAGAAGCTGAATATGCTTTTGCGAAAGGCTCATGTTCCTAGTAGCCTGTGGGTGGAGGATATAAACTAAACTGCTAACTAGATTTCTGAGTGGAGTTAAGCACATATGCCTTTCTGAGCTCAGGCTTGCCAAAACAGGCATGACACATGGATTCTTGTAGTCCTCAAAATCTCACAAACACATTGATTACAAAGATACAGTGAGCTGTTTTTTCAGGAAACTGTTTTCTCCCTAGAGCAGCAGTTGGCATGCTTCTAGCTTCCACTGAATCGACAAAGTTGTATTGTTTTGGAAATAGCATTGCAGATTAATGTGTTTTTTTGGTGTCTCCTGTTTTAGCTAACTGCTTGTTTATCCCACCCTCAGCACCGTATCTACTGCTTTCCTTCTCCTGCTTGCTCTTAACCATTGACTCAATTCCTCTCAACCCAGGCCCACTCCCCTATTGTTATGTTCTTTTAAAATTCCAGGTTTTCCCCAAAATTTGACCCAGCCAAGGCAGAAACAAATGACTCCAAACTCACCTGTATGTGTGGGGGTTGGGGGGGGGGGAAGAAGGAGGGCTGATGACAAAAGTTTATTGGAAATCACCTTTAGAGAGTCTCAGAACTCCTTTAGAGACAGGGATATAGATCAGCTGATCTGCCTGACCATGCCTTCATCAGCCACTGTCTGCTCCCTTAAACTATTTAACAGCTTCCTTCTGCCAACAGCTCAATATTGCTCTGAACATGCTTGCTGTGCCTCTGGTTCTCATTCTCATCCCAATCCACGCATCCCCACTTCTTTCTTCCTGCTTCATAAACTAGCTTCTCTGTATAAATTTTCCATTCCCTCCATTTTAAAACTCTCCTCCACAAACTTCCAATGTTTTTGCTCAGTGGAAACCTTGGACATACTTCAGCAGAGCAGTCTAATGCACTCAGCTGTCCTCTGCAAAGTGGTATACAGAGAAAGTAATTAAAAACTTTAAAATTCAAAATACTTTCCCCGCATCTTTTTTGGTGCAACACAGTTTGTTATCTGAATAAGCAGACAATTATAAAATAACACTGGGTCTCTACTTAATGCAATGTTATATGAGAAATGGATAGCTGCACAAAACAACGTCTACCATGTCCTCCCAAGGAGCCACTGCTGTCTGCAAATCATAATCTAAATTACAAAAATGAGCAGATACCATACAATTCTCATCTAATAACAATTTTACAGTCCAAGTTACACTGCTTGGTTTATAAAGAAATCTGTAACAACAAATTTCACTTTTTCCCATCTGTCCATGACCTACTTCTTACTCTTTGTGTTTAGTATTTAGCAACTAATGACTGATAGAGCACTGGACTGGGACTCAAGAGACTTGGGTTCTATTCCTTACTCCTCCTGTTGTGACCCTAAGCAAGTCACTTCACCGCTCTGTGCCTCCATATCTTAATCTGTATAATGGGCATAATTCCTCCTCTCTAAAGTGATTTGGGAATTATGGATGAAAAGCATTATATAAGAGTTAGGTATTATTATCATCATTATTCTACGAAACAGGTACATCACAACCAAAAACAATGCAAGCTTCCTCATACTACTCTGCCAATGTGATTTCCCCCTAAAGAGACCAGTTCCAGTTCATTTAGTTCTTGACCTGTCAACTGAGCTTGCCAGGAGAGAAATGCCAATGGCTACAGTAGTTTTTTGTGATGTGGATATTTACTAGAAACTTGTGAACTGAAACAACCAACTAATTTCACATAGGACAGTAGGCATTTTTTTCTTGTTGCATATTACCTCTTTCTTCCTAGTACAATATAGCCCTTACATCACATATATGTAGCACGCCTAACGACTCAGGTGGGATTGTCACATATAGCTCTTAGGAGCACACATTCTACCTTTGTCCACCTTGAAGAAGACTTGGCAGAAGAAATAATAAGAGACACAGAGGACAGATACAGAAGAAGGGGATAGCATTACATATCCACTAAGTATTCCATATATGCCCTAGAAGACTGAGAACCTTTATGTGCTTTCGGATTGTGGAGAGGGCTTGGGTGAACTAATTAATATTTACATGAAAAAATGTTTTTGAGAAAACAGCAAAGTACAGACGCCCCCAACTTACGCAATCGTTCCGTTCTGGAAAGCCTTGTGTAACTCGAATTTTGTGTAAGTCGGAAATGTATACCCATATGTTACGCAAATATTTCAGCAACTTGAAAATCCTATTTCTGGCTTATGGAACTTTTTCCGTAAGTGCGAATTTGCGTAAGTCGGGTCTTGCGTAACGCAGGGAGTGTCTGTAAAGATAATTGATGTGAAAGATGATCAAATATACCACGTCTGAAAAACCTGGGCTGGAATTCCCTAGCAGGCAGGGGAATTCCTTAGCAAAGTTTCACTTCCAATTCTATAATAGAAGATCTACGCTTGGGCATTTGAGATATGGGGGTGGATGGAGTTAGTTGAAGAAATCAGTTAAAAATAAAATTCTATACAACTCTTTGCATAAGCTAAGGTGCAGAGAGGCTGATATATGGAGGAGGAATAAATTGCAATTGCTGGCAAGGTAATTAGCTGTCAGATGTTAAGAGAGGATTGACAGAATGATTTGCCAGCCTTTTCAGGATAAACTGGAGACAAGATGGATCAAATCAGGAACTTTATGCCCTTTAAAGTGGCCCTACACCTGAAGGGACTGAGATTAGAGCCACTATATTCGATGCAGGCAATATTTGCCACAAGGACCAGACATGCTGCCTGAGGAAAGAAGGGCTAAAAATCACTCACACACAAATATTGCACACTGCAATATAACTTCACCACATGAACGGAAAAGTCCTGCAACATACTTTCAACGCGGGCTCATAATACTCAATAAGCATTATTAAACATGAAATGTTTAAAAACACTATTAACACCACCTCTATTTAGTCCAATTAGTGGCTGCCATCTTTGAAACTGTCCTTCTGAGAATGGGAATACAATGCCTCTTTTAAGATTCCAATTCTTATGCATTTAAGTAGTTAAAAAAAAAGATGACAACGGAGGTCCCAAAGCGGCTATAGGCATATTATCTCAGAAGAAGCCACAAATGACAACCATATGTTCCTCTGATGAGACCACTTACAAGGATACATTTCTTCTTCAAAAACTTTAAACCAAGCAGCAGCAAATTCTCTATACACCTCTGATGAACCCAATTTAGCAGCCTCCATACTGAAATACTTCATTGACAATTGTGAGATTCCTTCCGACACTGAGCTTTCACAGGAAGCGATCACAAAGCATTACACAGTTTGCAAGTTGTCAAATCTCAAATGTAGGGGACTGCCCTTCAAAGTGTGCAGCCAGTGGTCAATAATTGATTTCCCTGCTCAACTCAGGGCAGTTCTCCAAATTAACAGGTTGGCTGGTGGATGCAAAATGACCAGCAGTCAAGCTGTGGTGTGTGCACCTGGTGAATTTTAGATTTTTAATACAAATAATAATTTTCTTGGGCTCAAAACTGCGATGATAAACCCACCTTTTGGATACAGTAACACTACAAACAGGGGTGGGAGAACCTCCAAAGTTCAGCGTTCAGCTAAGTACCCAGATGTTGAGACCTTATCTAAAGTAGTGGAGATCCCATGCAACACCTTGAGCCTCTGTTCTAGTTCCCACACAACCTTCATCCCAAACAGAATTCCCATGTCCTCAAGTTGTCGTCTTGAAAGGAGTCCCCAGAGTCCGCTAGCCTCTTCTGCTGTGTTCAGTGGGCAGGTGGCAAACCCATCTCACCTCTTTCATAAATAATATCAATGCCTATTTCTTATACACACTTTTCACCAGTAGATCTTAAAGTGCTTCACAATCTTGAACGTATTTATCCTCACAACACCTCTGTGAGGTAGGGAAGCATTACTATCCCCACTTTACAGATGTGGAACTGAGGCACAGAGAGGGTAAGTGACTTGCCCAAAGTCACAGAGGAAGTACATGGCAGAGCAGGGAATTGAACGCAGGTATGGTAAGAAATAGTAGAGGAAGCAATAGTGGATGGGAACCTGGGAGGCAGTGACCATGAGATGGTTGAGTTCAGGATCCTGACACAAGGAAGAAAGGAGAGCAGTAGAACAGAGACCCTGGACTTCAGAAAAGCAGACTTCGACTCCCTCAGGGAACTGATGGGCAAGGTCCCCTGGGAGAATAACATGACGGGGAAAGGAGTCGAGGAAAGCTGGCTGTATTTTAAAGAATCTGTATTGAGGCTGCAGGAACAAACCATCCCGATGTGTAGGAAGAAAAGTAAATATGGCAGGCGACCAGCTTGGCTTAACAGTGAAATCCTTGCTCGTCTTAAACACAAAAAAACAGCTTACAAGAAGTGGAAGATTGGACAAATAACCAAGGAGGAGTATAAAAGTATTGCTCAGGCATGCAGGAGTGAAATTAGGAAGGCCAAATCACACTTGGAGTTGCAGCTAGCCGGAGATGTTAGGAGTAACAAGAAGGGTTTCTTCAGGTATGTAAGCAACAAGAAGAAAGTCAAGGAAAGTGTGGGCCCCTGGCTGAATGAGGGAGGGAACCTAGTGACAGAGGATGTGGAGAAAGCTAGTGTACTCAATGCTTTTTTTGCCTCTGTCTTCACAGACAAGGTCAGCTCCCAGACAGCTGCACTCTGCAGCACGGTATGGGGAGAAGGTGACCAGCTCTCTGTGGAGAAAGTAGTAGTTCGGGACTATTTAGAAAAGCTGGACGAGCACAAGTCCATGGGGCCGGATGCGCTGCATCCGAGGGTGCTAAAGGAGTTGGCTGATGAGATTGCAGAGCCATTGGCCATTACCTTTGAAAAATCATGGCGATCGGGGGAGGTCCCGGATGACTGGAAAAAAGCTAATGTAGTGCCCATCTTTAAAAAAGGGAAGAAGGAAGATCCAGGGAACTACAGGCCAGTCAGTCTCACCTCAGTCCCTGGAAAAATCATGGAACAGGTCCTCAAGGAATCAATTCTGAACCACTTAAACGAGGGGAAAGTGATCAGGAACAGTCAGCATGGATTCACCAAGGGCAAGTCATGCCTGACTAACCTAATTGCCTTCTATGATGAGATAACCGGCTGTGTGGATGAGGGGAAAGCAGTGGATGTGCTATTTCTGGACTTTAGCAAAGCTTTTGATACAGTCTCCCACAGTATTCTTGCCAGTAAGTTAAAGAAGTCTGGGCTGGATGAATGGACGGTAAGGTGGATAGAAAACTGGCTAGATGGTTGGGCTCAACGGGTAGTGATCAATGGTTCCATGTCTAGTTGGCAGCCGGTATCAAGTGGAGTGCCCCAAGGGTCGGTGCTGGGGCCGGTTTTGTTCAATAGCTTCATTAACGATCTGGAGGATGGTGTGGACTGCACCCTTAGCAAGTTTGCAGATGACACTAAACTGGGAGGAGTGGTTGATACGCTGGAGGGTAGGGATAGGATACAGAGGGACCTAGACAAATTAGAGGATTGGGCCAAAAGAAATCTGATGAGGTTCAACAAGGACAAGTGCAGAGTCCTGCACTTAGGACAGAAGAATCCCATGCACTGCTACAGACTAGGGACCGAATGGCTGGGCAGCAGTTCTGCAGAAAAGGACCTAGGGGTTACGGTGGACGAAAAGCTGAATATGAGTCAACAGTGTGCCCTTGTTGCCAAGAAGGCTAATGGCATTTTGGGTTGTATAAGTAGGGGCATTTCCAGCAGATCGAGGGATGTGATCATTCCCCTCTATTCAGCACTGGTGAGGCCTCATTTGGAGTACTGTGTCCAGTTTTGGGCCCCACACTACAAGAAGGATGTGGATAAATTGGAGAGAGTCCAGCGGAGGGCAACAAAAATGATTAGGGGGCTGGAGCACATGACTTATGAGGAGAGGCTGAGGGAACTGGGATTGTTTAGCCTGCAGAAGAGAAGAATGAGGGGGGATTTGATAGCTGCTTTCAACTACCTGAAAGGGGGTTCCAAAGAGGATGGATCTAGACTGTTCTCAGTGGTAGAAGATGACAGAACAAGGAGTAATGGTCTCAAGTTGCAGAGGGGGAGGTTTAGGTTGGACATTAGGAAAAACTTTTTCACTAGTAGGGTGGTGAAGAACTGGAATGGGTTACCTAGGGAGGTGGTGGAATCTCCTTCCTTAGAGGTTTTTAAGGTCAGGCTTGACAAAGCCCTGGCTGGGATGATTTAGTTGGGTTTGGTCCTGCTTTGAGCAGGGGGTTGGACTAGATGACCTCCTGAGGTCCCTTCCAACCCTGAGATTCTATGATTCTATGATATGGTATCCCATGTCCTACACTAGCCACTGGACCATCCGTCCTGCCCACATGGTCCATAACTCCAGGGGATATACATATCTGATCTCTCTCTTACTAGGTACTCTATATCCTCTCTCTAATGCATTCGCTGTCCTCTTGTCCCCAAGGTCCCAGGGGAAGGCAGACGCACACCACCACTCCCGCTCATACTCACCTACTCTGCTAAGCAGGTAGGAGGTGTTTGCTGAGTGCTCCCCTCCACTCCTCTACCTGCTTCACCTCTGCTCTGCATTCAGAGCCAGAGGAATCACAAAGGAGCAACTGAGGCAGACAGAGGGGGGCAGTCACCAGCTAGTCTTCCACTAATCAAAGCAACCCCTAGTGGCGGGAGTCCAGAGTTGACTTAAAAAAACAAGACAGCAAATGCCACAGCCTCTGGGGCTGTGCATACTTGTGATGACTATATAGACTGTGGACATTCTCAGCCAGATGGGACTGTTGACAGACAAGGTATAAAAGACACAATGAAGACCACAAATTTATGTGAGATTTGTTTCTTTATTAAGTTATGCCTGTAATTTTCTATATCCTCAGTTTCCAGATTCAGCATTTCTTACTTTAACAGTAAGAAATCACCAAGATGTTGTGGGACAGAGTAAATTTTGGTCTAAAAGGAGCCATGGATCTCATAATGAAATACAGATACTGGCTGGGATTTACAAAGGGTGAATGGGAACTGAGCCCCTTAGTCTCCTTTGGAAATCCCAGTGGTAATGTTAGATATGTGAAAGGCAGGAAAAAGACCATATGCTCCCAACAATCCAATTTTCTAAGTTTATCTCAGCCTCCACTTCCTATGTCACTATGTCTTTCAGTCCTCTCTCTCTCTTAAAAATGGCTCAAAACTCTTTAGAGCATTTAAATCCAAACATATATTCCATATTTTAACTCTTCTGAATAAAACTGATCTGCCAGATTATCTCAACAAGTTTATGAATTTATCTGTAGCAATCTAGTTTAGGTTTTATTAAAGAAAAACAGAGGTGAGAAAAATATCAGATCCACTGTTATCTAAGACCTTGTATACACATTCCCAATTTTGTCCACAGAAGTCAGGTTTCATCAACAAAACAGTGTAGACACTGCCATGCACCTCCTTCCAACAAAACTCTCCAGCTTTGCTGACAAAATAAAACGACCTCCACGAGAGGCATAGAGCTTTTTGTGCAAAGTTATATTGACAAAGTGTCAGCGTAGACCTCATGCTTGGTTATGTCGCTGTAAATGGCCTCCAGGATGTGTCCCACATTGCCCATCCCGACCACTCTGGTCAGCAGTTCAAACTCCGCTGCCCTGCACCCAGGTACTCAGGCCTCTGCCCTGCCCCTTTAAAGGCCCAGGAATTTTTGAAATTCTACTTCCTGTTTGCTTGGCATGGAGAGCTCACATCGCATCTACCCAGCTGACCACGGCAGCTCCACACAGCAAACATGCTCCTGCTTGGAACATACATGAGCTGTTGGATCTGCTGGGTCTGTGGGGAGAGGAGGCTGTGCAGTCCCAGCTCTGCTCTAGCCACAGGAACGTCAATACCTACATCAGATTTCTTGTGGCTTGATAAATAAGGGCTATGAATGGGGCATGCAGCAGTGCCATGAGAAGATAAAGGAGCTGAAGCAGGTGTACTAGAAGGCAAGGGAGGCAAATAGTTGCTCTGGTGCTGCGCCGAAGACCTCCTGCTTCTATAAGAAGCTGGACACCATCCTTGGTGGTTATCCCACATCCACCTCCAAGAGTCCTGTGGATACACAGTGGACGCAAACCCGAGGACAAAGTCGTGGATGAGTAGGTTGAGTTGGAGGACGATGTGAAGCACATGGCACGGTCGTCCAGTGGCGCAGCAACTCAGGACCTCTTTTCTACTCTGAAGGGGTCTGGCCAGTCCCAGCAGTCCATCTATGGTGCGAATGATGTAGAAGAGGAGAGTGGTCTTTTTGAGTTAGTGCTGCTCGGTTACATGAGGTAGAGTTGTCCTTTGCTCTGTATATTCTAGAAGTCGGTGAAGGGATAGAAATGTACAAGACTAGCTGTGTTCGCGTGTGCTCCACATTCCCCAGTGCAGCTAAGTAGTGTGGTGGAACAGTGTGTTAATGCACACCAAGATTTGACAGGAATCCTCCAGAGAGATCTCTAGGAAACTTTCCTGCAGGTACTCGTCAATCCTCTGCCGAAGGTTTCTTGGCAGAGCTGCTTTGTTCCTTCCCCCATTGTAGGAAACATTCCCATGCCAATCACCTGTTCAGGGACCAAAGCAGCACAGAGGCAAGCAGCATAGGGCCCAGGTCTGAAACCGTACACGTGCAGGATATGCACCCTTGCATACCCTCAGGAGTGAGATATTAGCTATGATAACCCTTCCTGTGGAAAATGGTAGCAGAATTTACAATATTGTCCCTAGTTGCCTGCACTGATCCCCCTAAAAAAAACACCTAGATCTTTGCCCCATCTTGAACGCCCAATCCCCACATAGGCCGAACTCACCATGTTGAAGGTGTTTGCCAAAATGTGTGCTTGCCACAGGACACTGAGAAAATGATTCATATGTTAAAAGAGGTGTATTTTACTGTAATGATTCGATGCTGTGTGTGAACTAACAATCATGCTTCTGTTTATTATTTCTTGTGCTTCTGCAGATGTGGCCTTCAGGGGAATCCTCTGCACACCGGAGGAGCACCTCCACCAGATAAGGAAGCGACCAAGGTGGAGCAAAGAGGACACGTTCCAAGAGGTGCTCCAATTCTCAGAGGTCGAAAAAAGAGAACGCAGTCTAAATGTGGACTTTCTTTGAGGACTTATCCAATTCTTACTGCACCAAATAAGATGATGAGCTCCATTTTCTCCTCTATGTATGCATATTAATATGAATACGTATTCCACACGCATATCACAGGGCGAATATATCCCTTCATTTTCAGTGTGGGTAGCTATTTAAGAATACTTTTGGTAATAAAAATATTGTAATATTTATCTAGATAGTGGATATTAATTTTTTTAAGTCTAACAACAGTAAACTCTTCAGTCTTTAAATATACATGATAAAAAACAATTCAGTAAATAAATGTTGAATCATCAGAGGCGTTGAGAGAGCTTGAAGTGCTAAATCTCCATAGTTATTTCTCTAGGTATTTGAAAGAATATGATAATGTTGAACTACTCAATCAATAACTAGGCAAACAAACACAAAGTTGAACAATGTTCAGTTTAGGAGAACCCTGAAAATGAACTGTTAATGTAGAAACTATTTGAAAAGAACATGCACTAAAATTTAAATACATATTGTTTCATTTTAGATAGCAATGTCATAATTCGTCATGTGAGATGAAAACAACACTGACAAGTTTTCTTCTGAAAAACGAGCTGTAGCGCTAATGAAATGCAAATTAGTTCTGTCTTCAGCAACTGATGGCACTACTAAAGCTTCCAGCTCAAGACAAAAGATTTATTCAGCTATTAACATAAATTTTATCATTTCATTATGTGTTTATGACAACAATAGTAGCATTATTTCAGCAACTGAAGGATGCTATTAGGTTTCAGCATTTTGATCTGCATTCTCACCATAAATTAATAGCCCTATTATTTGAAAGATCTATGAAGCTCCTTAAGCTACAGGAAATTGCAGCATATATAACAATTGTAATGTTAATAATGGAATATTTATCTTTTTATGTTTATGAAAAGTTGCATGGCAAAATGTGATTCTACCAGTTCCACCAAGTAGGTTTGGTTAGAGGCTGTTTAAAGCGCCAGTTACTACTGAACTGGAAATCTTATACATGGGTGCCACCTGCTGGCTGAAAAGAAAACCTGCAATATGGATCCAGCAAACTTAGGTAAAGAGCGAAAACTTTCAGGTACAAGCACGCATAAAAGCAGAATAAAAAGCATGAATGTAACAATAAATGAAATAAAAAAACAGATGAAATATCAGGAATATATATTTCTGTTATAAGTAATTAATTACACTTGGATATAAAATGAAGAAATAAACAGGTGATGGGCATTTCATATTCAATATTCTAGGCAGAAACTTGTATGAAACTCCAAGAATTTTTAGAAACACCACAACATTATTCCTGATTATTAAATATAACCACAAATCCCAACCCCAAACAATTACTTAAATACAAACCTCAGATCCGATCATTAAGGGATAGACTCTCAGACTTTATGGTCAGAAGGGACCATCATGATCATCTAGTTGATCTCCTGCACATTGCACCTCGCTCACCTACTCCTGTAATAGACCCATAACCTCTGACTGTGTTACTGAAGTCCTCAAATCATGATTTAAAGACTTCAAGTTATGGAGAATCCACCAATTACACTAGTTTAAAATTGCAAGTGACCCTTACCCCATGCTGCAAAGGAAAGCAAAAAAAAACCCCAAGGTCTCTGCCAATCTGACCTGGGGAAAATTCCTTCCAAATATGATGCTCAGTTAAATCCTGAGCATGTGGGCAAGACCCAGCAGCCAAGACTCAGCCCGGGAAAGAATTCTCTGTAGTAACTCAGAGGCCGGCCCATCTAGTGTTCCATCTCTGGTCATTGGAGATATTTGCTGCTGGCAGTTGCAGCTCAGCTACCTGCCATTGTAGGCAGTCTCATCACACCATCCCCTCCATAAACTTATCAAGTTCAGTCTTGAAGCCAGTTAGGTTTTTTGCTCCCACTTCTCCCTTTGGAAGACTGTCCCAGAACTTCACTCCTCTGATGGTTAGAAACATTCATCTAATTTCAATCCTAAACTTGTTGAAGGACAGTTTATACCCATTTGTTCTGTGTTAACATTGATACTTAACTTCAAATAACTCCTCACCCTCCCTGGTATTTTTCCTTCTGATGTATTTATAGAAAGTAATCATATCATCCCTCAGCCTTCTTTTGGTGAGGCTAAACAAACCAAGCTCTTTGAGTCTCCTCTCATAAGGTAGGCTTTCCACTCCTCTGAAAATTCTAGTAGCCCTTCTCTGAACCTGTTCCAATTTGAATTAATCTTTCTGAGAGAAGGGAGACCAGAATTGCACACTATATTCCAGACAAGGTGTCACCAATGCTTTGTATAATGGTCCTAACACTTCCCTGTCTCTACTGGAAATATCTCATCTGATGCATTTTAGGATCGCATTAGCCTTTTTCATAGTCACATCACATTGGTGGCTCATAGTTATTCTGTGATCAACCAATACACCCAGGTCTTCCTCCTCTTAGCTTCCAACTCATAAATCCCCAGTTTATAGAAAAAAATATTGTTGTTAGTCCATAAATGCATGACCTTGCATTCTGCACTATTACATTTAATCCCATTTCTATTACTCTGGTTTTCAAGGTCATCCAGATCTTCTTGTATGATATTCTGGTCCTCCTCTGTATTGGCAATACCTCCCAACTTCGTGTCATCTGCAAATTTTATTAGCACACTCCCACTTTTTGTGCAAAGGTCATTAATAAAAATGTTAAATAAGACTGGTACCGTAACTGATCCTGGAAGAACTCCACTAGTAATCTCCCTCCAGCCTGACCGTTCACCTTTCAGTATGACCTTTTGAGGTCTCCCCTGTAAACATTTTCTTATCCACCTTACAATTCTCATATTAATCCACATCTTCTCCAATTTAATGAATAATTTCCCATGTGGAACTGTATCAAATGCCTTACTGAAATCCAGGTAGATTAGAGCTACTGCATTTCCTTTGTCTAAAAAATCAGTTATCTTCTCAAAGAGGGAGATCAGTTTGGTATGGCACAATCTATCTTTTGTAAAACCATGTTGCATTTTATCCTAGTTACTGTTTATCTCTATGTTCTTAACTACTTTCTCCTTCAAAATTTGTTCCAAGTCCTTGCTTACAGTTGAAGTCAAACCAACTGCAGAGGATTGAGCAAATGGTGGAAGGAGGTCAAAGAGTATCTGCAACAAACTAGTTAAGTTAGTTAAGAGTAGGAAAACTCATATGAAGTAGATGTTTCTGCTCCAGCAGATGGAGTCGTAGGGTGGGATTCTCCACTGCTTTGTTCCGTCATTTACATCTTGTGTAGAGCGAGCGCAAAAAATGCCACCAAAATCAGAATGGTGGTGTTCTACCCTCACTGCACAGCTATATACAGCTGCAAAGACGCAGGTTCAGAGATCATCTCTTGAATGGCACGGGTGGGGTGGATGGCTGTTTTGAGGAGTTGGCACCCTCAGGACTTGCACTGATACCCTTGCTTGCCATGGGGTAGTGGGTCATGGTATGTTCCTCCTAAAGTACTTTGCTAGAATCTTCAGAAACATCTTCAGTATCAGGACAGGACATTAAAATTAATTTCCTTAAAAATTATTTGAGTTTCCCTATAGTGGCACTATTACAAGAAAAATCTTATACCCACATAAATAGCCACTGGTATGTGTAAAGTTATGGCTCCTGTTCAATATGTTTTTTGGATAAAAATCCTACGATCTGCACATGGCCAACAGATTGACAATGTTCAGCCACTGCATAAGGATATATATATATTTTCTTTGATGTTACTCAGGCTAAGGTGGGGAAAACCTCATGTCAATGAATTTTCTTCCTTCTACACACCAAAGCGCTTGATTTACCCACACTTTCAATCCCAGTCTGTGGTTTCGTGGGACCTATCTGAGCCCAAGCCTAAATAACTTCTCTAAATGACTGCGGTCAGGGGACTAAGCTCAAGGACCAAGACAAAACATTAGGTGTGTTTTTACTTTGCTCTCTTACAAGACAGAGGTGGGGGTTTTTCTGTCTAGTAGAGGGCTTTCTTCTTTATATTTTCCCACCTCTTGTATTTTTTAAAGGAAGGGTTTGACAAACACTAAGATTTCATTCCTGCTGTTATCTAAGAGAAGAGCTGTCAGCAAGCTGTAATTTCAAGCTTCTGCAAAATACTCTATATGCACTGAACAGTGCAGAAGTGCAAATTTAAACACACATTAATAAAGCAATCCTCAGATGTAAACATGGAAAATATCATTTTCTTGGGATGGCAGTGAGGTAGATCTACACATCTCATAATTCCTAAAATAACTGTAAAGTACATTTCTAGAGAGGTTTAGTATGCTGCTACTGGAGTTTTGATAGGCACAAATTTCTGTAAGGTACTTTGCAGGAACCTTAAGACTTTGAGCTTCAGTGCCCTTAAACTGGCATTAGACCACTACTCTGCCAGTCAGACAAGGAAAGTCCACACAGACTCTCATTGAAAGATACTAACAGGGCTTCTAGAGACCTTCACAATCAAAAAATTTTGATTCAGGACCATCAAAACGTTTCATTTTGATAATGTTGAAGTGTTTCGTTTTGACTCTTGATTTCATTACTAAATATGTGTTACAAATATACACAGTATTAAATGTATAGAAATGTAACAAAATTAATATTTTAATATTATACATATGTTTATATTAAATTAAGTGAAACATTTGACATTTTCCTATTGAAAAATTGGTCAAAATTGACACATTCCCATGAAACACTTCAATTTCGATTAAACTGCATCTTTTGACAGAAAACTGTCCTATTAAAAACATTTCAACTAGCTCTAAACAGCAGTTGGGACTGGCTAATTCAGTCTTGTGGGACTGCTGATATCATATGCATGCTCCTAGGCAGACCGTTTCATTTTTTATGTTTATGATTACAGCCCCATGTTAACTATTGTGACTATGCAAATCTTATTTTTGGTTCTGCTTTAGATTTGTAAAATATTTTTAATTTACTTTTATTTGCAGCTATTAGGAATGATATTTAAAAAATAGAGAGAGGAAGAAGGAACCCAACTAGCTATTACCAAATCAGACAGCTTTGCAGGTCTAGGAATCAGAAAGACTCCATGGAATGGACTGTTAAAATGTAGGTAATATTGTAGGTGGAGCTTAGCGTGTGACCGACCACTGTTGAGGCCTAACGGGTTCACAGCCAGCCTACCTTAAAGGCCCTTCTCCCCATATAATACCACAACAATTGTGCTCAGTAGATATACCTGAGTTAACATTCCCCTGATTTAAAAGGGAGTAGAGTGGTGGCACATCTTTTTTCTGTGATGGGCGCTTAATTCTAGAGCTTGCTCCCCCAATACCTACAACCTTCACCAGGACTGGTTAATCCACAGGCATGATGCAAAATCCACTGTTTTTCTTGGGATTTCAGTAAGAGGGTGGGTTGAAGATTAAGAATGTCTGGATGTGGGGATAATTATTTCATTGATATCTATTCTGGGCTAATATTTTTTTCAGATTGTATGGTTTGTGTTGGATAATTTGTTTGTATTTTGTATTGATTGTTGTGTGTTTTTATACAATTTAAAGTTGGTCCAAGCACAGTGCTATGAGATGGAGGCTTTCCACAAATGGAAATAAATATATGCAGGGTAGGACCCTCATGTGTTGCAGATAGTTTGCTAAAACATGACATCAGGGGACATGCTGAACCAGAGAAGATTTATGCCTAAGACAAAAAAATTGCCAGAGAAATGGCCTAGCAGATGGAATGGGATAACCCCACATGCTCATTAACAATATCTGGGATGTCTCTTTATTTGTGCCAAAATGAGTGACTTTGAATTAGCTTGTTTAGGACTGAGTGCTTATTGAATTTTTTCTCCTACTCGCTATCCTGTGCCAGACCCTGGAAATGCTCATTAGAAGAGCACAGACAGGAATAAGAAATACACACATATAAGAACATAAGAATGGCCATACTGGGTCAGATCAATGGTCCATCTAGCCCAGTATCCTGTCTTCCAACAGCCACCAGTGCCAGATACTTTAGAGGGAATGAACAGAAGAAGGCAATTATTGAGTGATCCATCCCCTGTCATCCAGCTTCTGGAAAACAAATATCTTTCCCTTTAAAGATTATTTGTGCTATGTTTGGTGGTAGCCTGCCTATTGTGGAAGGAGAGAAAAGGATAAAGGGAATTTGAACACAGATATCTTAACTTTTAGGACTAAAGTAAGAGTCAGGCTAACACTAGCTCTAATAATGTGAGATTTCAGGCAGGGCCTGGGCAAGTGGAAAGCGAGTGGAACAAAAAAACTGTAAGAGATACTGTTTTTCGAGCTTGTGTTAGATAAGAATGGAATACAGACTGTAGCAGGAACTGCTGAGAAAAGTAAGATATCAGAAGGAATATGTATAAACTAGATGTGGTTGTTGATCATTATTGTCTGCAACAAAAGGTATAAATGCTTGCCCTAATAGTTTATCTAACGGAGACCTGCCTGGGATGGGGGGAACCCGTCTGGGTGTACTCTCCTCTTGCAAGTGTCAGGAAAATAAACTGTCTCTGACTTGTTGCAACCAACCTGAGAGTGAAGACTCTATTTAATTCCACAATATTCACTATCTATATTCACTATCTATCATTTATTATTCCTTGTTCTTTAATTTTAAATGTTTCAGTCAGCCATTTAGAAACGACACTATGGACCAGACTGCAAATCCCTTATTCACATTAGTAAAAAATTATTCACAGCCAGACTATGGACTTCAAGAGTAAAACTTGTGGGGAGAGTAGGACTCACACAGTTTGGCCCTCTGAGACTCACACTGCGTGAATAGTACATAGTTAAGAGTCAAGTGATCCATCTGACACAGCACACTGGCTGCAATTCATTCACTTAAACTATTTAAATACATTCAAATAAGTTAGTAGAGGTTTGTGAACTATTCACAATCAGAAAAAGAGAGAGTGACATTTTCAGACAATTTATTAATCAGAATTCAATGAGCTCTAGTTTGGTGATTGGGGATTCCACAAAATCTGTTACAGTGAAAAATGGGAACCGCTAAAGAAAAAGGTTAGGAGAACATACAAACTTTTACAAACAACCTCTTCACTTCTCCACTATGAAGTAACTAATGAACTGTAAACAACTTTTAGAGGCCTTGATCCTTGTTTTATAATTTTAGGCCTCTTTAAAAAGGTGATTCCAGATGCATTTTCCTGGGTATGAACCAATAAACTAGAATATACAGAAAACACCATGTGTTTCATGATACTGAAAACCAGAGCTTAGCGTATCAAATGAGGGTCTGCAAAATCTTACCATAACACTCCTTTCGTAATGATCATGCTCTTTTTCAAAATCTATCATGTAGCCATTTAGAGACCAAATAAATGTCAGATCTAATGTGGTATCATAGGACGCAATACACTGCATGGTGGCACTCTCTCCAACTGTGACATCAACATTAGTTGGTGCTAAGGTAATCTTTGTAGCTTCTGTGAAGTTAAAAGAAAATGTGGAAAATTCTAATAAACAACTGAATATACAGATGCGAATCTAGCTGTTTCATTATACATGAAAAGAACAAACTGATTTACATGTTATTTATGCAACTACATTTCAAAGGGGAACACTGATTAGAACAGAGAGGTGCTCTAAGAAAAGTGACACCCTTACAACTGAAATTCCTTGGCTTTTGATTGCTCATTCTCTGATAATACACATTTTAGCCTCTTCATCATGATGACTATAAAAAACTATGCTGACTTATTTTTATTCACAGACTATTTCATGTGTAGAAGACAGATGATCCATTTTGCATGACTCATTGTGTATTTTTTTGTTCGTAACAATCCTGGCCTTAAAAAAAAACAAACAAACCATCATTAAAGAATGGAGAGCTCTGCTCAGTGCTCTCATTTCCATTACTCCACCCTGGAAAGGGGGATTCTAATGTGTCTATTAAAAAACAATGTTTAATTCTGCATGGAATGCAAATAGCTATGCTGGGAAGGGACAGAAGAGAATAGAAGCAAAGAAGAAAAATATGTATAATCAGAGCTTACTACAATCAAGAAAAGAAGAAGAGCAGGAGACTCCATGAAATTCCTCAGGGATCTTGCTATACAGATCTAATTTAGCTGACACATGCTTTGATACCAAAGAGCTCAGCGTAACAGAAGGGAATGGTATTCTAGCCATGTGTGTACATTTGGTAGCTGATTTTATAATGGTTGCTGGATTTTGTTTTGTATTGTAGAGTCTTCTATCAACCTAGAGGTATTCTAGGGTATGTCTGCACTGCACTCGTCTTTCAGTGGCGGGTCGTATACATACTCATGTAGGCCCCCAGCACAGGTATAAACAACAGCATAGACCATGAGGCATGGCTTAGGCGAGTAAAGAGATGCCTGCAGGGTGTGGAAAGGTACACAAGTACATACCCTGCACAGAGCTCTACTTGCCCAAGCTGTGACTCCCATCTACAGTGCTGTTTTTAGCCATATAGTTCCCTGCTGCCTCCCCACTTGCTCTTCTGGAGCTTTCCACGACCACAGAAAAAGACTCCAATAGTGGGGGAAGTGAGGGAGGTAGTGGAGAAAGACTCCAATGGCTCTTATTGCTGGAGCCCTTCCCTACCACTGTGAAAAACTCCAGCAGTGGGGAAAGGCTCCGGCAGTGGGGAGGTGGCAGGCAAAGACTCAGGCTTTTCCTGCTGTCTGTCTCCGGCCAGAGCCTTTCCTCACCACAGTGAAAATCTCTGGCAGTGGAGAGTGGCTGAAACCTTTCTGCACTGCCTCCCCACTACCAGAGTCTTTCACTGGTATGTGTAGTTACACCCCAGGGTGTGGAAACAGTGCTAAAGAAAATTCTCATGTGTCCATGACAGATACCAAGTTTTGAAATCTGCCAACTAGCCTTTCACTGTTTCTGTTGGTTAAAGTTGAATTGCAAGGGACATGCTCAGTCATTAGTTCTCCCTCCTTAGATGAACTAGGTTAGAGTCCTCAGGTACAAAAAGGAATGGTTTATGTTTAGATTATACACACATATGTTTTAAATGTTTAACTGTGGAGATATTTTAAGTCAATAATTGTTTGTGATTCTAAAATGCACAATATAACGTTAAAGGGCTTGAATATTTATTTACAAATGTTTCCAGAAAACTAAGAATGATGAATGTAGTGATTAAAAAAACAAGGCTACAAAATACAAAGAAAAATAAATAATCATACTAGTTAAACAGACCTCGTGATTCAAAATAAATTCTTTACAATATTTGAAACATCATTACATATGGTCTAGGGAAGAAGTTACAAAAAATGTTGTCATATGTTCTGATGGATTCACACTCATGTTGCTAAGTTTATCTTGTGGCACCATGCTGTTGAGTACGACTGCCACATTCTGGCTGCAGGAAATGCTTTCTTTTCATATACATTTAACACATAGGTGGTTTTCCAGAGGCCTGGCAGACAGAAGTGCTCATGAACACTATATTCCCTTCCTCCTCCCTTCGGCTATTTAGTTATCTGACAGGGTTGTAAAAGGTGTGATTAAGTACATCAGCATCTGATACCAGTACTGCAATGTGTTACTGTGGCGCATTTATTTGGATGAATGATCCCACATTACAAATTTAAATAAATGATTTATTTAATTGCACTGCTCACTACCCCCATGCTCTGAAAAAGAAGTAGAAAGGAGCCAAGGAGAGGCAGGGAGGAGGATGGTCATGGACCCATGCTCTGTGTGTTGGGCTGCAATGTTGGGCTAGTGCATGAGGGAGAGATATCAGCACCATCTGAATGGATGATCAGATTATTGACTCTCCTGTGGAAGGAACAGCACTGGTGGAAGAACTGAGACACTTCCTTTCCTTTGCTTTGCTCCTCTAGCGCAGTTCAATGCTTCCCCTATTTAGAGCTGTGGCTTAAAAGCCATAATCTATCTCTTAATGGGCAATTCAGTTCAATTTAGTTGGAAAGAAATAACATAAAATGGCTTGCAGGGAAAGTCTTAAAGGGAAATCTTATAAAGCAAAGCTTTATAATTTTAAATTGAGGCATGTTATGTGAAATGAACAAAAATGGAGTTTTACCTGTGATTTCCAGAGTACCAGTACTGTTAGCTTTTCCTCGGTTATTTTCTGCAAAACACGTGTAGCTGCCTTGATCCAGCTTTGTGATATTAACAATTTCCAGGCTACCATCATCCCAAACAGATATCCTATTGAAAGTGTGAAAAATACACCATGAGTTAAAATAGTTATTTGCATCAGAAAGAACAAAATATTTCCAGTGGAAATTTCCAAATAAGTCAAAATAAAGATCATAAGGGTCTCTCAATAACTGATGTCTAACTATTGCTTTTATATATGCTCCAGTACCCCATCATGATTTAAACAGAGTTTAGCATGGTTAATGGGATCTGGAATAAAGCATACAATTTACATTTAGGGGGATTATTTTCACTTATTTTTGTTCTCTCAAATATTTTTTCTTTTAGTTTTGCAAGTTTAATACTCAAATAAGTGCAAGACTAATTAGAGTGACTAAAACTAGGTGCTAAGGAAGCTATTCCAGTCAACATTAATGATATCTTGACTTAGCACCTCCCTGCAATTTCACTCCCGGGGTTTATTTTGAGCTGGGACTTCCAAGAGTAGAAACTGTATAGACAAATGCTCACTATGGATTGGCATGAGACAACCAGTCAAGTTTTCACTGAGGATATGAGCTAGGATTTGAACTTGCATCACCTGTGGTGAACAAATAGTGCACAAATCCAAGAAATCTCTGACACATTCCTTCAAAACCCCTCATCTCAAAATCCCCTTTTTAAAAACAATATACCACTAATTATAGTCTCTCTCTTGAAGTAATATGTTTTAACATCTAGATCAAATAATTAGAATTCGTTTGTAAATAAATTATTAAATAAATATATGCTGTAGAAACCACCACGAGGCCTCAGTCAGGGATCAGGGTCCCACTGAGCCAGGCAGTGAGTGAAAAAAAGGGAGTTTGGAACAGAGAGCTCACAATCTGACAGAAGAATAAATAAACAAATGGGGTTGGGTGGGGGCAGGTAGACATAGATATATTTACATGAATCAGGAGCCACAGGCAGTCACCAGCCTAACCAATTCCAGGTGGCAGTGATTCATAAGCATCATGGCAGAGGTAGATTTTAAAGAGGGATTTAAGACAGGATAATTCAATGTAATCATTGGTTGCTAAGGAGCACCAGCAGCTTGCCAACTGTGAAGATGAATTCTATTTCAGAAGACAAAATGTTCCCCTCACAGATATGGAAACCCATCTTTGAGCTTCTGTGCAGCTCCTACAGGCTTGAACGAACCACGTTTTTCTATTGATGATATGTGGTAGAGCAGCTCAGATCATGTCAAGTGGACTCCACTAAATCTACTCAAGGAACTTGATGAGGATCTGCCCCATGTATAGAATGGGACACTACTGGTATGCCTACACTGTGTAACAAAGTTCCTCCTCTACCTTGGTGGGTCCTGCGCTTATTGGCAGATTTGCTCACCTCAGTGATCTTCCCCACAGTCTGGGTCAACTCCTCCTGTGTCTGATCAGGAGTTGGGAGGTTTGGGGGGAACCCAGGCCTGCCCTCTACTCTGGGTTCCAGCCCAGGGCCCTGTGGATTGCAGCTGTCTATAGTGCCTCCTGTAACAGCTGCATGACAGCTACAACTCCCTGGGCTACTTCCCTATGGCCTCCTCCAAACACCTTCTTTATCCTCACCACAGGACCTTCCTCCTGGTGTCTGATAACGCTTGTACTCCTTAGTCCTCCAGCAGTACACCCTCTCACTCTCAGCTCCTTGTGCCTCTTGCTCCCAGCTCCTCACACGCACTTCCTCTCCTCTGGCTCCCCCACGCCTGATGGAGTGAGCTTTTTAAACCCAGGTGCCCTGATTAGCCTGCCTTGATTGGCTGCAGGTGATCTAATCATCCTGTCTGCCTTAACTGGTTCTAGCAGGTTCCTGCTTACGCTAGTGCAGCCCCTGCTCTGGTCACTCAGGGAACAGAAAACTACTCATCCAGTGATCAGTATATTTGCCCTCTACCAGACTCCTGTACCCCACTGGTCTGGGTCTGTCACAACTGCAATAAAACATGTGCTGCTGGCTTCTGTCAGCTGACTCAGGCTCATGGGGCTTGGACTGTAGGGCTATAAAATTGCAGTGTAGAAGTCTGGTTCTAGGAAGGTCCCAGAGTTCAGGCTCCAGCCAGCACCCAGATGTCTACATTGCAATTTTATAGTCTGAGCTCTGAGAGCCTGAGTCAGCTGAAATGGGCCAGCTACTGGTGTTTTATTGCAGTGTAGCCATACCCTACAAGGTTGATGGGCAGCAAGTGTTGGCATAATGACATCTATTTAATGGAGGGCAATATCCCCTGGGAAAAACCTAATATTTAAACAAAATTCTTGGTTTCTCCACCAACAGACATGAAATAGCAATGGAGGACAAGCAAGGGCCATTATTTTAGATTCTGGTGAAATTTACTAACAGCTCCTCAAAACTGATTCCTTATGCACATTCTAAATTAACTCTTTTTTGCTATATGAAATAAGGCAAATGAATGCTTTCAGTATTCCTTAGAATTTTATACAGTATATAAATCCATGGACATCTCTTGCTAATTTAACATTAATTAACTTCTATCCATGGGGTAGTTTCCTCTTTGCTGTGGGGTAACAATCATGAATCAGCCCCAGATTTTTACACTTTGCAAATTAAAAATGTCTAAATGCTGCATTTTAAACAGTTATAAGTTAGTGTTGAAAACTGAGCACCCCCTTTTAGGCTAACTCTGAGGGAGTTTATCTGCAGCCAGGGAAATTCTCTGAGTATTGGGTTTAAAGCTTTGAAAATCTCATTTAATATAACATTTAAAAGGTGACTTCTATAGTGCATGGAATGTTTATAAATAAGCCACTTTTACATAGGCTAAGCCACTACACTGATTTATTTTGACAAAAGATCAGCTTAGACAGCTATGACAAAAACAAGAAACTGAAGAACACAGTGGCGTATATATTTAAATTAAATAAATTGGAGAAAGATTACATTAAGCATTAAATCAATTTTAATTATACCTTGTGTAAGTAAAGATTTCTGAAAATAAAACCCTATATTTGTTTGCCAATATATCTGTATGCTATATCAAATTAAGAATGCAGGAAACCTTTATACATTACTATGAGACTATTAACATATAATTGGCATGCTCCAGCAATATTGCCTCTGCTGTTTCACAGCATAGGAACTGTGCATCATGCTTGCAAGTCTCTGAACCATAGTGGCAGTATAATCGGCATAGGGAATTTCTAGTTAACTTGATTTTAAAACCTGAGAGTATAAGAGGCCCTGAGTCCAGATTTACTGCTCCTGAGTGTACTGAAGAGTGTGGAGAAGGAAGGGCCACTGTGCATCTGCAGAGCATATACACTCAGAGTACATAAGAATGGCCATACTGGGTCAGACCAATGGTCCATCTAGCTCAGTATCCTGTCTTTCAACAGTGGCCAGTACCAGATGCTTCAGATGGAATGAACAGAACAGGGAAATTATTGAGTGATCCATCCCGTCATCCATTCCCAGTTTCTGGCAGTCAGAGCTTTAGGGACACCCAAAGCATTGGGTTGTGTCCCTGACCATACTGTCTTGCATTATATGAATGGGTAAATAACACTTCCTTATTCACTTTCTCGATACCATTATGATTTTAACCTCTTTCCCTGCAGCAGGGAAAGGCTCAAGCTGTGGAAAGCTGCTGGACCTTTTCCTCTCCACAGTGAAAGACTCCACTAGTGGGGAAAGGCTCTGGCAGGGAGAGGCAGTGGGGAAACACAAGAGCCTTTCCCAACTGCCTCCCCCGACCAGAGTCTTTCACTGTGGCATGTAGCTTCACACCACTGTGTAGCTACACCCTACAGTATGGATGCAGCCTGCTTTTACTGAGGAGCTACACATACCCTACATGCCACTACCAGTACTGGCAAGTAACTTTTCTTTGTCCTTCATTAATTGCTTCTGCATTTCAACACTGGAGAAGAATAGCAAGTAGGAACATAATAAAAATGGGACAAGTGAAAGTTAAATAAAAATGAAAGCACTGCCCTGTCAAACCCAGACCCAATATCTCATGGCTAATGCTTAGTAAATGTACTAGCTGAACTTCAAGTTTACATGGAAGATTTATATGCAAGATGAGAATTAATGTTTTGAATTTTTCATTAAGAATGAAGAATAAAAATAAAGAATTTAATTAAGAATGGTTCTTTGCTTCAATTTTGCTGCAAGAATTCACTAATCATTAAAAATCTATAGTAAAATTTGCACTCTAACTAAATTTCTATTTCAGCTGAATATACAGGTATCATAAAACTATTCTAAGACCAATCATGCTCTTTAGAACCAATACTGACCTGCTCCCATTTACGAGCAGTTCTGTTCCTTTGCTCCATGAGAATTTTGGTTTAGGAGCAGCTTTAGGCTTGCATTCAATTATTACACGGCCTCCTTTAGCAGCCAAGATCTTCTTCTTCATTGGGTTCAGTTCAAAATTAGGAGGTGAAGCTGAAGAGAAAAAGCAACATATGGACACTGTTATCATATCTTTTGACAAGGTATGTAATACTGTTTGTTTTAGGACATTAAAGATAATCCGGGTGTATTGAAGCATACATATCTATATGTAAGAAGGGGGATAAGAATGACCCGGGCAATTGCAGACCTGTTAGTCTGACCTCAGTATGTGCAAGACTTTAGAACAAATTGTGCAGGAAAGAATAATTAAATTCATGAGGGTAAATGGTAAAGGGGATGTAATGCAACATGGGTTTACCAAAGGTAAGATCATGCCAGACTAATTTGATTTCCTTCTTTGAGAAAATAACTGATTTTTTAATATTTTGGACTTCAGGAAATCATTTGACATGGTACCACATGGGAAATTATCAGTTAAATTAGGGAAGACCTGGATCAGTACAAGGATTACAAGGTAGACAAGGAACTGGCAGAAGAGGAGAAGGCAACATGTTGTGCTGCAAAGTGAATTATCAGACTGGAAGGAGGTTACTAGTGGAGCTCCTCAAGGATCGATCTTGGGACCAATCTTATTTAAATATTTTTATAAATGACCTAGCACAAAATGTAAGAGTGGGCTAATAAAATTTACTGATGATACAAAGGTAGGAGGCATCATCAACACAGAGGAGGATCAGAATATTCTACAGAAAGATCTGGATGACCTTGAATACTGGCATGACAGAAATGGGATGAAATTCAATAATACATAGTGCAAGGTCATGCACTTAGGGTCTAATAATAAGAATTTTTACTACAAACTGGAGGCTCATCTGTTGGAAGTGACAGAAGAAGAGAGAGACCTGGGTATGGTGGGTCAATAACAGGATGACTATAAGACACCAGTGTGATGTGGCTGTGAAAAAGGCAAAGGCAATCCTAGGATGCATTATGTGAGGCATTTCTAGTAGAGATAGAGAACTATCAAAGACCTTTGTACAAGGCAATGGTAAGACCTCATTTGGAATACTGTGTACAATTCTGGTCACCCATGTTCAAGAAAGATTAATTTAAACTGGAACAGGTTCAGAACTGGAAACTGTGCAGAGAAGAGACACTAGGATGATCGGGGAATGGAGGGCCTATCTTATGAGAGGAGACTAGAAGAGCTTGGCTTGTTTTGTCTAACAAGAAGGCTGAGAGGGGATATGATTGCTCTCTATAAATACATTAGGGGTAAAAAATACCCGGAAGGGTGAAGAGTTATTTAAGCTAAAGGGCAAAATTGGCATAAGAACAAGTGGAGATAAAGTGGCCATGACCAATTTCAGGCTGGAAATTAGAAGAAGGTTTCTAACCATCAGAGGGACTGGGGAATGGATAAGATTCTGGAACAGCCTCCCAATAGGAATTGTGGAGGGCAAGCAACCTAATTAGCTTTAAGAGAGATCCTGACAAATTTATGAGTGAGATTGTATGATGGGATGCCCACTGCACACAAGGCAGAGCAGGTTAAATGAGGTAAATTAACCTTGTAGGCCACACCTGGAGGGAAGCCAGGGATTTACAAGACCTAATGGAAGATGAAGTTCAGCTAGGAAGGAGCAGTTTGGGCCTGTATAAAGAGATGAAACTGAGAACAGGAAGAGGCGGGAAGCAGTCTTCCTGTTCTTCTGAGGGGGAAGCAGTCTGCAGTCACTGCCTCTTAGAAGGGGTTTTGTTTAGGGCTAGAGAGTCTAGCAAGAAGTCCAAGAGAGGAAGTAGTCTACAGTTACTCCCTGGAAGGAGGGAATGTTGGCCATTAAACCGAGGGGTGGGGGCAGAAGATAGAGAAGGGAAGTAGTCCAGGGAAATAGCAACAGGATCTGGGAGCAAGCATACCATAGTTGCTGGACATGGGGTCCATTGGTTTGAACTCAGACTCATGGGAAGGCCCGGGTTCCCCTACCAGCCACTGAGAAAGTGGCCTTGGTCTGGACCATACAGTGACCTGGCCAGAGGGCTGTCATGAAGAGGGAGCACTGCGAATCCTGGAGAGTGAGGGGGGATATGGTGTGAGCAACCATGGAAAGGGAGGTGTCAGAAGATAACTCCCAGATGTGGCCACAATGAGGTGTCCCAATGTTGAGTAAACTGTTATAGATGGTAGGGCTCACTTCAGGTTTCTGACATGTTCCTAAGATCTCAGGCCATCAGCAGGGGTCAGGAAGGGATTTCCCTCTCCCTCAATGCATTCTGGGGTTTTTTTTTTAATTCTTCTTAAGCATCCTGGATGGCCACGGCTGCAGATGAGACACTGGATGAGGAGCTCCAGGGCTCTGAGGGCACCAAGCATTCTCTCAGGTGCCTGGCTGGCTGGGTCTTGCTCACAACCTCAAGGTGTAACTGATCGCCATATGTGGAGTCAGGAAGGAATTTTCCCCACCTCAGATTACCTGTGATTTTGTGGGATTTTTGCCTTCTTCCGCGAGTGGGTGCCGGTCACTAGCAGGATTATCTGGTTATATCTCACTTAATCATTTTCCTGCCACTGCAGGGACCTCAGGCACTAGTGTAGCTTGGTCCCTCCTCTTATCTGCCTATGGCAGATAACAGTCTAGTCTTCTGTCCAATTTAGGTGTTGGGTTTAGTGTGCGGGTGCAGAGTGGTGTCATGGCCTGTGATATACAGGAGGTCAGCCTAGATGATCTGGTTGTTCCTTCTGCCTTTAAACTCAATGACTCTATGAAGAACTAAGGAATTGGGCTCTACAATTTCCACTATGCAGGTGAGCATAGATGCAGAAATTTGGCTCTGCAACAGTGGAAGGTCTGACAAATTAGCTACAATAATATTTATATATTGTGTCATTCCTGAAATCCTTATCTGTTCATTTCTCAAATTTCATCTGAGCTTGGCCCAGCTGTATTATGGGTCTGCTCTACAACCCAAACTGAAACCAATAGAAAGACTTCCATTGATCTCACCGGGCTTTGGATCACACATAATTAAGAGTCTGATAACAGCACTTTTAAAAATTCAGCTTCCGCACAGGTCACAAGAATTTTTTTTTAAATAATTTAATATTTGTTTTCTGTTCTCTGTTGTTTTTAAACAGCCCTAAAGGAAACAGTAGACAGTTCCTCAGCTTTGCAGTTTCTGTTGTTTTCTATTTGGCCGCTTGCTCAGTCAAATTCTGCTCTCAGAAGTGCACATGCAGCAGCATGATTTTAGCGAGAGCCACTCAGACATATCTGGGGTCAGACTTTGGCCTGTTGAGTTTTTCTCTTTTTTTAACTGATCATAAGATAACACATCTCTGTTTTGTTGACTTCTCTGTCTGTGCGACAACATGGTTTATGATGCCACCAAAAACGTGTACAGCTCAGGGAAATAAGTCTGTTAATTGCAGCTGTACAGGCAAAATGATCAAACATTGGTTTAGGTCACATCTTTTCAATACAGCCATCTCAAAATAAGCAATGCAGTGGCAGTGCTCTGTTCTAACTATAAGGTAATCCAATCAGGGAGCAGAAATCATACAATGTGACTTAGGTGACCAATCGCAGATCCAAGAAACAAATTCTGCATATGAAATATTCTAAGGAGCACTGACTGTGAACAGATATTTAACCCTCTCATTCATCCATGTGTGTTTCTGAGTGACGTGGGTCTGGTGGTGGGTGACTGGTAATGGGGTGACAGCTGGTAAAGAGATGAGGGGACTTACTGGAATGGTTGGTTGAGTAGTAAAGTAGGATATGTTCCTGAGCAATGAACTGAGGAACTCAAGACTGGTTGCAGGAGTGGTGAGGAGCTGGAGGAAGGGAGGGGAACCAAAGGCCTGGGTGGGTTGAGAAGTAACAGGGCAGAACTGGTCATGCACCATGGGAGCTCTAGCTGTGGGAGAGAGACAGGCAGATGAGAAGGTAGAAATTGGGGGGCTGGGAGGTGGAGAAGCAGACATAGGTTGGAGGCAGATGCGAGATGAGAAGATCACAAGACAACTGGGCTGAGGAAATTCCTGAGAGAGCCATGTAAGCTGGACAGGGCATCAAGCAATATAAATATATCAATGAAGGGGTCATCCACTGTGGTTAAACATGGGACCTCTGGATCTAACAATCTGAGTTTCTACTGCTTGAGCTATAGAACAGCATGAGTTATCTTGGAGGCAGTAATAGGATGAAACCTCTAAAAGTGGTCTAGCCTCTAGACTGGGGTAAAGAGGATGGGTTAGACCATCAGCTCCTGAAAGGCTGTGGTAGGGCAACAAGATGGTAGGAAGTGCATCAGCAGTCAATTAGAAGTTGCGTATTGATTGGCAGAACAGATACTGGAAAAAGCAGGGGGTGGACAATGGAGTAGGTAAGATGAGCAGGGGCAGCAGCCACAGCTCAACCAGCTCTTTGTGGTCCACAAACACTGCAAACCCTTGATATGAGACCCGTCCAAGTTTGCAGCTACAGTGGGAAGCGAGGAGATGAAACTCCAGAGGACATTTCTTACAAAGTAATGACAAAATTAAAGGTGGTAAAATTTGGTTCCTCAGTACCCCATTAGAGATTTTAAATATTTGCAGTGTTAAAACATCACCTCAGTTATATTCAATAAGAACAGGGCAATACAATTATTAAATTTATTATTACAGAATAAGCCATGTGGTGTCAGAGCTCTGTATTTTACATAAAAATCAGTGCTTGTAAATATGGGAATCTGACTACCATTTTGTTCAAATTTGAAAGTGTTTTACAAGTTGAAACAAAAGCAGAATATCTCACTGACCCACAACCTTCAGCTCAGCATTTGCGTATATAATTCCATGTACATTTTCTGCTATACACTGATACATGCCGGCATCCTCGACAGTCAGGCTTTGTATTCTTAATTCACCTCTCCGGAACTAAAAAAAACCCAGAACAATAAGAATATCACATTCACTAAGATTTCTATCCTTCCATGCTTCTTAAATTTTCTTATTTTGGTGTTAGTGCTTGAAGTGAGTCTTTCACATTCCTTTAAACACTGAAGACCCTTTATTTCCCCCTACTTTACATTCCAGGCCTCATGGAAATATGTTGCAGCCACCATCTTTTTGAATGAAAAGATTCCATGCTGGCTCCCTACTTGCCTGGAAGGATCATGGCTGAACAATCGCGTACATCAATGTAAGATGCCTCTATAACAATCCTAGCACTGCAGATCCAGTATTAAGATGGCTGGAGAACCAGGAACCAAATCTGTTTTTTCCACATGCTTAGTACATAGCACATCCACTATGCCAATGGCCCACGCCAATGTGCTTTCCTTCAACAAATTTCAAGATAACATCTACAGTATATTGTAGTACCTTGTTTTACAATAATATTAGTATTTGCATGGTTAAGGCTTGCTCTACAACCTATTGAAGTCAATGGGATTCCTCTAAAGGGCTTCAATGCGGATTGGTGTGGGCCTCTTTGAGTGTCTTGCTTCTAATAACCAATAACATGGTAAATATGATGAAGTAGTTGATATAACTTGGGAAAAATAAAACCCCAAACAGAAACACAGCAAGACCTTTTGTGAACTACAGTAGATAACCATTTAAAAAAAAGTTAATAAACTATGTTCTTGTGGAAAATAGGCTGAGCAGCTTTAGACCTAGCATAAGGGTCAATTGTAGTATCTGGGATAGTTGAAAATTAAAGAAATATTACTTTTTTGCATTCTCTGTACTGTTTTTTATTAATAAAAATATTTCAATCAGCTTTTTTAAAGGAAATTCTCTCAACCAAGGGAAATATTTAATATAAAAAAGAAAACTTGTTTGATTTAGAAACAAAAAATTTTTTCTCATGGAAATGAGAATATTTTTGTTCTTTTCAATGGGGAATAATATTTTAATTCTAAACACACAGTATAATTGTGTGACATATTTGAAAACTACATGATATTTTCTGCAATCCAACATGTACATTTTGTCAGTGACTGTCCAGTTAAAAGGGACAATCAAGTAATTTTGCTTGCTAAATCACTTGTTTTTAATAACCATAGAAGCTTGAAAAAAGGATTGTTTTCTTCTGGTTTAATCCTTTTCCATATGGCAGACACTGATATCCCTGCTCCCCTTTTCCCCTCTCCACCATATTTTTCTCAAAGCACGCAGCCAAAATAGCTCTGCCCCATTGTTTTCTTTGTCTGTATACCAGTATCACTGTCATTACAGCTCAGGAAATGCAGCAGTGTGTTAGTTGTATTGTGAACCCTCTTCTCTTTGGCCTGTTCTACAGCAGCAGAGCACACAATACTGTACGTCCAACATAAACAATGGTAGGGTTTCTGTTTTTCGGTGTTTATTAATTTCATTTTGGGAGGTTTATATTAGTAGCAGTGATGAGTCCTATGTAGATGTCCAAAAATCAGGGTTTTTCAAGGCTCTCTCTTTGTATTTACTATAACGAGTAATCCAAATGTAATGTTCCTTAATGCACTTTAACTTAGTACTGTTTCAAGTGACACTATGAGAAAGTGCACTAGGGAAACTTTAATGTGCACCAGCAGGGTCTACACAGACCAGCTAATGTGCAACACACTTGAGTGCACTTTAGAAATCACACCCTTGTAATCCACATTATTACTCCATGTAGACAAGCCCTTAGGTACAAGTAACCATTTCCAGTGTTTCTCCGGTATTCACTGAATAAACACCAGTCTCATTTATTTTTCTACAAGGGGCACTATATCAGTGTTTATCAGTTAAAACCTAAAATGAGAAGCCCTACCAATGGCTATTAAAACTATTGTTGAGGGTGCTGAAGTGAAAATTAATATATATTTAAGACTCAGAAAATACTCCTCCAAAAAGGATAACAATTGGAAAGCTGATAGAAAATTAGGTCTATGTTATTTGGCAGTGCTTTTATTTTACACTTCACGTCCACTGAAAACGTGAAATTTGCAATATTCTATGACATGAAATACATGAAAAAGTTGTATGTAATATAATGAGAACAGCAATCTTATTTTTAAACATTTCCAACGTCCCTCCATTGGCTCAGTCTTTTCCAGGTATCTTTTGAGATACATTCATGTTTAATGTGGTAAAATGGAATTTTTTGGGAGGGGGGAGGCACTTTTATTTAGAGACAACAAAATAGCATTAATTGTAAAGGCTCCCAGGTTTAAAAAAAAAAAGAAAAAGCTATCTGTATCCCAAATGTATGCTACAAAAAAGCTGGTTATCTGAACTGAATATGAAATAATGTGAGAAGATATATTTAATAACCAAAGAGCAGACTGAGATATAAGTAGGGTATAGAAATACATTTTGTCCTTAATGTAGTCTGAATTATCAAAGGTTTATATCATATAATACACAAGGCTTCTGTTTAATAAAATATACTTTAAAAATCATTTTCTGTGTCTACATAAACAATACAGCAAAATACATAGAAATATACCAACCGATACTCCATTTTTCAACCACCTGATTGTTGGAGTAGGCCTGCCTGTGGCTACACAAGGCCAGTATAAATCACTGCCTATGTCTCTCTCTGTGTCATTGATATGTTCTACCCATTCGGGATATGCTGAAAAACAAAGAAAACAGAATACCTTATAAATATTAAATATAAATTTAATAATCATTATTTTGTTCTAGTCATGTGTTTTTATCCTCAATATTCCACTAAAGAATTAAGCAATAGCACTGAGTATCAAAAGCCAATTTGCATTGTGCAACTGCAATAAGACCATGCATTTCCTAACATGATGAAAAGTACCCTGAAGTTCTAGGGCTCTTTCATTAGGACTCTGTCCTATAGACACATATGAACGGTCCCACTGAACCAGGATTACAGATTTACTGCAATAGATCTTCACTGTTAACCAAGGTTACTTTTTCCCCTTAGTTGCCCAATATAGGACACCAATTCCTATAAAAACTTGACAATGGTTAGGCTGCTGGTGTGCTGCTAACACTGCCAATGATGCTGACCAATATTGTCTCAATTTTCTTTGTACTTGAAAAAAATTATTGTATTGTAATGTATTATATATTGTTCCCTGCCTGTATCGATCTGTTGTCTCCTGTGTTATATTTAGATTATAATCTCTCTGAAGTAGGAACAATCTTTTTGTTCCATGAGTGTACACCTCTTAGCACAATGGAGTCCTGTTCCATGACTAGGCACTGTGGTAATACAAATAATAATAATAATATACAATTTTAAAGAAAGCTACAATATCCTTCAATCCTTTTATGGTGAATAATAATATTACGTTTCTTACTCTCTGCTTACTAAACTGCAGATGCTTTTAAAATCTTACCAGAGTGGGAACAGGAGGCCCAAGAGGTATCTGCCCCACAGGGGCGGCTCTATGTTTTTTGCCACCCCAAGCACAGCAGGCAGGTGGCTTTTGGCAGCATGCCTGTGGACCCAGCTCTGGGCCCTTTAAATTCAGCCTTTTGTTCAGACTCCTAAATAAGCTTCCTTTCTTGGAGTTTATGGCACATAATTTGTGAGGAACCCGAACTGCCCACTACTCTGGGTTCCAATCCAGAGACCCTAAACAGCAGCCCTGGGCAGCTTAATCCAATTCATTGCTGATTCTTCCCTTAGCCTATTTCTATCTGGCCCCTTTAGCTTCACTCTTATTTCAGGGTTAAGGTTGTTATGTCCTTTATCTCCCTGCAAACCCAGCTTAAGAAAATGTAGCCAGAAACAAACTCTGACTATCCCTCGAGCTCTATTAGGCAGAAAGGTGCACCCTTCCTTGCTCCTCTGGTCCCAGCCAGGAACTGACCTGCAGCTCCTTTTATCCCAGGGTCCACCTTTGCGGCACCTGTCCTGTCACTTCACTGCAGTCTGGGGCAGGATGTAGTAGGACTGCCAGGCCTCCTGTTGGGAGTCACAAAGGGCAGGTACACTTTGCCATAAACATTCTCAGTATTTATCTTCTCCTTTCTTTTAGTGATTTTGTGCAGCAGTTCTTTATTATGTATTATGTATTATGTATGGATTATGTATCAGCAAGGATAAGTTATTTAGTGTCTTGATCAGTGGGCAAAATCCCTTCCAAAAAGGAGTACGTTTTGGATTTTTCCCCAGGCTGCTTTTTCCAGTTGTATAACCATGCCTCCCCTCCTTTCTGGCATGTATTTTTTTCCCTGGCATCTTATGCCTGGAATGCTCGCTTCTGGCTCCCTGTTCCTCCACATTCTGCAATATTCTTCTCAGCATTGTGGTTTTCTAACTGTCAATGTCTCCAGACACATAGTAACTAGTATCTGACCACCTCTTCATGTGCCATTTTAACAGTTGCTGATGTGGCTTTGCCTTTGCCTCCACATCACCTACAAATGTTATCTGGCCTGGGACCCACTTGAGAAACAGTCTCTCTCTCTTCTGATCATGGGATGCAAGTGAATAGCTTGCACTTGGGCATCCTCCAATTTTTTAGCCACATCACTATCAATCACTTCTTGAAATGCTAATTTCTTGAAATATAAAGGAGTCGCTCTAAGGCTGGGAATTAACAGCTGATACCTTTAAGGAAATCCCAATTCTGGTTCCACATTTAGAACTCTGTGTATAATCTGGTCCTTAGATTTATCCATAATGTTATCCTACATCAAGTTATGAAGTTCTCTTGCTAAAGCTTTTATAAACTGACTTTTTCACATAGGTTCTCTCATGACATCCCACTCTGCATTGCCAGTTTGAGATTCAGTGTAGGAGGTTATGTTTCATTTGAGCCATCTTCTGCCCAGAATGGTGCACAGAAAGGCCTATAGAACAGTTTCCTTTATGTACACAAATAACTATATGGGGTTCCCTTCCTGCCTCCTCCTGATTTGCCATTCCTTCCAGAATTTCAGAAGGCCGAATCCCCGCTCACAGCAGTTGTAAAAGTGTTTGCAGAACTGTCTGTAAGACTCATGATCCTCACTGGAAAGCTGCCGGTAAAATGCTTTGACATCCAAAAACACTACTAGGTACTGAGCTGCTTTCTCATTAGTCCAGTCATTCACAGAGATCATTAGCTCAAGGTCTCCCAAGTATCACAGCTTCCAGTCTAATCTGCATGACCCATAAATTTCTGTGCTGGCAAAAGTGCTTTTGCCATCTTGAAGCTGCTGACTCCGGTTATAATACTTGCTTATAGAAACGAAAGGATTTATTGGGACACTGCATGTACCAACTCCAGAACACACAGGACAGGATTGAATTGCCCTGCTAACTCCCTGGCCAGGTCAACAGCTAACAACATACAAGATAACAGCTTAACACTAAGATAAGGATATAGCACCATCTACTAGTGGTGGTGCAGTCTAGGCAAAATGGTTACTCACCTTTCCTTAACTGTTGTTCTTTGGGATGTGATGCACATTTCACTGTAGGTGTGTGCATGCCTCATACACAGCTGTCAGAGATTCTTCTCTCAGTAGTTCCCATCAGGGCAGCGTGAATGCCCCCATGTGTTCACACCACTGCTCACAGATATAAAGAGCCCCATTGCCCCCAACCCCCCAGTTCTTTATACCAGAGAGAGACTCAGATAGAGAGGGGAAGGAGGGTAGAAAGGGAAAGGCAAGTAACCATTTTTTCTTATTTGAGTGATTGCACATGTCTATTCCACTGCAGGTGACTCAAAAGCATTTTGAGCTGGAGACAGATCCAGAGCCTACTAGAACAGAGATTGTAGGACCATTTGTCCAAATCTGGCATTGTCTCTAGACTGATGAGTGAAGGCATAGCAGGAGATAAAGGTGTGGACAGAAGACCAGGTTGCCACTTTACAAATGTCCAGGATGGGCAACCTCGGCCAGAAAGGCCACAGAAACTGCCTGTGATCTACTTGAGTGAGCCACCACTTTCTACAGAGGTTCTGTATCTGCCAAACTGTAGTGTAGATAAATACAGCCCATAATCCAGGAGGAGATTCTCCGAGTGGACATCAGGTGGTCCTTTATTCTGTCTGGACTGCCACAAAAAGCTGTGAGGGTGATCTGAATGGTCTAGTTTGAAGCCCTCCTTTGCCTTCAAGATCAGAAAGTATCAGGAACAGAAACCCTTTTCTCAGAAAGGCCTGGGAGCTTCCAATATGTCGCCCACAAGGAGGAGAGACTGGATCTCCTACAGTATCACATTCTCATGAGAATGGTCTCTGAAGAGGGACAGGGAAGGAGGATAGGAAGGAGGGATAGAAGTAAACTTTAGGGCGTAACCCAGTTCCACCAGAACCCACCCATCCATGGCAATGTGGAACCAAGCACTTGGGAAGTGGGATAGGTGGTTGATAAAAATAGGGGACGGTACCCTGGGAGGTTATAGGTCACTCTCGAGCAAGAAGTCAAAATGAATGCTTTGAGGAACCAGTCTGCCTGAATGAAGCAGGCACTGTGAAGGAGGCAGCTGTCTCTCACAACCACTGCTCTTCTTTCTCAATAAGTTCTGGCTACGCAGCATAAACAAGTTGAACTGCTGGGACTGTTGTGGGTGGAATGGCTTTCTTTTTGTCGCCAGTATATAAGTCCCCAGTGACCTAAGCATCACTCTTGAAACTGTAAGGCTATAAAGCCTTTCATCCATCTTCTCAGAGAAAAGTGAAAGGCCTTTGAATGGGAGGTCCTTAATGGTTTGTTGCATCTCCGGGGCAAACATGACAATTGCACTCAAGATGAATGCCACATGGAAATGGTGGAAGCCATAATATGAGCCACTGATCCACCACATCCAGGCTCATCTGCGCAGCTGACTTGGCCACGAATCCTGCTTGGCCTCATCAGGAAGCTTGTTCTTAACTTCAGGATGCTTTCCCACAGGTTAAAATCATGCCGACCAAGTAGAATCCTGCTAGTTCGTGATTCTCAGTTGTTACCCTCATGTGAAATAAATTTTCCTGACGAAAGGATAGCTTCCTTGCTTTCTTCCCCTTCGGGGTTGAAGTCCAATCCTTTTCATTTGAAGCAGACAATACGAGGGAACCTGGAGGCAGGTGATTGCAAAAATGTTCATTACCTTGGGAAGGGACATATAATCTCCTTTCCACACTTTTAGCTGTGAGAGGAAGGGAGGATAGGGTCTGCTATAAGCTTAGGGTGGGCTCTAGGGTAGCTTCATTTATAGGGAGAGCTATCCTAGAGGGTCCAGCAGAGGTGAAAATGTCCACCAATCTGTGCGACTTTCCATGCACCTTCTCTGGCTGGCTATCCAGAGCCACAGTCACCCCTTTTAGCATGTCCTGGTGGACTCTGAAGTCATCTTGTGGGGGTGAGGTAGACTCCGCAAGTACTTCCTCATCCAG
Source organism: Mauremys mutica (assembly GCF_020497125.1). Classification (NCBI taxonomy): domain Eukaryota; kingdom Metazoa; phylum Chordata; order Testudines; family Geoemydidae; genus Mauremys; species Mauremys mutica. The sequence goes on along the minus strand of NC_059072.1, from coordinate 54,597,028 downwards.
GGATGAAGAAGAAGAGACCAGTGGTTGTTGAGGGGGACCCTTGTCAAATTCTTGCACAGGAGTAATCAATTCCCCTTGCACAGTACTGATATTGGCAGAGGGGGAATGGAAACTGGTTCTCACGTCCCAATGTCTACTGAATGTTGCAGAGTGTGGGGGAAAGCCACAAAGGCTCCAGAAGGGCCACTAGTACAGTGCTGGGAACCCAGCTGTTTGCCAGCCATTGATCTGGACCAAGGTGGGTAGACATCCGCTGGGGTTGCTCTGGCCTGGAGACATAAGATCCGACCTTAGAATCTGAAAAGGAGAACGAGTCTGCTTCCTCTGGCCATGGGGGAGCTGACCCCAGTGTTATCAGGGAGACGAGTTGAGAATCAGGCGACAGAGGCAACAGCGAGATCACTGCAGGCTTTCCTCTTGATGGAATCTGCTGAGACGCTGCAACTGTCGCAGCCACCAGTATTGAATGGTGACTGGTACCAGAACAGGCACTAGAGAATCCAACTCGCCCACTCCTGGTGCCAGACACGACTCTTGTCCCACAGATGAAACCAGAACCAACAAGTTCAGTAGTTTGCAAGCTGCCTCAAACGCTTCAGGTATAGACAGTACCGTCAAAGTACCAGGAGTTGACCTGTCAGTACTAGGAGTTGTGCCAGTCCTGTGATTGGTCTCAATGGGCCCTTCCTAGGCTTAGCAATCAGCAATCCCTCTTTGTAGCGAAGTTGTGCTGAGGGAGGGTCTCTTCTTTGAGTGCTCCTCAATATCCTTTGCAGCACCCAGCACCCTTTGCCTGGCCTGCAGATCTTAAAGGCCCCAGTACCGAGTCCTTTGAGGACTTCTTTGGTACCAGTGAGGCTAGCTAGAATGGACTGAGCACTCTTGACCAACTCATACATGCTCCAAACAGGAAGGTTCTGATGGAGGGCAAAGCACAGATGCCATGAGTAAATATTTGAGCCTGGCCACCCTGTCCTTTTTTGAACAGGGCTTGAATCCTCTACAAATGTGACATCTGTCGCCTATGTGGACTTCCCCCAGATATTTCAGGCAGCTGGGGTGGGAGTCACTGACTGGCATTGGCTTGCCATAGGTGTGACAGCCCTTAAAGCCAGGAGAGTGTGGCATGAGTCCGGTACTGGACCCAGTACCCAAAAAGGCACCGGAGAGCAGTTTACACTAAGGACTAGACTAAACTTATTGTAATAGGCAACTATATACAAAAACACTACTCTAAGCCAAACTAACACGACAGGAACTATATAAACAAGGTGAGGGAAGATTTTTGAAATGCAAAGATCACAGCTCCAATAACCGTCATGGGTGGTAGGAAGGAACTGAGGGGGAGTGTTAGGGGCAGCGGAGCCCTTTATACCTGTGAGCAGTGGCATGAGGTACCAGGAGTTCATGCTGCCCTGACGGGAACTGCTGAAGGAAAAATCTCCGACAACTGTGGATGAAGCACACGCACACCTGCAATGGAACTGACATGTGCAATTGCTTAAAGAAGAATCATTACAATACTTTGCTATTCATTAATATTAGATCCTAGTTTTAGGCAGCAAAACAAAGGTATTTTGACTGTACTGATGGTGCTGTGTTTTACATCTCATACTGCTTTATATATTCTTTAAGAAGGAGCTGAGAATTTATGGGGAAGGAGCAGAGAGATTTCTTTCTTTTATTTGTAATTACTCTTGTGTGTCTCTTAGCAAAATATTGTTTGCTACAATTATATGGACTGTACCATTATATATGTTTAAATTCAGTTCACTACAAGTGTAGCAGTCCAGTTTACAATTGTTATATCAGGACTAAGGATTATTCCTTTTTCTCAAAACATATGTTCATGCTTTCATGTGCAGTGTGCACACAAGGTTTTATTTGCATGGAAAAATCAGACTCTTCTTCTTAGACTGCAAGCATCAGTGCATGTCAGCTATAGCAGAATGTGCAAGAAAGTAATTCCTATACTAATTGCAAGTGATGGCATGAAGTGTTACATGAGGCCAGTCAACTGAAAGTCATTCTGAGTGACAAACTGTGCTGAAATTTTAGCCAAAGGCATGCACAAACTATCATGAAATAATGAACGTAAAAAGTATGCAAAGCTAATACTACGGATCTGGCTTAACCCAATTGAAGGAATCCAGGCTTATGGCTGGAAATGTATCTTTAACTCGCCCTCTTGAAAATATTCATTTATAGAAGATCATGCTGAGTGTACTGTGCAGAATCTAGTAGATGCAACAAGATGGGTTGCTTCAGCCATAGGGAAAATTAACAACGCTTTTCATATCAAATCTCTTTTAAGCACGATAGTCCTTCATTTTCCTAGTTGCATATTGCTTCCTGGAACTGCTGCAAGCTCTTCCTACTGGAAGCATGCCCATTTTTCCACTTCCTCCTTTTTGAGATCCTTGTTCTAATGGGCAACTAGGTATATGCAACCCCATCTATATGGGGGTGTACACACCCTACAAGACATTTGTAATACATATCCCTATAATTTCCCCACTAAGCCCTCACAAAAAGTTAAAATACACATATTTGCAGCACAGATAACTAATCATAGCAAACTTAGAGTCTGTGGGCCAAGTCATAGTAATTCCCCTCCACCCTCCTACCTGCCCTTCCAAATTAGGAGATTTTTTATAAAGTTAAAGAAAGTTAATTTTTTAAAAATAGTATAGGCAGGCATATTGGGTCAAATATAGAATCATAGAATATCAGGGTTGGAAGGGACCTCAGGAGGTCATCTAGTCCAACCCCCTGCTCAAAGCAGGACCAATCCCCAAATGACTGCTTTACATCTCTGACCATAGTCTCCAGAAAGAGAACATTTTAATTTGAAATGTCAGTTTAAGAATATAGCTTTCATTTAACAGAAAAGTTCAAGACAATGTAATCCTGATATCAGAGCTATCCCACTAAAACATGTGCTGGCATGTTTTTGATGGACTTCTCTTCTAAAGCTAATTTTCCTTCTGACACGGTGAATGAATGCACAAAATCATATTAAAATATGGGGAAAAAAAGAATAAACACCTCTTCCCATAGATGCAGAAGTCTCAGAAACATAAGGGCAGATACAAATTTACTATAGGGGAGTTGAATTGTCCTATACCAATTGCAGTAACTGTAATCACAAGGAATGCTGCACATTTCAAGAAATACTATAGTGAAGGTTTTCTTACATGGGTAATTCATAGGCCATCAAGCATAGGTAACACTGTAAATCAGTAATGCATCAACTAATTTAAGTAAGAAACATTGGTAGTCACAGAATATTTGGAATTATCCCATGAGCACCATAATAACTGTAAACAATTTGTATAGAGGAAACAATGGGAAGTGGATGTGACATCGTGATTGCTCAAGTGAATGTAAAGACAATACTTGTTACCTCTACTGTGTTCCTATTTGATTGCAGTTATTCCACCTATTAACTGATTAGTAGCACTATAAAATAGATATAAGTAAACAATTTGGAGTTGCAGACAACAAGGAATGCATTACTTATTGTTCCCCAGAAATCATTCCATGGAAACAGAGAAGGCATTTAAGAAACAAACAAAAACCAAATGCACCTACATTTATTCTTGCGCTGTATAAGTGCAAATAATAGAAAAGTCATATTAATTATCATCACGTATAAGAAATAGTGGTGACCCTCTGACAGTGAGAGTCAGGTTATCTCAGGCCCATTCCACTTTTAGCAGTAGGATGCACTAAGTTCCTGAGTGCTAAACATAGAATGATAGACATGTCATGGTTTGGAACAAGAGAAAGCCAATGGTGCAAAATGACAGGAACAAAAATAAAAACAATTGTTGAATGAAAACAAACACCATTGAGATCTAAGATACTCATTTTTTTTACAAAATGAAGTGATTTAATGGAAATGTGCCTCCAATGGAACCCCCCCCCAAAGGTATTTAAAATCTAGAAAAAGTGAAGTAGAGAAAGCTCAAAAGAATTATTAACATTCATATACATTAGTAGAATATGTCACTGAAGTTAGGATTAAATAGACATTTAAGAGACCTTAGAAATCTTTAGAAAGTGTGTATATAAAAGAGAAATTGTAGTCAGGAAGAAGAGACAGAAAGGGTGAAGAGAGCCAGACAGACTTAGTAAACAAGAAAGTGTGATAAACCTAGTGACCTTTTTTTCCCTTAGCAGTTCTTACATTCGACTGTTCTACAATTAAGCAAATTAGCTTCCACTATGCATATTTATGTCATTTTAAACTCCTGCATATTGCATTCAAGATGTAAGTACAGCTATTACAATGAATTAAATTGAGGAGTTGTTCAATTAATACATCATTTTTATGGTTGTCTCACAATGCATGAATTTTGGATTTCGTTTCATTAACTCAAACAACAGTGTGTCAAAATGATGCAATTAGATAACATGGATATCAAGTGTGAAAACACAGGTGCTTCCCAACATAAGAATTTTTGAAGAATTAAAATGCTTTATCTACCTTGAACATAAACTCTTGCCTGATGTTTATCTTTTCCTTTATAGTTTTCAGCTTCACATTCATAAGTTCCTTCATCTTCAAACTGAATATTTAAGATCTTGAGAACTGCACCAGACATGCTTATCTCAGCAGTTGCTGGCATGGGTTCAAGATACTTATTCCATCTAATCTCAGGAACAGGGCTTTGAAAAGACATAATAATACAAGTTAGCACTGTTTAGGAATTGGTTATTAATTTACGTTATGCAGCAATGTATTTGCTGCTGAAATGTTTTTGTGTTAAATATCCTGAACTTTTGCTCCCAATGAGATATGAAAGCCAATATATTATTCTACAACTAAATTAAAATACAGTATACTTACTTCCCAAGTGCAAAACATTCCAGTGTCACATTTTGCCCCAGGAGTGCATATGTATCCGTGAACTTAACCTTGATATCAGCTGGATATACTTTAGATCCTAACATTAAAAGAGATTCACAGACATAGCCAGTCAGTGACAGAAATTAATACAGCAATTTTAACTTCTAGAGCTCAAGAAAACATCTTAAAAATCCAGAGAGAATTTTTCTTTATGATATGTGACACCATGTCCGCTATCAATGAAGTCTGACATAACACTGAACAACTTTAACAATAAGGCAGAATTGTTCTTAAAAAAAAAGAATTATCTTTCACTGGATGATTAATAGCTAATATATTCAAGAGCACAATTCTGTAGTGTAAACACATTTAAATTTATGTTGAAGTGTAACAGTAGATTGTAAAGATGAGAGAAAGAGAACATTCCTATATTTTGGGGGCAATCAAAGCCAAGTCAACTTATCTCCGTGGCTTCCTTAGAGCAAGTGTGGATAGAATCATTTTCATTTTTGTGAACTTTAAGGTCATCCCCTTCTCTTCCGCAGGCACAGAGGTACTTGGAAGTAGCAGAACTATTGTGCTTTGTTGAACAGGGAAATAGGGAATGATGGAATGCCAGGAGTCTACGTGGGCACATGAACCCCCCATCAACCAGTGAGCTGAGCTCTGTGGAGCATCTCTTGTGCTATCAGATGAAGAACTCAGTATGGATGTGGGCCAAAGAACTGGTAGGGACAGGATCAATTGAACTGAAACTACCTAGATTCACTGGCTGTTACCAGTTACAGAGAAGAGAAAAAATCTAACAGCGCAAGGGTTACTGAAGTTCTGAAAATACAGAGCAACTCTGCTGCTGCTCCATGGTCTGAGGAAAGGGACGGATTCCTTCCCTCTTCCAGACCAGCCTCAAGTCAGGCTGGCATAACGTTGATAGTTTGTCTACTAGTGAATAAATGGCACTTATTGATTATTAATTTAATTGTTATCCAGTAGTTCTAATGCCAATTAACATGTTTTTCCGTGGACAGGAACCACTCACACATACCATGAGTATTTATCCTAAGTTCTCTCTAAATGTGGAAATTCTGTGGTGAACATTCTGTTAAAATAGTAAAGTAAATAAATATGAAATAGCAATCTAGTGTATTCTTTAAAATTTAAAATATGAAAAATATGTGCCCTCCGATCAAGTGAGCGCAGTTTTGTTAAAACTAAATCTTGCATCAAGCAAAGAGTGGGTGAAAGACAAGTGATGGACATTCCAAAGTGCAAGCAGGGCAGTATTTACAGTATTGAAAATGCGTAACTTTGCTGAAGAAATGGCAGTGAAAAATCTAGTAACATGAAGCCAAAGAGAAGGCTCAGGGGATTGGCACTACTATACAAAGCCTTTGATCTCTCGATAACCAAGTACAGATCTTCTCTCCCTCCTGCAGGAAGAGCAGGTCAGTGGCTTTTACAATACCATTCCAGAGTCATCACATAGCGGAAGGTAGCAGGGCATGGGAGAGTGGGCCAGAAGAGGCTGGGTTTCCCACGCCTTTGGGGATTTCCCAGAAAACATAATGCTGCCAGGAGCTGCCTCAGCTTTTCCATGGAGTCACGACCTCCCCAGCAGGGATTCCAAGGGCTGCCAAAGCCAGGAGATGTGACAGGTTTTGGGACAGATCCAGTGGCCTACTCCATGATGGTGATGGGGGAGAAAAACTCATACCTTGAGGATAGAGAAGGGACTCTGAGGGGATCTTCATGGAGGTTTCCTCTCTAGGAAACCTCCCTGTAGGAGGGAATGATCTGGGCCTTTGTATATGGAACATTTAAATAATATCTCTGAAGTAACTACCAAAATGCTAGTTCACTGACTGCCTTAAGATTTATCTCAGAGCTAAAAATACTGCAATAAATGGGGACAAAAATCAAAATGCAAACAGAACACTTCTCATAAATACTTACTGTCTACTGCCTGGGGAATAAGTGGAATGAATTTGCTGAATACACTCTTTGTGATTGAAGGACTGGACACAAAACATGAATAATTGCCTCTATCTGATGCTTCTACATTTGCAATGTAGAGATTGCCATTTGTCTGTGACACAAATCGTCGTTTGTCCAAAGTAATGAAAACTGGGAACTCATTTAGAAGCCAGCGATAACTGAGATCATCTAGGAGGAAAATATTTTCTAGTTAATATTTAGCAAACCCAAGAGTAATAGTATCAGCTTCTTGTACCAAATCAAGCCACAGTATGTTCTGTAGTATCATCTATAGTAATGTAAAAGACAGTGATTTTTTGCAGAGTATGCAACATTTAAGGATTAATAAGGGGGATCTATAAAGCTAATCAGAAAACCTAGAAAACCCACTAGTTTATTAACAGATTTACTTTCTTTTAATGAGCAGTTCCTTAGTTTTTAGTTAGGAGGATGGAGTCTCATAAGAAATAAGAACACATATCTCAGAGCAGCAAATTAGAGGAGTGAAAGTAGGGAGGGACAAAATGTGTTTGCCAGCTCCTCACAAGGTCAACTTCAATTCTTAAAACCAAAATATTAAAATCAAAATGTTGCACTGTCTGCTAAGATGACCAAATTAAGACGAATGTCTGTGAGATACCATCTATTTGCTTCTGAAGTTCAAAATACTCCATTTAATGTTATACGAAATATCAGGTGATATAAAACAAATCTAAAGATGGCTTACATGAAAAATCGCAGATAAAAAACAAAGATACTGGGTTAGGCCATGATTTTTAAAGGTATTTAGGCATCGCTCCAGTCAATGTTGAATGCCTAACTGATTTAGGAACCTAAATCTCATTTTCAAAAGTATCATAGGTATTCAGGACTAGATCCACACAGGGGACTAGATCCACTTAGTGTTTGCAATGCCTGCCATTTGGGTGTGTTGCTTAATGCAATCCCTGAATTAGGTGCCCAGTCCCGCAACACTGTTAGGAGTATTAGTGCCAATGTAGCATCCAGGCCTGTAGTTTTGCCTGAGATAGTACTATGAGTTCTGCTTGCCTGTTTGGTTTTGGATAGTGTTATATATATATGTTTTTACTAACATGTGTGAACAAAGGGATTCTTACTAAGAACAAAGACAGACACTGTTAATGTTGCTTTTTGCCTAAACCAGAAGGGTTTGTTAGTATGATGGAAATAAATAAGAGCAGTTGAAGTGTTACTGGGCCTGGTGGGAATGAGCGCACACTTGCAAATTGCTTGGACTCCTTATCTGGCAAGGTCAAGCAACTAGTCAGGAAGGGCAAAGGGGGATTCGGGAGGAAGGTAAAACACTAATAGACCAGAGGAATGCCTGCCCCTGACCGGAGTACAACCTTTACAAATCTGGGACTTAGCCCATTATGGGAGTGATCAGAGAACTTCCTCTGAGGCACCATCTCATCAGCTGACTTACTAGGAGCTAGCATCAAAATCTGTGACCTAAGCACCTAACATTAGGTACCCGAGTCCATAATTACCTCTTGGAACATGGCTATTTCTACCTCCTTGCATATACTCAATGCAGGATAACTTTTGTAATTTGACATGATCTTCAGCAATCATTTATTGTATAAATAAAGTGTAACTATTTGAAGAAACACAATTGTTTTGATATTTCTTCAACAGATCTAATTAATTCTCTCGATATTAGGAAAACAAGAAACTTTGCATGTTCTCTATGTCCTTCTTGATGATAAATTCTCTATCAGCTAGAGAATATCTATTTTGGGGGGAGTTAGCAGTAATAGCAAGTTTCCTAAAAGGAAGTATAATTTAGCCTTCTAATACCAAATCATTGTCTAACTACTATCTGAGAGAATGAGTTTGCAGAGTTAATTTAAATTTTCTTGCTTTCAGACCTTCAGCTGTAGCTTTTAACGTGGCAAGCTGAGCTCAGAATTGGTAATTACTGTACCAGATTAAAGAGATTAAACACGATTCAATGTTAAATTCATGTCAAACTTGAATTACACATTGTTAAATTGTAAAATAGACAGATGGAAATGTTAAGACCAAGAAGAAAATATCCAGATATTTCTTCTGTTTGCATTATGTCAATATATAATCTCCTTAGAACAGTAAACGACACCATGTAGTGAAGTTAAAATGTAATGGGTCAAAGCCTGCTCTTACTGAGGTCACTGGTAAAACTCCTATTGACTTCAACGGTATCAGGATGAAACAAACAAATTGTGAAAATTTTGGTTGATTTTCCTGATACAAGGTGCTATGGTGTCCACGGGATGAGATGAATCGTCTTATCTTAGGTAGATATCTGGCCCGTCATTGTAGTATCTGAGTGCCTCACCCCGTGAGGTAGGGAAATGCTATTACAGATGAGGAACTGAAGCACAGGGAGGTTAAGTGATTTGCCCAAGGTCACACAGGAAATCTGTGGTGGAGCAAGGAACTGAGCCCAGTCCCAGGTTACTGCCATAGGTAATGGACCATCCTTCCTCCCAAATTCATAGAATCATAGAAATGTAGGACTGGAAGGGACCTCGATAGGCCATCTAGTCCAATCCTCTATACTGAGGCAGGACTAAGCATTATCTAGACCTCCCCTGCCAGGTGTTCACCTAACCTGTTCTTAAAAAACTCCAGTGACAGAGATTCCACAACTTACCTAGGTAAATTATTTGATTTCTTTTTAGTAATGTTATTTCAAAAACAGTTTGTAAATTCTAAAAGTAATTTGTACCTTATTGCTGTCACCATATAATTGAAGCCTTAGTTATACACATTACAACATAATTTTCACTCAGCTTCTATTAGTCTTGCTTTATTGTTTATTCCATATCACTATATACACTTTTAATAGTTTATAGACAAATTGACCAGAAAAACCAGCAATGTTTTGTGTGCATTGTGTTTTTCTCTATTATAGTATGTACATCTGGGAAAATTTCTCCCTTGTCCTATACACTGTTCATCTACAAACATGTTGCCTGAAACTGATTTAGTGGGTTTGAGCCTGGGAAAAAAGTTACTGCTGTTTATTTACATCTCATATGAGTCAAGAAAAAGCTCCTTTCTCCATATGTCCATGAAGCAAGCAAGACCATAGGTTTCGGGGGGAGGAGAGAAATATAATCAGAGATTTTATTTAATTTTAACTAATTGAAGTATTAACAGTCTCCAGAAATCTTTGTTCATTACCTTGAAGGGCTCAGTCCACTCTCCAAAGGATTAAAAAAAAAAACTATCAGAAGGAATAATTTCTTGCCTTTCTTAATGCATATTTAATTAAAACTACACTGTGTATACCAACAGTATCTTTATCCCATTTATTAGATTTAAATGGCAAATATCTTAATCACACATATACATCCTATCCCTTCCATACTATGTAGACTGAAAATGGTGCAGTTTCAGTTGAATTACCTGGGTAATGGTAAGGAGGCCCGCAAAGAAGCACTGCTCCAATACCCTCCCGAACTTTCACCTCATAGCGTTCTTCGGGTGGAAACGTATCAAGATCTAGATTTAAAAAATAGAGACAATATAAGTTTTTTTTCAGTGTTTAGGATTATTTTCTATATTCGGATTTAAACATACAATTCCTTTAGAGATGAATGTAGAAATACATCAATGTTTGAGACAAAGTGCAGGGCCATACAGCCTGTTTTGTTTGCTTTAATACTAGCATCACCAACTGTAATGACTCTACCTGTTCTAACCACTGCAGTTGCAACTGCCGATAAAAAAAAAAAAAGTTGACTTTGGCTCTGATTCTCAGGTCCAGGCGAGCTGCATTTAGAGCAAGAACCCAAGGATGGGTAGGGCAAAAGTGACTTCAGATAATCTTTCATTTCCCCAAATGAGGGGCTGTCCAGGAGGCCAGCTCAATCCCTGTTGTAACTTGGAGCATCCCCATGGCTTCCCCCAAGATGAACCAGGCTGTCCCTCCCTCATGGACTATTCTAACTGCTAAGGACTGCTCGACGGCAGAGTGGTCCAGCTATGTATCCTATGCCAGGGGCTTTGAGATGGGGGCACAAAGCCAGCTGGAGGATCCTCAGCTGGCTGGCTGAAACAGCTCTATGACCACTTTGTGCCAGTGGAGCAGTGCAAAGGGTCTTCTGTAGAAGGGCCAAGAATCAGATCCTTCTACAGGCTGTAGTATTGCAATAATGGTGGCCACGATTATAAGACAGTGATGGTTTGGTTGCATGTCAGTTACTGACAGCAGATTTTATTTATTTATGTTAAGGGTGGTACCTACAAGCTGGGCAATAGCTACCCTACTTGCGTCACTTTCACTGTCGTCTCTCTTATCAAATTAGATTGGGGCAGAGACTGTCTCTTTTACTAAGTGTTTGCATAGCACAAAGTATAATAGGAGTGGAGGAATCCGGAATGGGTCTTCTAAGAGCTGATGGAGTCTAAATAAACAATAAAGTATTAAAAGCTGTGCACAATACACTTCCCATCAAAAGCCAAAGGAATCAGCCAACCTAAATTCAGATTATTTCAACTCTTCCCCAGGCTGCTAAAAGTTTCTGGTTCCAGGATCTAACTACAACTTAAGTTCATGAGTAGCAAGGCAGAAACAATAATGACTAATTAGGATAGAGATGCATACGCATTTACACAAAAGGACATCAGCATGGTTTATGAGCTACTGTAACTGAGAAGACAGTAGAATAAATACTGTATATATAGCAGGGGGACATCAAAATAATAGGGTAAGAGGAGAAGCAGATCTTTTTAGTGACTGCTTGTAGGACAATCATCATAAAAGAAATCTCTAAAGACCTCTGCGATTTATATATAAACAGGGCATCTCTTCAAATGTCTGAACACCACACTGTCTTGATTCACCTTCTAGCTCACAACTAATTCAACCAATTATTCTTATTTATGGTTGGTTCTGTATTGGTACAAACTAGATTTGCAATGAAATCTGAGCTAGTTAAGAACATAAGAACAGCCATTGTGGGTCAGACCAAAGGTCCATCTAGCCCAGTATCTTGTCTTCCAACAGTGGCCAATGCCAGGTGCCCCACAGGGAATGAATAGAACAGATAATCATCAAGTGATCCATCCCATCACCTATTCCCAGCTTCTAGCAAACAGAGGCTAGGGACACGATCCCTGCCCATCCTGGCTAATAGCCATTGATGGGCCTATTCTCCATGAAATTAGCTAGTTCTTTTTTGAACCCTGTTATAGTCTTGGTCTTCATAACATCCTCTGGCAAGGAGTTCCACAGGTTGACCGTGTGTTGTGTGAAAAATTATGTTTGTTCTGTGTGTTCCTTTTGTTTGTTTGAAACCTGCTGCCTATTAAAGTATATTTCTTAGATCAGGAATTGAACCCAAGCCGCGGCAGCAAGAGCACCAAATCCTAACCAGGGAGGACATACATTCTTAAATTGGCATGGCTTGGAATGCATGTATGTATGTATTCACCTAGAGCATGAAACAGAGGCCTTTCATTTGTCAAAGTGGACTACTCTTATCAAGCAGCTGGCCATGATATTTGCTTCTGACTTCACAACATGGAATGATGCCCCCAAACTGTTTTTTTTCCTTGCTCTAAAATTTCACAATTTCTTGTGAGGTTGCCACTGTTTTTCATTCCCTCTTTCATCTTGGCATACTGCAGTTGTAAACCTATTATAGTGATTGTAAAAACTATTAGTGCTCTCCATGAGTGGAAAATATAAAACAAAGTGATTACTACTTTGAATATGGCCAAAGTATGGTTTGAGAAAAGAAAAAAAAATCTAGCTGTCATTTCTTTAATATTTACTTTAATAATTTCGAGTTAAAATATGTAAATGCCTAACTTTATGTCTAGACTTTTTATTTATGACGTGTTTTGTATAAATTTGTGAAATTTAGGAATAATCACCACAAATTCAAAGGCATAGAAAAGAACAGGCAATTTAAATGTAAAAATAAATAAATTAGGTTTTTACTGAAATAGAACAGTCTGTGCCAGAGTGAACAGAGATGTCTGTACAATTACTGATCTATAACTGCACAGTTTCTTCCCACTTATGAAATGCTCTGAATGCTGATTGGCTCTGAGTGTCTGATTTGCATAATGACTATCGTTATTACTCAGTAATTATAAAGAATGTGAATCCTTGAACTCTAATTGGAAGATATCCTTTATTAACCAGAGTGCAAGAATTTGTATAATTACTTTACAGTTATAACTGTACAGTGATTATGGAAATGTCTTGGCTTGCTCTGTTTGGCTACTACAGTCCCTCTGCTATGATTTGGCTCCTGTTATTACAATTTTCAATCCACTTTCCACCAAAAAGGAGGTGGTTCAGCTTCTGACTCCCATCAGCATAAACCAAAAAAGCACCAACATTTTACATCAAAGAAGAAAATTCCACAAAGCAAAGGAAGTTGTTGTGAGTGTACGTGCGCACATGCAAGTATGCGTGTGTATGTGTGTGGTAACAGCTGACAGTGAAAATCTTTTTAAAAACTACTTTCAAACCTTTGATTCATTTCTCTCCTGGAGACCCAATTCAGCCCCACTGAGATCAATGATATTTTTGCCAATGTTTGTAGGATTGGACTTTTCAGTTCCCCCCCCCCACCTTCCTAAGAAGCCAGCTTGGATTTTGTCCCAATTACAATTTTTATTTAATTGAATTTAAGATGGTTGTCTTCACTATGAAAATTTCTTCCCTTTTCTCCCAAGTACAAATATTGAACATTTTTTGAATTTCACCGATTTTTTTTTATTTTATAGAACGGGCAAGTCAATGAAAAAAATTAAAAAGTTTTTCACAATTATTTTTAGCATTTTTGAACAAGCTCTATGCCAAATATGGTTTTGAAACAGAAGTATTTCACAGTTATTGTGGTGGTGGGGAGGGAGAAGAGCTTTGCTGACCTATAGGGAGACAGGGGAAGGGGAAATAATAGAACAAAGGAAACAAGAGACAACAAAGTTTTAATGCTTTTTTAAAAAAAAAAACAACAGATTTTCAGCAGTTTCCTGGCATATTTTGGTTTCCATTTTTTTTTCATTCATCCCTATTGTTAGCATTTGAACGTTTGCTTACAAAGCTCAGCATCCCTGGTATAAACTAGAGATGTAAATTCGTTTAAAAAGTTAACCGTTTAAATGATTAAAATCATATTGTTTAACCGGTTAAAGGGAGAGGGACTGGGGCTGCTCTGGCCAGTCCAGGGCTGCGGCTTACACCTCTTTAAAGTGCTCCACTCCAAGTCTGCAGCCACAGGCATCTGCAGTGTGAATTACTGGAATGCAGGCCACTCCTTGGATCTCAGTGGGAAAGTATGCCTACCGGCTAAATTCACCTTCACTACAGAGAAACGCTAATGCAGCCTTGCGTTTCTGCTAGAAAACGTACTGTGGAATATTTCTATTTAAAATACAGACCACACTTGCATCCAGACTTATGTGAAAATCCATGAGTCTGGCTTCACTTTTAAATCTTTGGTCCCATAATATTAAATTTACTTTCACAAAACATTACATGTCATAAACAGATAGTTAAGGGTTAAGGTCTGTTTTACCTGTAAAGGGTTAACATGTAGTACCTGGTGACCACCTGACCAGAGGACCAATCAGAGATAAGATTTTTTCAAATCTCTGTGGAGGGAAGCCTTTGTCTGGGTGAGAACTGGTTTTGGTTTTAACAGAAGACAGTCATGTCTCCAAGTTCTCCTGGAGTAGTTTCTACTAATTAATAGTGAGTATTAATTAGAAAGGCGAATTAGTCTTATGATTTGATTTCTATATTTGCAATTGTGTGTTTGCTAAAGGAAATGCTTTATTCCTGTTTGCTGATATTGCTTTTACTGAGAAAAGGGGGAGAGGGGATTCTCTCCAGAGATTGATAAGGTTATACCCTATGAGTGTCCAGCTTGGGCTCATAGAGATTCTGTATTTTTCTTTTTATTCTTTAATAAATTCTTTTCTTTTCTTTGGACTTGGTTAATTCCTTCCCTTGGGGAAATTCAGGGGAAGGGGAGGGGGAAGTGGGCTGCTTCCCTGTGTGTGTGAGATTCAAGGCGTTTGAATCCAGGCACCTCTGTCTCCAGAGCAGGCTGGAGAGAGGGGGGAGGGGGAAGGTTCCTCCTCTGTGAATTGATCTGTGTTCCCAAGGGGGGAAACAGGGGTGTCTCGGCCCACGTAATCGACCGAGTGGTGGCAGCTTGAAGGAGACCTACCCTAGGATTTTGGGGTGGGGGGAAGACATGCGGGTCCTCACTTTGAAACCGCCCAGTTTCAAGTGAGGGTAGACCCCTGACATGGTGGCAGTGGTGTTTCGGACCCAGAGAGAGAGGCAAGGCTTTTCTACCAGAGGCACTCTGAGGCAGTTTCAGGGTTACAAGTATTTTCAGTTTTTGCAGGGCTTTCTGTTACAGTACTTTCGTCCATTGTGAGACGAGATATCACTCAGGATTCCTAAGGTGGGGGGAAGTGCTCGCCAAAGTACATTCCCATCCAACAGGAAAAGCAGGTTTGGGGGTTGCAGAGAGAAACCCTCCAGCCAGGTTTTTTTTCTCCCTGTGTCTTTTGAAAGGATCAGAAGACAGGACAACACAAATCCCTGAGGAATAGACCAGATTTTTCTCAGGGGTATTGTTAGCAGCAGCCTTTCAGCTGGGCTGCTGAGTACAGCAACTCAGAGCAGAGGCAGTTTACAGTTTCAGCCAGGTTGGCTGGAGGCAATTTAGTTTTCCAGCAGGCTTTGTTAGAAGTATATTTTCGTTCTTGTTGCTTGGACAGGCAGCTTGAGGAAAAGGCAAGTTTCAAGCAGTTTTCAGGAAGGAGGAGTTTTTTTCTCTGCTGGCTATGCTGAGGAAAAACTCTTCCCTAGAGGTGTGTCCTTCCTTTGTGATATCAGGTATCACTCAGGATTCCTAAGGTGGGGGGAAGTGCTCGACAAAGTACATTCCCATCCAACAGGGAAAATAGGTTTGGGGGGGGGAGACAGAAACCCTCCAGCCAGATTTTTTTTACATGGGGTTTACATTAAACCTCTTAAACGGGTGATATTATTCACTAAAAGTGAAATACTGCCCTGTGCAGAGAGCTATCACAAGGCCTATGGAGCCCTTGTCTTGCCTAAGCCCTTAATATGAAAATGAAGCAGTCCATAGGGCCTTATGCAGGATCTCTGCACAAGGACAGATTTCACCCTGTGTTTTGAATGTACAAAATATTTCCAGGATAACATAATTTTAAGGGGGAAATTAAAAAAAACAAACAAACAAAAACAACCCTTCTTTCTCCAGATGATAAAATCTAGCTATTTATGTTACCCAGATACATCCTTTTTAGAGTGACCAGATGTTCCGATTTTATAAGGACAGTCCCAATATTTAGGGATTTGTCTTATATAGGTGCCTATTCCTCCCACCCCATCCCAGGTTTTCACACGTGCTATCTGGTCACCCTAATCTTTCTCAACAAAATATCTGTTGTTGACAGTGTGTGTGTGGAAAACACTGACTCCATTGTCTGAAGTTGACAGAAAAGCCCTCATCAGGGCCTTAAATGTGGCATAAGGATTGCAGCATTCTTTTCACTATAAAATGACACATCATCCATCTTCAAGAACTTCCAATCTGTTTTGACAAGGATGACAGCTGACCTTCATCATGTGAACCTATCTGTATCTCTCTTCTGACAACTTCCCCATGGGTTCTATTGTGTCTTAAAAAAATTAGGACACTATATGCCTCAAGATTGTGGGAATTCCCCCTCTCTGGCTAAATAAGCTGTGGAACTCTCTTTACAGATATAAACGTAAGGCTTTTGAGATGGTTGTAATGCCAACAGCAGGATGAAGAGTATAAGCTGCTTTAAAAACTTACTTCTTGCTGTCTGTCGATGAAGGCACGTTATATCATTTTCACAGAGCAATACAATGATACAATGCAATGACTGTAAAATGCTGCAACAATAATAGTGAAACATTGACCATTTAAACCTAATCAGTATGTGCTTATCTGTTTTAAAGTATGTGCTTACATCCAAAACTTAGAGTAGCTTCAGTGCTTCGGACAGTTCCAAAGATGTTTGATGCTATACAAACATATTTCCCAGCATCCTTTGATTTCTCTGGGTTATTGATAAGAAGTCTACCTCCCACGATACTGTAGCGATCCTTTGTTAAATCAATATCCCAGTTATTTAGTTTCCACCTATTAAAAAAAAGAAAAGATGATGTGATGATTGCAAAAAATCTACTAAAAAATTATTTGCAAGAAAACTCTTCATATATGGGTTCACAACTATTAATTGTAAATAACTATGATAATATATTCATGTATTACAATAAACGGTTTTATTTTAATTTTCCTCAGACAAGGCTCTCAAATTTGACCTGTCTTAATGGCATATAAACATGATGTATGGCAGTGTAGTTGAAGCCATGACAGTTCCAGTATATTAAAGAGACAAGGTGGGTGAGGTAATATCTTTTAACAGAAGTTGGTCCAATAAAAAAATATTACCTCACCCAAATTATCTCTCTATAAACATGATAGTTAGTCCAATTCGCAAGGTGAGAACCACCACCATCCGTGAGACTGAAAGAGCTATACGAGAGTGGGGCTGGGGGAGGGGTCAAGTAGCTAAAGAAAACACTCACTGTGCACCCTTGGAATATGCAACAGAGTTACTACCTAATCTCTACCAGATCCTCCCCCACACACTTGGGGATGTGTAGGCCAAGGAAGTTACTCTAGGCATAAAGTAATAGTAATGCCAGTGAAAAGAAAGTCAGACTTGTTCTAACACTGCCATTTTTTTAAACAACAAAATTGCTGGGGACTTCTACGCTCCGACTGCTAGAAGAATGACCTGGAGCACTCTGCATGGGAGACTGGGTGGGTAAATGGATGGGCCGGCTCCTGCGTTTGATTGTGCAGGTGTGGCAATGCTGTTTTATTTCATAAAATACAACCCCAACAAGGCAGGAACTCAGTGAGCCAAATTCATTCCTAGTGTAACTCTACTCACTTCAGTGGAGTTACTCCAGAAATGAATATGACCCAATACTTTTGAACTGCCCACACAATTCCATGGGAATGTATAGGTATCATTGTGTCCGCCAGAGGGAGCCCATAATCTTGTTTGAAGGCAACAGAAATGTATTGAGAATATATAAAGCCTACAAAGTTCAAAGTATGGACATAATTTCATATCAAGATCTACAGGCAAACAATACTTTTTGAAAATCAGATTACTCTCTGTTTGCTTCTTCAACAAAAAGAACTACTGAAAGGTTGTGTTAAATGCAGTTACTGTTGGGAAGTCAAAGTTAAGTAAAAATTGAAATTTGAAACAGAGAGAAAAATCATGTGAAGTGATTTTAATAAAAATACATCCCTAACAAGATCAAAACTCAATAACTTTCAAACTGGAAGCTTTTCCATAGCATCAGCAGTAATAAACAATAATAATAAATAATAATAATAATAATAAAATCTTTAATTATATTCATGAGAATTAAAAGTTGTTACAGTATTTCATTCCCATGAAGAAAACCACATGTAGACATTATTAATAAATTATAAAATATATGCAGAAATATGCAAGGGTAGCTATCACATACATAGTTTAATATATGACAAAACAGAACATTCTGCACAAACTGGAATCTGTGGCGAACCAGAAGAAAAAGTCATAGTAAACATGTTCTTCTGAACTTGTTAGTTTGAGGTCAGTACACAGTCATGTTTCCTTGATCCAGCTTGAATTTTTCTTTTTGTATGAACACAATATTATTTATATTCCTTTGTAAAACAAGGTTACTCTATAATTAAATGTCATAAAAATAGGCCTTAATAGACTCATTCAAAATGTGCACAAACCATAACTGAGTAACCATGGGATCTTATTACTGTAAACACTGTCTCTCCTCATGCAGTTCCTCTAGCTGACCCCAATACTGCAAATACTTATGAGTAACTTTATGCACAAGAAAAAGTCCTATTTAGCTCAGTGGAACTTCTTATATACTAAAAGTTTCTAAGAAGTGCAGGTCTTTTCATGGTAAGAACCACTGTTACACTCATTGTGTCACAGATAAAACAAACTGTAAGCTCTTCAGGACATGGGACACTTTTGTATTTGTTCTGTAAAGTGCTCAACACGCTTTTGGGTGCCATATTAACAAAAATGTGGGGCCATGGGGCCTCCATGCCTATATAAGAAGCTGGTGGCTCAGTTAGGGCAAATCCAGATGGAGGTAGGAAGTCTAGAGACCTAGAGAGAGCAGGGGAGGGAGAGCCTAGAGAAGGGCTCTCTGCCAAGAAAGCTAGCAAAGCTATGGAAAAAGGGCTATGGAGCTATGGAAAAAGCCCATATGGAGGCAGGATATGGTAGGACTCTGGATTCTGTGTATTTGAGAAATCGGAGAAGGTAATATAGGAAGTGGCCCCAAGAGAAGCAGGTCAGTTGGAATCTTAGGGCTGACAACCTATGGCTTACACTCCTATTGTCAGAGGTCTGAAGTAGAGGGATGGCACTTGCCACCTTTATGGTGCCACCATTCAAGGTGACAAGGCAACTCCCTGAAACAAAGCTTAGAAGCCCAAGAAGGACATAAGGATATTTGAGCCCTACAGAAGGGTGAAGAATTGCCACATTTGGAGACAGGTAATGTGAACAAACTCCTGCATAAACAGAGAAGAGACCAGCATGCACCTAGTGAGAAGATCAGGAGAGCTAAAAATTGAGCCCAGGGAAGGACTGAAGATTTTGTTTTGGACTACTGTTTATCTCCAAAATGTAGTGATTGAAAGCATCACAGTGACCAAAAAGCCTACTGAAGACTTTTGGAGAGACAGGAAAATGAAGACATTTTTCTGAGGTAACTATACCAGCAGGTAAGAACATAAGAACATAAGAATGGCCACACTGGATCAGACCAATGGTCCATCCAGCCCAGTATCCTGTCGACTGGCAGTGGCCAATGTCAGGTGTCCAAGAGGGAGTGAACCTAACAGGTAATCAAATGATGTCTCTCCTGCCATCCATCTCCACCTTTTGGCAAACAGAGGCTAGGGACACCATTCCTTACCCATCCTGGCTAATAACCATTAATGGACTTAACCTCCATGCATTTATCCAGTTCTCTTTTAAACCCTGTTATAGTCCTAGCCTTCACAACCTCCTCAGATAAGGAGTTCCACAGGTTGACTGTGTGTTACGTGAAGAAGAACTTCCTTTTATATTTGTTTTAAACCTGCTGCCCCTTAATTTAATTTGGTGGCCCCTAGTTCTTATATTAAGAGAACAAGTAAATAACTTTTCCCTATTCACTTTTAGTCTTCTCTTTTCCAAGCTGAAAAGTCCTAGCCTCTTTAATCTTTCCTCATATGGGACCCGTTCCAAACCCCTAATCATTTTAGTTGCCCTTCTCTGAACTTTTTCTAATGCCAGTATATCTTTTTTGAAATGGGGAGACCACATCTGCACACAGTATTCAAGATTTGGGCGTACCATGGATTTATATAAGGGAAATAAGATATTCTCCATCTTATTCTCTATCCCCTTTTTGAATGATTTCTAACACCCTGTTTACTTTTTTGACTGCTGCTGCACACTGCATGGACATCTTCAGAGAACTATCCACAATGACTCCAAGATCTTTTTCCTGATTAGTTGTAGCAAAATTAGCCTCCCATCATATTGTATATATAGTTGGGGTTATTTTTCCCAATGTGCATTACTTTACATTTATCCACATTAAATTTCATTTGCCATTTTGTTGCCCAATCACTTAGTTTTGTGAGATCTTTTTGAAGTTCTTCACAGTCTGCTTTGGTCTTAACTATCTTGAGCAGTTTAGTATCATCTGCAAACTTTGCCACCTCACTTTTTACCCCTTTCTCCAGATCATTTATGAATAAGTTGAATAGGATTGGTCCTAGGACTGACCCTTGGGGAACACCACTAGTTACCCCTCTCCATTCTGAAAATTTACCATTTATTCCTACCGTTTGTTCCCTGTCTTTTAACCAGTTCTCAATCCATGAAAGGATTTTCCCTCTTATCCCATGACAACTTAATTTATGTAAGAGCCTTTGGTGAGGGACCTGTCAAAGGCTTTCTGGAAATCTAAGTACACTATGTCCACTGGATCCCCCTTGTCCACACGTTTGTTGACCTCTTCAAAGAACTCTAATAGATTAGTAAGACATGATTTCCCTTTACAGAAACCATATTGACTTTTGCCCAACAATTTATGTTCTTCTGCGTGTCTGACAATTTTATTCTTCACTATTGTTTCAAATAATTTGCCTGGTACTGAAGTTAGATTTCCAGGTCTGTAATTGTCGGGATCACCTCCAGAGCCCTTTTTATTGGCATTACATTAGCTGTCTTCCAGTCATTGGGAACAGAAACTGATTTAAAGGACAGGTGACAAACCATAGTTGTTAGTTCCACAATTTCACATTTGAGTTATTTCAGAACTCTTAGGTGAATGCTATCTGGTCCCGGTGACTTGTTACTGTTAAGATTATCAATTAATTCCAAAACCTCCTCTAGTGACATTTCAATCTGTGACAATTCATGCTGTTGAATTATGCTAACTGCAAATAAGTAAAAAAATCACAGCAAGAAATACTCAGATCTGTTATTGAGTGGAAAATAAGGCTGTCAAGCGATTAAAAGAATTAATCGCAATTAATTGCGTGATAAAAAAATTGATCGTGATTAATCACTCTGTTAAACAATAGATTACTATTTATTTAAATATTTTTGGATGATTTCTACATTTTCAAATATATTGATTTCAATTACAACACAGAATACAAAGTGTACTCTGCTCACTTTATTTTTTATTACAAATATTTGCACTGTAAAAAACAAAAGAAATAGTATTTTTTAATTCACCTAATACAAGTATTATAATGCAATATCTATCATGAAAGTTGAACTTACAAATGCAGAATTATGTACAAAAAATAACTGCATTCAAAAATAAAACAATGTAAAACTTTAAGGCCTACAAGTCCGCTCAGTCCTACTTCTGGTTCAGCCAATCACTCAGACAAACAAGTTTTTTTTTTTTACATTTGCAGGAGATAATGCTGCCTGTTTCTTATTTACAGTGTTACCTGAAAGTGAGAATTACAAACAGGTGTTTGCATGGCATTGTTGTAGCTGGCATCGCAAGATATTTATGTGCCAGATGCGCTAAAGATTCATATGTTCCTTCATGCTTCAACCACCATTCCAAAGGATATGCGTCCATACTGATGATGGATTCTGCTCAATAACAATCCAAGGCAGTGCGGACCAATGCACGTTCATTTTCATCATCTGAGTCAGATGCCACCAACAGAAGGTTGATTTTCTTTTTTTGGTGGTTCAAGTTCTGTAGTTTCTGCATCAGAGTGTTGCTCTTTTAAGACTTCTGAAAGCATGCTCCACACCTCATCCTTCTCAGATTTTGGAAGGCACTTCAGATTCTTAAATCTTGGGTAGAGAGCAGCACCTATCTTTAGAAATCTGATATTGGAACCTTCTTTGTGTTTTGTCAAATCTGCAGTGAAAGTGTTCTTAAATCAAACAGCATATGCCTGGTCATCATCCGAGACTATCATAATACAAAATATATGGCAGAATGTGCGTAAAACCATGGAGCAGGAAACGTACAATTCTCCTCACAAATTTAATTAATACATTTTTTTAAATGAGAATCATCAGCATGGAAACATGTCCTCTGGAATGGTGGTCAAAGCATGAAGAGGCAAACTTGTTTCTCTTAGCGGTTGGCTGAACAAGAAGTAGGACTGAGTGGACCTCTAGGCTCTAAAGTTTTACATTGTTTTGTCTTTGAGTGCAGTTATGTAACAAAAAAAAAATCTACGCTTGTAAATTGCACTTTCACAATAAAGAGATTTCACTACAGTACTTGTATGAGGTGAATTCATAGAAGAATTGAAAAATACTATTTCTTTTGTTTGTCATTTTTACAGTGCAAATATTTGTAATCAAAAGTAATATAAAGTGAGCACTGTACACTTTGTATTCTGTGTTGTAATTGAAATCAATATATTTTAAAATGTAGAAAAACATCCACAAATATTTAATAAATAAAATTGGTATTTGATTGTTTAACAGTGTGATTAAAACTGCAATTAATCACAATTTTTAAAAATTAATCGCGTGAGTTAACTGCGATTAATCGACAGCCCTAGTGGAAGTCTACATTCCCCAAGGTGTTCACCACATGAACAATCCTCCTGGTTTGGACTTTGAAGAAGTCATGGTGGTGAGGGGAGAAAAAAAACCCTATTAGCCTCCACCATCACCATAAGAACACAAGAACTCTCTCTGTTACAAAGGATCAGAATCAGAATGAGTTGTCTAGCCCCAGTGTTCTAATCTCCTCTCAAGTTCTCCATTCATCACAGATGTTTTGTATAATCAAGTGATTTGCAAGGATGATGAGGTGAAAATGAGCATTTGGGGGGTACTGTGTTGATGGTACAGTACAGTAGATGATCATAATGTTATTACAGACATTGACAGAATGGCTCAGTGACTCAACTGTGTTTTCCTTCATACAACTCTTGACAGAAGAGTAAGTCTGTCAGTTTGAGGGCAGATGAATGAAATGGGTCCCTCACCTTGAGAGGACTCAGGAGCCTGTCCCTATTTTGAAGGAGGTAGTTATCTGACCATGACAAGAATGTAAATTACCATGCTCTCATGACAAAAGATAAGCTCCCGAGTATGTCCTTTGATGTGTGTTGAGCCTGTTGTAGAGACCCATGGAAGCCATGAGATCCTACACTTGCACAGAAAAATCAATCATCATGGACTGGTTCATTAAGAATATGAGGTTTATTATGGTGAAACTCTAGACTAGAGCTGGTAGAAACATTTAAAAAAATTCAATAAAAAGCTTCTCAGGTCCAGGACACTGCTATCCCTGATTTCGACTGAAAGGAAATGAAGGACTGTCTCAAAAGATCAGAGCTAGGCTCCCAAAAACAAATGAAGAAATCTGAAAATGTTTCATGAAACACAATTGATATTTTCTGTTCAGGACTTCCCTAGACATCATTGCAAGTATAAGGAAAACTGTCTTTTTAATGAAAAAATACACAAACTTCAACTCGTGTGTGTCTAGGAAGACTATACATCCACCTGCTAAACCATTCATTCATTCATTCAGAATCAGCAAATTATAATACTTGAAATGTTTAGTGTGTGAAATGCCTGGCAAGCCCTGTAATTCAAAACCAAGCTAAAGGTTTACTTGTAAGTTGGAAAAGGGATTGCTCGAGCTCTGCAGTTCATTGAAACTTGTCCATCTGTAGATTCCTCAGGGTAGATGGTATCAATGGGTTGCTCCTCAAAAACTGGGCCATATCCTTTTCCATCCTCTGAAATAAAAATATAGGTTCACAATTAATAGATGTTAAGAAAGTAAATCTTATGTACGGCCATACTGGGTAAAACCAAAAGTCCATCTAGCCCAGTATCCTGTCTTCTGACAGTGGCCCATGCCAGGTGTTTCAGAGGGAATCAACAGAACAGATAATCATCAAGTGGCCTCCCTCCCCCATTGCCCATTCCCAGCTTCTGACAAACAAAGGCTAGGGACACCATCCCTACCAATCCTGGCTAATAGCCATCGATGGACCTATCCTCCATGAATGTATCTTGTTATTTTTTGAACCCTGTTATAGTCTCGGCCTTCACAACGTCCTTGGGCAAAGAGTTCCACAGGTTCACTGTGCATAGTGTGAAGAAATACTTCCTTTTGTTTGTTTTAAACCTCCTGCCTATTAATTTCATTTGGTGATCCCTAGTTCTTGTGTTATGAGAAGGAATAAGTAACACTTCCTTATTCACTTTCTCCACACTAGTCATAATTGTATAGACATCTATCATATCCCCCCTTAGTCATCTCTTTTCCAAGCTGAAAAGTTCCAGTCTTATTAATCTCTCTTGAACCAATTTACATCATCCACACCTATTCATTTTGTATTGATTTACATTAAGAAACAAACAATAAAAATACAAAAGGCACACCCTTTATAACATGCTGTGTGTGTGGATGCTGTTGGTTTGATAGCCCTGCAAAATGAAGTTCTGCATGCATCAACAAAACAAGCGCAATATGGACATCAGTGCTGGCTTCCTTTTACCACTCTTCTCTGGGTCATTCTTGCCCTGGGGTGAGGGAGAAGGTAATTTAGATTTCATTTCCATTCATTTCTTACCCTCTCTGCTGACATTACCAACTAGGGTGACAATTAGTGCCAGGTCTGGTGGAAGTATTTGTCATTTGGACATCTGTCTACTAGGAATGCATTTGAGACCAACTCATCTGACATAGGCCAACATACTTCCAGCACTGATAGTGAGGACATGTGAGCTGAGACAAATACAAACGAGTGAGCTAAAGCTGAATAGTCCCTTTTCCTATGACCTACAGAACACCAAAGTTTTTATATTTATGGAATCAATCTTTACTTTACGGATAAAAGACTAATATGAAAGAGAATGAAGCTGAGCCTTCCTCTCCAAATCAAATTGTTCTCCTTTTATTCAGGCCTCTTGGAAAAGAAAAATGATGTTGCCACTTTGATGTAAGATGCTGCAGGCAAAGGTAAATTTATCATTGTATATTCAATTAAATCCCAAAAAAGCTATGTTAAAAGAAAGTTAAAGTTGATGTGACAGGTATTGCTTACATTCATACTTGCATTGAAAAGACTCACAAGTTAGGAAATTCCAGAATTAAGGTTCTCTGAGCAATTCACATTTTTAAATAGCTTTGTCCCCACTCATGCCCATCCTCCTTCTGAGCTCCTGACCTCTTCCCCTCCTTGCTCCCTGCATTCAAGTCAGGCTGCTTTCTCCCTGCTTCTCCACATTGCCAGGGCACCAGCAGGGGCTCTTAGTTTTTGGTGACTGTTGACACAGTGGTCCCCAGCTCCTGGGAAGAGCAATGGCAGGGAATTTCCTGTCTAGTCCCTGGAGCCCTAGGATGTAGCATGCGCAGGACAGTCTGCAGTATGTGCATGTAGATGCTCTGGGGGGAGAGCATGCTCAGTGCAGGTGGAATGTTAAGAGATTTTAACTGACAAACTCTAATAAGTCTCTACTGAACAAATGTGAACTGAGATTTTTCAAAGTGTTATAATTGGCTAAATGTAGCTAAATTTTCACAGGACCAGCAAAAGCTGCAAGCCAGATACCAGGGCCATCTCCCGACCAAACAAAGTTCTTGCTCCAGAACATGGAGCTGCTACAGCTTCTCTACTAAATGAGAAAATTGAATATACCTAAAATATCAGCTAATAAATTAATATCAGCTGTTTCATTCATAGGACCTAGCCACATCAGACACACCATCAGGAGCTCGTTCACCTGCACATCTACCCATGTGATATATGCCATCATGTGCCCCTCTGCCATGTACATTGGCCAAACTGGACAGTCTCTACGCAAAACAATAAGTAAATTATATTTCAAATTTGAGTAAGTTATATGATTTCATTCTTCCTATTTGGGGCACTCTGTGCCAAATTCTAAAATTGAGGGGTAGGATATTCAAAAGCGCTGAAATGTCTGACGGGCCCCATTGAAAAGTCACAGGGATGTGTGTGCCTAAGTAACTTAGGCACAATTGAAAACATTTCTGCCACACTTTGCCAGCAGTGCCCCATCCCTGCATAGCAGCTCCTGGGGCTGGCCAACTGGAAGCTGCGGCCCTGGGAAAAGGCAGCAGCAAAACAGTTGGGAGCTGCAGGGAGAACTGCTGCTTTTGCTGCTGCCTCTCCCCACTGAGCTAACTTCTCAGAGCCGCAAGGAGGGGCTGCTGAGCATAAGGGGGGGGAACCTTTAAATTGTGCCTCCCACAACCAGTAGATACCAGTTGTCTATGTTACAGTATAAGATGGTCTATTTATGTGGTTTAATAATACATGAATTTTAAATAGTAGTATGCTGTAAAAGTAAAGAGAAAGGAAACCATTCTTCAGCTGCTCTGGCCATCTTTCCAGTTCTCCTCCGCTTCTGTGACAAGTCTCTCTCCTCCTTACCTGGATGTTGTTATAACTGAATTTGCATGACCACGTTGCAGCATACAGTACCTCTTTGGACCTGCTGCCAGTCGAGCCAATGGAAATTTGTCACTGACTTCAAGTAGAACAGGATCAAGCTTTTTATCAGTATCTCGGATAGTTTTCTGCTAGTTTTCTAATAAAAATATTGGCCCAACAATGTGGGAATTAGGAATAACAAAAATACCATCTGTGGATTATTGGACTTTTTGTGGTTTTATGGAAACACATAATTTTTATCAACCTATAACAGTGTGAATAGTAAATGCTGTGCACCAGCAGAGAGTGATCCTCTATCTATACACAGATTAACACATTCCCAGGAGTAGTTATGCCCCTTTGCATTATTCAGCTAGTGTTAAGGGGTCATAATCCAGCCATAAATCAGCAGCAGAGAATTCCCCCGTCTTAAAAGGATCATCCTACTGGTATCTACACAACACCTGTTGGTGCATCTAAGTGCAGTTGGGCCTTGAACCTCTGCAACCCCATCTCCCTATGTAGGGGCCATTTGTCAGGGGTGTGGTCAAGCACCACTCCGCTTCACCTGTAACCCTTTTGCCCATCAGAGGGCAACAACAAGGGCCAGGTTCAGTATCCGGGGGTTCTGTTTCAATAACATGATGCAAAACCGGCTTGAGCCCCCCCTGGGACAATTACATACCACCCCCCCGGGCGCCTCTAAGAGGCAATACTTTCCCTCTCGCAAGCACAGAGTCTGTAGCAAAAGCCTTTTAATAAAGGAGGGAAACAATGCGGCATTATGTTGGGGAAACACCACAAACAGGATTCATAACACGAACCATGAGCAAAAGACCCACCCCCAAGTCAGTTTGGCAGTGTCCTTTTCCCCTCAGGGTCTTAAGTCCAGCAACCCAACAGTCACTCCCACCCACAGTTTCTGTCCTTGGTCAGTGCAGCGCCCAGAGGTCAGAAGTTCATCTGCAGAGTTTACCTCCTAGCCTGGGTGGAAGCGAGGGTAGGCATGGGGGGAATCTTACATATGCCACTGCCAGGTTGATGGCTGATTGCCACGCCTGTCCGTGGGGTTCTGCTACAGTCTTCACCATGAGCTGCACCTCTCCACCAGCCATCCTGCTTACCGCTCCTCTCCACTATAGCTGCGACTCTCCGCTATCCGCTCCTCACCGCTAGCCGTCCTGCTAGCCACTCACCAACTTGTCTTCAGGCCCCACCCCTACTTAACCTGCTCTCAATGATTTCAGCTCTTAGTAACTTCAGCTCTCAGTGATTTCATCTGTTAGTAGGGGGGCCTCAGTGCTGGCGCACTCAGAACCACTAGCACAAAGTAGGTGTAATGCTTAGACCTAGGAATTAGTGATTTCAGCGCTGCAGCACCTAACAAGACTTCTGAGTCAAAATTAGCTCTATTATTACACCGCAGAGAGAGGAGGCCCAAAGTGGTGTTTGGGGCCATACTACCAGGTACACATACCTGTCCCAGCCTCTCTCAATTCACTGGTCATTGGAACCCATGTCCCTTGCCTAGTGAGTGCTACTTAGTTGAGGGTGAGTCCCTCTGTCATAAAATGCCAAGTACAGTTCTACTGTCCTTGATTCACCTAACCAGGATAACACTTTATTACTCCTGCCCCAATAACAAAGAGACTGGGGATCCCACAGCAGCCAAAGTGACCATTTGAGCAAGCAGTCCATCATGCTAGGCAGGGTGGCTGTGCCCGTGCAAATGAGATCAGCCCCTGAAGTCCTTTTCCACAGCTCACTGTCAGATGTCAGGGTAGAACTCATTCTGACTCTGCTTACACACCAATCCTCTACAGGCTGAAGACCCCGAATCACTGATGTAATTTAGAGTTGCTGGCAACAGCTCTGAGGGGTGTAGAGCCGGCTCTCAAAATATGAGAGCTGGAACCAGCTGTCTGAGGCATGCCTGTGCACCGTCCACTCCCCACACTAAGCAGAGCTCTGGAACAGATAAGGATATACCCCACAGAAGATGCAATTACAGTTCACAGCTGTGTCATCTCAGATACCACAATATGATGTGTGTGCCTAACTGGTTACTTTTAATGATGGCCATAATGTGGTGAGTAAAGTTCAACATTCTCTCTAACCTTTTCTAAATCTGCAAATAATATTTTAAAAAGTCTTAACTGGTATTTCCTATCCTTATAATCAAGACTACCACTAGAAAAGATAACTTCAAGTAAAAGGCAAAATAAATAAAAAGTTTAACTGTGTCCCCTGTATAGATCTGCTTTTCAATTTTTATTTCCATTTTTTCTTCCCATCAGTTTCTTATGCCAGGAGCAGATTTCTTTACCTCAGTATTTGTTTAGTTACATAATTCCTGCTCTCATTAATTACATTTGCTGTTTCCAGATTTAAAGATTCAGGGCCAAATTAATCTCTGCTGTAATTACATTGACTTTAAAATTGATTAAAATTTGTTTTAATCTTTAATAGATAAAGCAAACAAATTCTGACTTGATTTACATCCTGTGCAATGAATTCCTGAAATTCCTGAAACTACAATGAATTCAGTAGGATTATGTAGTGGGGCAGATCACACCACCAGTCAGGAAGGGGTTAAAGAACTTCTGTGGGCACAATCAGCCCAACCTGGCACACATGTGAGGCTTGTCAAACCTGAAGCAGGTGATTCTTTAAAATGGAAGATCCAAACCCACTCCAGGATGGCACTTTGGAATGAGCAGAACTAGAACACAGAGCTCTTTAGTTCCAGAGAGCAAGGGCTACTTACTGGGAAAGTGTTAAAGTGCTGTTATATTTGGACCCAGCAGAGAAGGAAATAGACATAGGGAAAGGTGACAGAAAGACTTCATTGTTCTGGCCACAAAATAGAAATTAAAATGAAAGTGAAGCTCTGCACTGAGCTCAGAGAGCCTAACCATTTATAAGGGCAGGACATCACATTCCTCCACCCCAGTTTAAAATACTTTCCAATTACATACACATTGTCATTTACATGGTTACCGAAAACACTGTATCAGCAGTTCTCAACCAGAGGTCCGAGGCCCCCTGGTGGGCATGAGCAGGTCTCTCCAGCCGCCCAGCTCTGAAGGCAGTGCAGAAGTAAGGGTGGCAATACTGTGACCCCTCTAAAATAACCTTGCCAGCCCCCTGCAACTCCCTTTTGGGTCAGGACCCTCAATTTGATAAACACTGGTCTCCTCCCATGAAATTTGTATAGTGTAGGGTAAAAGCACACAAAAGACCAGATTTCACAGGGGAAGACCAGATTTCACCGTCTGTGACATGTTTTTCATGGCTGTGAATTTGGTAGGGCCCTAGGTATAGGTCAGGGCAACACTGGGTGCCTGAGCTTACCTGATGAAATGGCATCCCAGTGGCATTTTTGTTTTTTCTACTTAAAAATTGTGGGGTTAACTTGTGAAAGTTGTAGAACAGGAAAGTCAAATGTAAGTACTGCATTTTAAAAAAGATTTTAAAATATGCTAAGTTTTCAGAGTAAGATTCATTGATAAGTTTACAGTTCTTCATTCAAAAACACACCAATTAAACATTGTTACTGTTAGTAGTGGAGTTTCAGGCTGGTGCCAACTTTGCTTTCATTTACTTCAGCGTAAGCTGAGGCTTAGTCTACACTACAGACTCAGGTCCACACCCCAAGCCATTCAGTTATTGCAACCGAACTCTTGGTGCAGATGCTATGTCAATGGGATAGCTTCTCTCGTCGATATAACTACTGCCTCTCAGGGAGTGGAGTACGTACACTGAGACGCTCTCCTATCAGCATAGGTAGTGTCTTCACTAAGCGCTACAGCAGTGCAGCTGCGACGCTGAAGCTCTGTATCTGTAGACAAGCCCTCAGAGTAACTCCAACAACTTCAACAATCTGGACATCCGTCAGCAAAGAACTCATCTGAGACCAAATCATTTCATACATTGGAAGACAATAAATTGCCATCACATAGCAGTGAATTTTGATCAGTCCATACATAAAGCTGCATGTGAACCAGTGACATTCAGATATTAGGCCCCAGTGACATTTTCAGTTAAGGAGTTCCTAATTATTATTATATATTATGGAGCAGGGCCGGTCAGAGGGAGGAGCAAGTGGGGCAATTTGCCCCAGGCCCCGGGCTCCGCAGGGGCCCCCACGAGCATGGCTGAGGCTCCCTCCTCGGCCCCACCCGGCCCCGTCTCCTCCCCTCTCCCAGAGCCTCAGCCCATCCAGCAGCGTCCTGGACAGCTGCAGTGTGGCTCCGGCGGGGCCCCTGAGCCCCGCCCCGC